>NC_064639.1:1117981736-1118290236 GCF_023864345.2 Schistocerca serialis cubense | reverse complement strand
GGAATGTCAGATCCCTTAATCGGGCAGGCAGGTTAGAAAATTTAAAAAGGGAAATGGATAGGTTAAAGTTAGATATAGTGGGAATTAGTGAAGTTCGGTGGCAGGAGGAACAAGACTTTTGGTCTGGTGATTACAGGGTTGTAAATACAAAATCAAATAGTGGTAATGCAGGAGTAGGTTTAATAATCAATAAAAAATAGGAGTGCGGGTTAGCTACTACAAACAGCATAGTGAACGCATTATTGTGGCCAAGATAGATACAAAGCCCATGCCTACTACAGTAGTACAAGTTTATATGCTAACTAGCTCTGCAGATGATGAAGAAATTGATGAAATGTATGACGAGATAAAAGAAATTATTCAGGTAGTGAAGGGAGACGAAAATTTAATAGTCATGGGTGACTGGAATTCGTCAGTAGGAAAAGAGAGAGAAGGAAACATAGTAGGTGAATATGGATTGGGGGGAAGAAATGAAAGAGGAAGCCGCCTTGTAGAATCTTGCACAGAGCATAATTTAATCATAGCTAACACTTGGTTCAAGAGTCATAAAAGAAAGTTGTATACCTGGAAGAATCCTCGAGATACTAAAAGGTATCAGATAGATTATATAATGGTAAGACAGAGATTTAGGAACCAGGTTTTAAATTGTAAGACTTTCCAGGGGCAGATGTGGATTCTGACCACAATCTATTGGTTATGAACTGCAGATTGAAAGTGAAGAAACTGCAAAAAGGTGGGAATTTAAGGAGATGGGACCTGGATAAACTGAAAGAACCAGAGGTTGTAGAGAGTTTCAGGGAGAGCATCAGGGGACAATTGACAGGAATGGGGGAAAGAAATACAGTGGAAGAAGAATGGGTAGCTCTGAGGGATGAAGTAGTGAAGGCAGCAAACGATCAAGTAGGTAAAAAGACGAGGGCTAATAGAAATCCTTGGGTAACAGAAGAAATATAGAATTTAACTGATGAAAGGAGAAAATATAAAAATGCAGTAAATGAAGCAGGCAAAAAGAAATGCAAACGTCTCAAAAGTGAGATCGACAGGAAGTGCAAAATGGGTAAGCAGGGATGGCTAGAGGACAAATGTAAGGATGTAGAGGCTTGTCTCACTAGGGGTAAGATAGATACTGCCTACAGGAAAATTAAAGAGACCTTTGGAGAGAAGAGAACCACTTGTATGAATATCAAGAGCTGAGATGGCAACCCAGTTCTAAGCAAAGAAGGGAAGGCAGAAAGGTGGAAGTAGTATGTAGAGGGTTTATACAAGGGCGATGTACTTGAGGACAATATTATGGAAATGGAAGAGGATGTAGATGAAGACGAAATGGGAGATAAGATACTGCGTGAAGAGTTTGACAGAGCACTGAAAGGCCCGAGTCGAAACAAGGCCCCGGGAGTAGACAACATTCCATTAGAACTACTGATGGCCTTGGGAGAGCCAGTCCTGACAAAACTCTACCATCTGGTGAGCAATATGTATGAGACAAGCGAAATACCTTCAGACTTCAAGAAGAATATAATAATTCCAATCCCAAAGAAATCAGGTGTTGACAGATGTGAAAATTACCGAACTATCAGTTTAATAAGTCACAGCTGCAAAATACTAACGCGAATTCTTTACAGACGAATGGAAAAACTGGTAGAAGCGGACCTCGGGGAAGATCAGTTTGGATTCCGTAGAAATGTTGGAACACGTGCGGCAATACTAACCTTACGACTTATCTTAGAAGAAAGATTAAGAAAAGGCAAACCTACGTTTCTAGCATTTGTAGACTTAGAGAAAGCTTTTGACAATGTTAACTGGAATACTCTCTTTCAAATTCTGAAGGTGGAAGGGGTAAAATACAGGGAGCGAAAGGCTATTTACAATTTGTACAGAAACCAGATGGCAGTTATAAGTGTCGAGGGGCATGAAAGGGAAGCAGTGGTTGGGAAAGGAGTGAGACAGGGTTGTAGCCTCTCCCCGATGTTATTCAAAGTGTATATTGAGCAAGCAGTAAGGTAAACAAAAGAAAAATTCGGAGTAGGTATTAAAATTCATGGAGAAGAAGTAAGAACTTTGAGGTTCGCCGATGACATTGTAATTCTGTCAGAGACAGCAAAGGACTTGGAACAGCAGTTGAACGGAATGGACAGTGTCTTGAAAGGAGGATATAAGATAAACATCAAGAAAAGCAATGCGAGGATAATGGAATGTAGTCAAATTAAATCGGGTGATGCTGAGGGAATTAGATTAGGAAATGAGACACTTAAAGTAGTAAAGGAGTTTTGCTATTTAGGGAGTAAAATAACTGATGATGGTCGAAGTAGAGAAGATATAAAATGTAGACTGGCAATGGCAAGGAAATCGTTTCTGAAGAAGAGAAATTTGTTAACATCGAGTATAAATTTAAGTGTCAGGAAGTCGTTTCTGAAAGTATTTGTATGGAGTGTAGCCATGTATGGAAGTGAAACATGGACGATAACTAGTTTGGACAAGAAGAGAATAGAAGCTTTCGAAATGTGGTGCTACAGAAGAATGCTGAAGATAAGGTGGGTAGATCACGTAAATAATGAGGAGGTATTGAATAGGATTGGGGAGAAGAGAAGTTTGTGGCACAACTTGACTATAAGAAGGGGTCGGTTGGTAGGACATGTTTTGAGGCATCAAGGGATCACAAATTTAGCATTGGAGGGCAGCGTGGAGGGTAAAAATCGTAGAGGGAGACCAAGAGATGAAAACACTAATCAGATTTAGAAGGATGTAGGTTGCAGTAAGTACTGGGAGATGAAGAAGGTTGCACAGGTTAGAGTAGCATGGAGAGCTGCATCAAACCAGTCGCAGGACTGAAGACCATAACAACAACAACAACCACAAGAACTCAAAAATCTTAGCAGTAGCCCAAACACTTTTATGTCCAAACTGAAGAGTTTCCTCATAACTCGCTCCTCCGATTCTGTCGAGGAGCTCCTGGAAGAGCTGAAAAATTAAGCAAATTCCAGTGTTACATTGTTGATTTTCTTCATTTAAACTTACGACTTGTCACCTGAATATGTTTTTTTATCTTTCATTTTATCTGTTTCTAATATCGTGTTAAAATTTCATGTATTGACTCGTTCCATGACCATGGAGACTTCTCCTTAATTTGGTCCCACGGAACAATAAATAAATATATAAAATAAATAAACTCTGCGGAGAACCTCGTGAATCACTATTTTACCAGCACACCTAGTTTTCGACACTGCGACATAGTGAATTCTCAAGCCCTATGCTTGATAGTAGTACGCAACCTTAGGCCAGGAATGTCCTCTTTGCCTATACCAGTCTGCTTCTCATGCGTCCTTTCTTTCATCTGTTATTTGTTATTTTGCTTCCAAGGTAAGACAGTTCCTTCATTTCGCCTACTTTGTGGTCATCGATAATGTCATTTCTGTTACTTTTCATTATTTTCGTTTATCTTCGGTTTACTCTAAATCCATACCCTGCATTCACTACACTGTTCATTCCATTCAACCGATCCTGTAATTCTTCTACGCTTTCACTAAGGATAGCAATGTTATCACCGAATTTTATCATTATTCCTTCACCCTGGATTTTAATCACACTCATGTAGCTTTTTCTTATTTTCGTGTTTGGTTTTCCAATGTATAGACTGAAGAGTAGGGGAGCAAGTCTCCATCCCAGTCTTATATACTTTTTAATCGGTGCAGTTCATTCTTTGTCTTCCGTTCTTATTGATCCCTTTTTGTTGTTTGACATTCTGTATATTATTCGTCTTTCCATATAAATTACTCCTACTTTGCTTAGAATTTCTAATACTTCAGTTTATTTTACATCAATGAACGGTTTTTTAGGATCGATAAATCATATGAACGTGCCTTGATTTATCTTAAGTCTTACTTCCATTACCACGCGAACGTCAGAACGCTCTGGTGCCTTTATCTTTCCGTAAGTCTAACTGATCGTCATCTAAAAGATCTTAAGTTTTCTTTTGTTCTCCTGTGTACTATTCTTATCAGCCACTTGGATGCATGAGCTGTTAAGATGAACATGCGAAAGTTATCGGTATTATCTGCTGTTGCTGTCTTCTGGACTGTGTCGATGATTTTTTTCCGACATATGGCATATCACCGGATTCATAGATTTTACAAACCAACTTTATAGTCATTTGGTTTCCACGTCGCATAATTAGCATAATTACTTCAGAAATTCCAAAATAATGTTATCTACCTCTTTTGCCTTATTTGATCACAAGGCTTACAAAGCTCTGTCTGTCTAATTCGGATTTTATACCGACACGCCATGAAGCAAGCCTTCTCTCTTGTAGAGGTCTTTGATGTACCATTTTCACCTCTCTGCTCTCTTCTCTGCGTGTAGCAATAGAATTGCCATTGTATTGTTATTGTTGGCGCTTTTACTTTTAATTTCGCCTAATACTGGTTTGGACTCTCTGTATGCTAAATCAGTCCTTTCAACGACCATTTCTTTTTCGAGTTCTTCATATTTTTCCTGCAGCCATTTCGCATTGCCTTCCTTTCTGAGCACTCGCTATTAATCTCATTTCCAAGAGTTTAATTGACACATTCCTGCTTTTCACTGAACATTTTTTTCTTCGTCTTTCCGTCTACTGCTTGTGTTACCAAAGGTTCCTTCGCAGTCACCATCTTTGTACCTACATTTGTCTGTCCAACTTCTATTATTGCCTTTTTTTATACATATCCATTCCTCTTCAGCTCAGCTGCCTAATACGATATTCATAATTCGAATATCCACAGCCTTACAGGAAACGTGTCATCATCGCTCATTTTTTCAGTGTCTCACTGGTCTTTACAGTGATTCTTTCCAACGACTCTCTTCAGAGTACTCTTCTTCATTAATAAATTGTCTATATATGTTCCTGGGAAAGTTTTAAAATCCAATATCTGATTTCGGAATCTCTGTTTCACCACGATGTGATCTATTTGGAACCTTCCGGTGTGCCCAGGCCTTTTCCAAGCATACCTCCTCCTCTTGTGATTTTTGAAAAATGTGTTCACTATTTATAGCTGAAATTTAGCGCCGAACTCAATTAGTCTTTTCCTCTCTCATTCCCCCTATCAAGCCCACATTCTCCCTCAATACATTCTTTTCTTCTTTCCCCTACTACCGCAATCCAATCCGCTTTGATTATTAGATTTTCATCTCCCATTACATACCGAATTACCCGTGAAATATCCTCTCATACCTTCGCTCCTTCTTCTGCTGTGATGCAGATGTTGTTGATGTTGCTCTGGTTTCTTTTCTGATGATAACATCATTATCACTAAACTGTTCGTGTTAACTCACTCTCTGCTCTACATTCCTATTCATAACGAATCCTTCTCCTGTTATGCAGTTTTTGCTGCTGCTTGCATTTCTATTTATTCATCGAACCAGAAAGCATTATCTTATTTCCATTCCCTACTATATCTAGACTGATCCATTACATATGCATTTTCACATTTTCCAGTTTCCCTGCCACATTCGAACTCCTGACATTCCTTACTACGACTAGTAGAAATGATCCCTTTCGTTGGTTATTCTGTCTTTTTCTCACGGTTATCTCCCGCTTGGCAGGCCTCTCTAGATCTGAATAGGTAACCAATCCAGAATCTTTTGCCAATGGAGAGAGCATCATGACACTTTTTCCTTGACAGGCCATATTTTCTTCGGATACACCTTATGTGTTTTTAATACAATGGTTTCCATCGATTTCTGCGTACCCTGCCCTTGAACACTGCCGCCTTTAGGGGCAGTTTCCCATCCCAAGGACACGAGAGGGCCCTGAACCTCTGCCCTTTCCTCTACCCTCTCTGAAAAGGCCGTCGGCTGAGCGACAGTGACTCCTTATAGCGGACATTGTTAGCCTACACTGGAGATAATATTTATTCGAAATTTAAGCACTAGCTGGTCTAAACCCTGGACCAGGGACGTTTCTGATTACCAGTCGAAGACGCTACGGTAGATCATGATGGCATTTCGTTACATCTTATTTCACTGTAATGCCGCATAGAAGTAAGACTTCGTGATTATCAACCAGAAAAACGAAACTGATTTTTTTTTTGGATCCATCTGTGTTCAATCTATGATAAAAGGTCGTGATATTTGTGAAAAGAGCATGTCTGTGTTATCTGTACTAGTCCAAGGAAAAGAATAAAATTCATGTTAGAATATAATGCCTGATAGTCACAAGAGGCATTTCAGTCTCTAAGCGCCGGACGCTGCTCGCTCTATACAATTTTATCTCAACAATACACATCAATATATGTAGTGATAAGGAGTTATCTACTTTAGATGTTTCACAGATTAAAGGAGAGATAGTATTGAGTGTGATAGAATTGCTCATTTGTTTTCAGATTGATGCGATAACAAATGATGAAGCAGAAGTATCATCGACCCCACACTTAACAAGAACATAACAGAAAGTATAGTTTTAAAGGAGATGTAGCGGTCTTGCCATCCTCTAGTAGAATATATACTGTATCTCTATCTTTTCTTAGTACAGTGTGCTACGTCCAAATTGCTTTGTGCTCCTCACATTCTATTTCCAAAGAAACTAAGGTAAATTTAACAGCACTGTGAGAAACAAGATAAACCATCGGTCCGATCATACTATTATTACACTGTCATAAATCCAGTTTCTTCAGAAAGTCGTTTATACGCTTAACAAACTTAACTCAGCAAAACACAGATTTATTACTTGCTGTGGCAGGTGGGTCGTTTTCTTTTTCTTTAGTTGATGATAGTTTTTCTTTTCTGTGAAAAGTGATCCAGGTCACTTTGCGCGCTTGTAATGTTGCATAGTATTCGACCCAATTCCATATAAACGTGTAAAAATGAAAGACTATAGGAACTGCAACAGCAGATAATACTCTGAAATACACTCCTGGAAATGGAAAAAAGAACACATTGACACCGGTGTGTCAGACCCACCATACTTGCTCCGGACACTGCGAGAGCGCTGTACAAGCAATGATCACACGCACGGCACAGCGGACACACCAGGAACCGCGGTGTTGGCCGTCGAATGGCGCTAGCTGCGCAGCATTTGTGCACCGCCGCCGTCAGTGTCAGCCAGTTTGCCGTGGCGTACGGAGCTCCATAGCAGTCTTTAACACTGGTAGCATGCCGCGACAGCGTGGACGTGAACCGTATGTGCAGTTGACGGACTTTGAGCGAGGGCGTATAGTGGGCATGCGGGAGGCCGGGTGGACGTACCGCCGAATTGCTCAACACGTGGGGCGTGAGGTCTCCACAGTACATCGATGTTGTCGCCAGTGGTCGGCGGAAGGTGCACGTGCCCGTCGACCTGGGACCGGACCGCAGCGACGCACGGATGCACGCCAAGACCGTAGGATCCTACGCAGTGCCGTAGGGGACTGCACCGCCACTTCCCAGCAAATTAGGGACACTGTTGCTCCTGGGGTATCGGTGAGGACTATTCGCAACCGTCTCCATGAAGCTGGGCTACGGTCCCGCACACCGTTAGGCCGTCTTCCGCTCACGCCCCAACATCGTGCAGCCCGCCTCCAGTGGTGTCGCGACAGGCGTGAATGGAGGGACGAGTGGAGACGTGTCGTCTTCAGCGATGAGAGTCGCTTCTGCCTTGGTGCCAATGATGGTCGTATGCGTGTTTGGCGCCTTGCAGGTGAGCGCCACAATCAGGACTGCATACGACCGAGGCACACAGGGCCAACACCCAGCATCATGGTGTGGGGAGCGATCTCCTACACTGGCCGTACACCACTGGTGATCGTCGAGGGTACACTGAATAGTGCACGGTACATCCAAACCGTCATCGAACCCATCGTTCTACCATTCCTAGACCGGCAAGGGAACTTGCTGTTCCAACAGGACAATGCACGTCCGCGTGTATCCCGTGCCACCCAACGTGCTCTAGAAGGTGTAAGTCAACTACCCTGGCCAGCAAGATCTCCGGATCTGTCCCCCATTGAGCATGTTTGGGACTGGATGAAGCGTCGTCTCACGCGGTCTGCACGTCCAGCACGAACGCTGGTCCAACTGAGGCGCCAGGTGGAAATGGCATGGCAAGCCGTTCCACAGGACTACATCCAGCATCTCTACGATCGTCTCCATGGGAGAATAGCAGCCTGCATTGCTGCGAAAGGTGGATATACACTGTACTAGTGCCGACATTGTGCATGCTCTGTTGCCTGTGTCTATGTGCCTGTGGTTCTGTCAGTGTGATCATGTGATGTATCTGACCCCAGGAATGTGTCAATAAAGTTTCCCCTTCCTGGGACAATGAATTCACGGTGTTCTTATTTCAATTTCCAGGAGTGTATATTGACAGTGATAAATGACGTTAATCATGTTTAAAAACTACAGTACGATCAGGCATCCAGAATATACAGCGCAGACGACTTACTATTTGATTTACAGAAAAAAAACACTACAAACACACTAGCACAATGCACACATGGATATAAATGTGAGAACTATCAGGTACTATCTTTGGTATGACACCTCTAAGATGTTTATCAAAATAATATAATGTAGACTAAAAATAAGTAATCTAGCAAAAAGTAAGTTACCATAGAACCAACTCTAAACCAGAAATCGGAAGTGGAAGAGAGGCAGAAATGAAACAAAAGTATCGTTACACCATTTGCAAACCTATGTTGAAGAACATTCGAAATAATGAAAAAATATAGGTGAAGTACAAAGAAAGGTGAATGATACTCTTACAGTCATAATTTTTAACTATTTTGTTTTCAGTTGTGACTGATTCCAGCTCTCACTGGTAATCTTCAGAAATGGTGTGAAAGAAGAAAATAATAAACTTTACAACAGAATATTGGCTAGTTACAAAGCTAGCCAACGTAAAGTACGAAATTTGACTTACTGTCCGTTTATAGTAGGGAAACGGGGGTTTGTATGGGCCGGTGGGAAGCATGGGCAACTTGGTACTTTTCTGTTTTACAGTTAGACAGTGAAAACGTGCCATACTTATAATAAAAAGCTCAGACGCTACTCCACCACTTGCTAGACCCTGAGTGATGGAGCTGCTGAGATTGTGTGAGAAATAAATTTTATTTGTTTTTAGTGTCGAAGCTGGTGAACGATGTAATTTTCAGCATCGGTTATTACTGTTGAAGGCAAGAAGTAATATTATCATATTAGTACGAGTATTAACATTTAAGTCTAATGAAGGTCGTATTGTAGTACTGAAACCCCATACAATCAAGCCTGTTTCCATTTCTGTCATGTTGTAAGTGCAGTGTCAGTTGGATAGTACGGGCGACAGAAATTCGGGTGTTACGGACCACATAAGTAAATCTTTTAATTGTTTTTGGGGCACGTTGTAAATTTTCAACCCTGTCAGTGAGAGTTCATTAATCGCAGTGGCTAGCGAGTAGTGGCTTGGCGGTCTTTTGGCAACCCATTACAAATGTTTCTCAGTGTGCGAGAGATCATGAGAACGGGCTGCCCAGAACAACAGTCGAGCACCCTCCGCATAGTGTTGAGTCAGGACGGCACGGGAACAATGTGGTCTTATGTTAGACTGTTGAAAGATCTCATCACGGAACCTCGAAGATAAGGCACAGCCAGCGGCTTTACAGTGTCGTTAAGTGAAACGACGGATGCTCAGATTACCATCTATGCGAACCAGTGATCGTATAATGCGCCCAAAGACTATCCACACAGTCATACAAAGTGAGCATGACGACTGCAACCTGACAACGTCTGTTCTCCTCAGAGCCTCCACACATGGGTACGTCCACTGTGATGTTTTACACAGAACCGGCACTCACCTGAGATGAAGACGTGGTGACGCTACTGTGTCTAGCGCTTTTGCTGGGAGTACCATTGTTGACAATTGACGAGCCTCTCTCTCCTGCTGTGTCAAGGTGAGCCGCAACAATGCGGACTGTCCGCAGCCTTCCATACGTCTTCTTACTGCCCGTGTGGATACTTGTCTTGCTGCAAAAATCCCTATGTTTCCTTACTCAAGATATGTGCGTGGTTGTTCTCTCTGGCGCTAGTCTCGTGGGGTACACTGAGAGTCTTCATGGCGTTGAGTATGGCTCTCCTGATTCCTTCAATTCCATATTCGCGTGAGAGTCATGGGATCGCGACCAGTGCGGGCAGCAATATTATAAAACGATAAGCCGGAATCTTGATGGGCCACGATCCCATTCTTCTAGGGTTGCGACAGATGCTGATAATGTTTTTCCTACTTACGCGAGGAATAACATGAGTTTCTCACAAACAACATTCAAAAGGAATCAAAACTGTGAAAACCACTGCGTAATCTTTCCTTATAAACAGAATATAAATGAATTGGAATTATATTAATACCTTCAGCTGCTAACGGGCGTTGATATATATCAACGGGGACAGGTGAAAGTGTGTGCCCCGACCGGGACTCGAACCCGGGATCTCCTGCTTACATGGCAGACGCTCTATCCATTTTTATTGAACAAACTAACAGTACACACACACACACACACACACACACATATATATATATATATATATATATATATATATATATATAAAATGCAGCAGTTCTTCAAGGTACCATTTAAACATATACAAATGATTGTTAGTTAAACAAAAATATTAGAAAAACATTAAATATAACGAAATATAACATATTCTGTCTTCTTTCTTTTTTTTGTTCGATACATGAGAATGTGGATAAGGGTGTTGCATCATGTGACGGGTAAGCATGGCACTCCACAACTTTGAAGGGGGTCAAGGAAGACGCTGCGCAGATAACCAGAAGATGGTTTTCGGGAGAGGGTGCTATGCGCGGTCACAACTTTGTACCAGAAGTCAAGGACTGTATGCGGACCACTTTGAAAGAGGTATTCTAAAGCCTGTCCTCGAAACCACATGAGTGTGTGGTGTTTAGCAAGAGGGAAGTGAAATGTCTCGGGCAACTACAAGAAATACGGGGTTACCGTCGTTGGCGGGGCACGGAGGTAAAAGCCCACGATTCGTTGGATGAGGAGCCATGCGTTTTGTTTCAGGGGGCAAGTAAGACGGTGCTCGTCTGTGTCTTCGAGCTGACAGTAAGGGTAGAGTGGGGAAGTGGCCAGTCCTATGCGATAAAGTTGACTATTAGTCGGGAATTTGCCATAGACTAAAACATACCAGAGTGCAGACACAGACGACGGTAAAAAGGGTGCATGCACACACCCCCAAACCGTTCGCCAGTTAATGTCAGGCTGCTGTAGCACCATGGGGTCTCAAGGGTTAGACAGCATCAACAAACTATAATAATCTTTTGTGCGGGGAGGACGGGTGACTGGAAGAACGTAGCTGAGGTCTATGAAACAATTGGCGACGTGGCACAATAATGGAGAAATAGGTGCCACATTGATCGGTGGATCGAAAGAAGCTGGTCGGAGGATATCTAAGAGACTGCGCGTTAAGGACGGGACCGGGCCGTCCATCTGAGCCACCGAGGGCACAGAGGATAGCGCGACTGCAGGGACTAAGGTTCAAATGGCTCTGAGAACTATGAGACTAAACTTCTCAGGTCATCAGTCCCCTAGAACTCAGAACTATTTAAACCTAACTAACCTAAGGACATCGCACACACCCATGCCCGAGGCAGGATTCGAACCTGCGACAGTAGCGATCGCGCGGCTCCAGACTGCAGCGTCTAGAACAGCACGGTCACACCAGCCGGCCTGCAGGGACTATCTCGCGCACGCCTCCCGCGAGACCCACATTCTCACCTTGTATGTCCACACACTACATTCGTAGTGTCCCACCCCAACACACTCATCACTCGTGGAAGACATTCTTACCAAGTCCCGTAAGAGTTCGGGGAATATGTGTGCATCCGCACAGAAGAAGGTCATGGCCGGTGTTGCCAGAACCATACACTTATATGGATATGGTGTCTGTTCTTTCGGACATGTCGCTACTCCTCCCTGATTTTGTGCGTTTGCGCTGAAACGCTAATTATGTGCATATCCAAACTTGTAATGTTCTACTTGCTTGTTGACGCATGCTGATGCAGATTTAATGGTCAACACTGCACTTCACTCTACACGCAGTGAGGTGACAAAAGTCATTGTGCCAATACAAACATTGCAGTAGTATCACGTACACAAGGTACAAAGGGCAGTGTATTGGTGGAGCTGTTATTTGTACTCACAAGCGAACGTCCCCATTGCACCCCCCTCAGATTTAGTTATAAGTTGGCACAGTGGATAGGCCTTGAAAAACTGAACACAGATCAATCGAGAAAACAGGAAGAAGTTGTGTGGAACTATGAAAAAAATAAGCAAAATATACAAATTGAGTAGTCCATGCGCAACATAGGCAACATTAAGGAGAGTGTGAGCTCAGAAGCGCCGTGGTCCCGTGGTTAGCGTGAGTAGCTGCGGAGCGAGAGTCCTTGGTTCAAGTCTTCCGTCGAGTGAAGAGTTTACTTTCTTTATTTTCGCAAAGTTATGATCTGTCCGTTCGTTCGTTGACGTCTCTGTTCACTGTAATAAGTTTAGTGTCTGTGTTTTGCGACCGCACCGCAAAACCGTGCGATTAATAGACGAAAGGTCGTGCCTCTCCAATGGGAATCGAAAACATTTGATCGCAAGGTCACAGGTCAACCGATTCCTCCACAGGAAAACACGTCTGATATTTTATATACGACACTGGTGACGGCATGTGCGTCACATGACAGGAATGTATTGTCAACCCACCTAACTTGTACACTTGGGAATGGGTAAAAAGATTCTTCTACCTTGCCCGATTTAGGTTTTCTTGTGGATGTGATAATCACTCCCAAAAAAGTGATGAAAATATAAGTTTGTTACATAAACTGCAACAAATGAATTCAACAGTTTCACAGTCGCACAGTTTTCCCTGTGCTCTCTCAAAACATATGTTTTTAACGTTTTCAAATTTTTCCGTGTGTAGACCGTCAAATCCTGCATATGTCCAAGCAAGTCTGAACATGTCCTGGAATTTTTGAGAGCGAAGTTGATTATGTGTGAGTGCCTGAAATTTGATAATTTTCTGAAAATAAAAAAATTAAACTTTTCACTCTAGGGAAGACTTGAATCAAGGACCCATTCCGCAGCTGCTCACGCTAACCACGGGTCCACAGCGCTCCTAAGCTCACAGTATCCTCGATGTTGCCTATGTTGTGCATGGACTACTCAGTTTGTATGTTTTGCTTATTTTTTTCATAGTTCCACACAACTTCTTCCTGTTTTCTCGATTGATCTGTGTTCAGTTTTTCAAGGCCTATCCACTATGCTCGGTATTAGGTCCTATACTCTTCTCTCTGTATGTCAATGATGTGTCATCGGTTCTGACCTATTGCAAATACCATATGTATGCTGATGACCTTCAGTTGTATCTAAGTGCGAAACCAAGCAATCTCAAGAAAGCTATTGAAAATTTCAATACTGACCTCGATGCACTGTCAAAATGGGCACAGGACGAAGGTCTAAACCTAAACCCATCTAAAACCCAAGCGGTACTTGTTGGTCACTCTAAGCTCATTAGCCCAAAACATCGGGAATCCGTACCACCTCTTATCCTAAATGGAACAAATATTAACGTCTCTCCCTCAGCAAAGAGTTTGGGAGTAATAATAGATGAAAATCTAAATTGGACAGAGCACGTAACTGCAGTGTGCAAAAAAGCATCAGCATCCCTTCATGTCCTACAAAAATATAAAAAACTCTTCCCTTTCGATCTGAAAAAGAAATTAGTACAAACGCTTATACTCCCAATCATTGACTACAGCGATATTATCCTACAAGGCCTCTCTCAGGAAAATTCCCGACGTCTAGAACTGGTCATGAATGCCTGCGTCCGATATATCTGTGACGTTCGACTTTTTGATCACATTTCACCAGCATATGCAAAATTGTCCTGGCCGCGTGCAGACAAACGCAGAGATTTCCATACAGTCTGTCTCATCTACTACCTTATAAATGTACACTGTCACTCATATCTCTCCTCGTCCCTAACGCTCATGTCAGAACAACATGACAGAAACACACGTTCCCATTATAATAAAATCCTCTCCGTTCCACTGCATCGTTCAGTCACCTTCTCCAAGTCCTTTGCAGTAGCGGGAACCCGACTCTGGAATAACCTCCGTCGTTATGTTAAAGAACTTAAAAACATGTCCGGCTTCAAAAAACAGTTAATGACGTATCTACTTAAGCAACAGTAATGCCTTCCTCTGTATATGAATGCACTTCGCCTCATTGCTTCCCTCTTTCCCCCTCCTTAAATCTCCCTTCCACAAAACTCGCTATACTAGTAAACATCTACTTTACACACCAAGATATTATGTATATCTGCACAAACCTTCATTACTATTGCCAATCCTTCCCATGTTTGTCATTATTATTTGATTTTTTTTTACTGTTATTATTGCTTTTACCATAATCTGTATGTATAGCACCTGTTGTAAAAATACTGCCAGCATTTACTTTATTAGGTCTTAGTCATGTTTATCATTATTATTTGATTTTTTTTACTGTTATTATTATTGCTTTTATCATTATTATTTGATTTTTTTTACTGTTATTATTATTGCTGTATGTATAGCACCTGTTGTAAAAATACTGCCGCACTTACTTTGTTAGGTCTTAGTCGCTACTCTTTATTCATATTGCCACTAGAGGAAGCTAATTTTCTCATTTAAACTATGGTCATGATGTAGCTCTGGTGTTTGAAATGCTGCATGTGTGGAACACTGGTCCGATGTAAGAGACGGCCTGATGGCCCTAATCTGATCAGGTTAAATAAATAAATAAGTAAATAAATAAAAATAACTAAATCTGAGGGGGTTGCGATGGGGAGGTTCCCTTGTCAGGCGATTCATATGAAAAGGTTTCCGACGTGGTCATGGCCGCAAGACGGGAATGAACAGACTTTGAATGCGGAACATTAGTTGCAATTAGACGCATGGGATATTCCATTTCGGAAATCGTTAGGAAATTCAATATTCCCATATCGACAGTAGTTGCAATTAGACGCATGGGATATTCCATTTCGGAAATCGTTAGGAAATTCAATATTCCCATATCGACAGTGTCAAGAGTGTGCGGAGAATACCAAATTTCAGGCTTTACCTCTCACCACGGACAAAGCAGTGGCCGCACTCAGACCGAGAGCAGCGGTGTTCGCGTAGAGTTGTCCGTGCTAACAGACAAGCAAACTGCTAGCAATAACATCAGAAATCAATGTGGGGCAAAATTTGGCGTTAGTGGGCGATGGCAGGAGACATGAGACGACCGACGCTAGTGCGTTTGCTAACAGCACGACATCACCGGCAGCGCCTGTCCTGGGGTCTTGATGATATTGCTTAGACCCACCCTAGACGATTGGAAAACCGTGGCCGGATCAGATGAGTCCATATTACAGTTGATAAGAGCTAATTGCAGGGTTCGAGCGTGGTGCAGACCCCAGGAAGCCAAGGATCCAAGCTGTCAGCAAGGCACTGTGCAAACTGGCGGTGGCTCCATAAGAGTGTTGGCCGTGTTTACGTGGAGTGGATTTGGTCCTCGGTATGTCCGGTTACTTGGAGACTATTTTCAGTCTTTCATAAACTTCAAGTTCCCAAACTAAGACAGAATTTTTATAGTTGACTTGTCACCGGGTTACAGTGATTAGCGATTGGTTTGAAGAACATTCTGGACAGTCTGGACATTCTAGACATGAACCCTATCGCACACTTATGAGACATAGTCGAGAGGTTAGCTAGTGCACAAAATCCTTTTCCGGCAGCGCTTTCGCTATTATGGACGGCTATAGATGAAATATGGCTCCAAATCTTTTTCAGCGAACTTCCAACGACTTGTTGAGTCTATGTTACGTCGAGTTGCTGCACTACACCAAGCAAATGGGGGTCCGACATGACATTGGGAGGTAGCCCAAGACTTTTCTTACCTCAGTGTATAGTGTCATACACTTGTACAACCAGCTGCTTGCTATGACATCTGATACATGCACAAGTCAAGGATTGTTACAAACAGTGCAGATTAATGGCTGGGGTTCCCCAGTAGCGACCTCAGGCGTGTTAGTTACCTAGTAACACAAAATAACTTTAATACCAGCGAAGTTACATAGCATAATCTTATCGTTCTAAGGTCAGTCTAATCTTATCGTTCTAAGGTCAGTCAAAATTTTAAAAAAAATTATAAAACTATCTTAAAAATTTAACGTCTCTTAGCTGACATCGTATTAAAGGACATGAGTAACAGGCATAATCATGGAAATTTAAAATTAATATTTTAACACTTTTTTGTTTTCTGTGAAAGCATCATGGAACTGTATTTATATGTACTGAAGAGCCAAAGAAACCGTTACATCTGCCTAATATCATGTAGGGTCTCCGCGAGCACGCGGAAGTGCCGCAACACGATGTGGCATGGACTTGACTAATGTCAGAAGTAGTGCTGGAGGGAACTGAAACCTTGAATACTGCAGGGCTGTCCATAAATCCGTAAGAGTACGGGAGAGCGGAGATCTCTTCGGAAGAGCACGTTGCAAGGCATCCCAGATATGCTCAATAATGCTCTTGCCTGGGGAGTCTGGTGGCCAGCGGAAGTGTTTAAACTCAGAAGAGTGTTCCTCAAGCCACTATGTAGAAAATCAGGACTTGTGGGTTGTCGCAATGTCCTGCTGGAAATGGCCAAGTCCGTCGGTATGCACAACGGACATAAACGGATGCAGCTGCTCAGACAGGATGCTTATGTACCTGTCACCTGTCAGAGTCGTGTATCTACACGTATTAGGGGTCCCATATCACTCCAAGTACACACGCCCCACACCATTACGGAGCCTCCGCCAGCTTGAACTGTCCCCTGCTGACATACAGGGACCGTGGATTCATGAGGTGGTCTCCATATCCGTACACGTACAACCTCTAGATACAAAATGAAACGTGAAATGTCAGACCAGAAACAGGTTTCCAGTCATCAACAGTTCAATGAAGGTGTTGACGGGCCCACCCGAGGCGTAAAGCTTTCTGTCGTGCAGTCATGAAGAGTACATGTGTGGGCCTTAGGCTCCGAAAGCCCATATCGATGATGTTTCGTTGAATGGTTCGCACGCTGTCACTTGCTGATGGCCCAGCATTGAAATTGAAAATTATAAGCCCGTATTGATACATGATATTACAATAAATGGCTTAAAAGTATTTGCCTTGTGTCATGTTCTTATATTCACATGCGTAATTCATTTTTAACTTGGATTTTTTCCCAAACATATTAATGTATTCAGTTGTTAGTCCTGTCACAAGAGAGTTCCGAGCCTGTTCCATAGCTTCCCGGATATGTAAGTGGCTGAACATTTCGTAAGTGACAGAATCCTGTTCCTTGTCCTCGACAGCGAGTGCACATCAGGGCCAAGGGTACCGTCAGAATTGCCCTAGCGAAGTGTGGTAAAATCGCTCTTGTTCTCTCTCTCTACATATATAAACAGTCTGCCGGATATGGTGACAAGCAATCTGGTTCTGTTTGCTGCTGACGCTGTGGTATTCATGAAGGATGACTTAGACAGAATTTCTATTTGCTGTGATGATTGGCAGGTTGATATAAATGTAGAAAAGTGTAAGTTAGTTCAGATTGGTAGGAAGAACAATCCTGTAACGCTCAAATTATTTGCGTGTGCTGCATGATAGAGTCACGTCACTTAAACATCTAGTCATAACGTTATAAAGCAATATCAAATGGAGCAAGCATGTAAGGTCGCTAGTAGGGAAGGCGAATGGTCAACTTCGGTTTATTGGAAGAGTTCTGGGGAAGAGTCAGTAAGAATACTGCGACCCATTATTGAGTCCTGTTCGAATTTTTCGGATCCCCATCAGTTCTGATTAAAGGACTACATCGAAGCATTTACAGACCTATTTTATGCAAAATTCCCCTTTCAAAGAATAAGAACGTACATTCAGAGCTAATATCATCCATGAAATGTTAATGGTGAAATACTTTGTATCAGTTATCAAATAACGTTTGACTTTTGTAATGTTTTGCCACCAACATAAAACAAGTGGAACAACGACACAGTAGAAAACTGCTATCATCTAAATTAAATATTTGATACTCGGAAATGATCTGAGACTGTTTCACAATGATAAGTCGTCTCTTCGTGGGCACCGACTAGAGTAGAAGTAAATGTACTGTACGATATTATGTGAAATAATATCGACTGTACAGATAAAACTGCATTTACTTCAGTCTTAAATAAACCAATGATCATTTCCTATCAAGTGAAACATCAGATCACAATTTTCGACGCTTCACTTTGAGATGGAATCGATATGTTTGATGATATAAGTATTAAGCTGTTTAAATTGAATTTGCATTTTCTAACGAAGTCAGATAACCTTGTTTTTAAAACATTTCGCGTATGTGTGGTACTATTAATTACCTTACACCGTCAGGCGTCATATGACATACAACCAACCACCACCGCACTTTCGCTTATACTAAATATGGAACTATATTGAAAGAAACTAGTTTAAGACGAAATATGCTGAACTCAATTACTTTATCATCCTATATATAATGTAACAGTCAGTTCCATATTATTCTTTGAGTGCTACCTTTTGAGAAATATTTTGTAGGTCATAAAAGTAATTCAAAGGTAATCAGATCATGGAAATAGCGTCTCAGATGTCGACCTTGTATATCTGAATAATTAAAAGTAATTTTTATGTTACCTGAAATTACGTTAGGTATGCTGTCTTTTACATGTTCTACAGCCATCGACTGAGGCGATCGCGTGGGAATGGTGAAAGAAAATAAGGGTCAAAGTAATAATTAAATATGAGAAAGGAGAAAGAATAGGAATATCTTAAATAAAATAATTTTTGAAGAATTTAGAAACAAGACTTTGTTGCAATTCCGAAGGTAGGATATGATTGCTTACGTGCTTGTCTTTGCGTGTTGTGATTTTAGGTTCACATAGAAAATGATTGATGAGTGACAGTAAATTTCAAAATGTTAGACGGAATAGTAATTCGTAATTACAACGGATATTGATTTACTAGCGAGATCACGGCTAACTTCGTGTATTACATGAACAACATGCAACCATGTCGTGAGTTTGTATTTCGCAAACGAGCGTTTCCTGTATCAGTGATTCTAAAAGAGAGTCAATAATATTTACCGATAGTAGCACTCAACCATCTTAGTGGAAAGCAGCAAATTAATATCCATTAATGGGGTCATGACGAAAATAGGCAAGATGAAAGCCATAGAATCAAACGAACATAGCGATCACGATCCATAAACTGACTACAGTGAAACCGCATATTCGGCAGTAATTAATCCGGAACGTTCAGCGTATGAAATGGAACCAGAAAATGAGGGGGTGGGGGGTAGTATATACTACAAACGAGTTGTAATGCGAATGTCTTCATGGAATAATGCCGTCGACTAGAAGCAATGGTAAAGTCTAATATTCAGGGTTTATCATTAAAAAAAGAAGAAAATGATGAAGTCTAGCCTTGATAATATATCAATGAAACATGACAGATTTAAGCATACTTTAGGCTGAGTTAAATCACACGAAGGCCAAATCAAGTACAAGTTGGACATGTTAGAATCTAAATTGAATACATTCCGAATGTAATTCAAAAATTAACTGAAGAGATGGGTTGACTGTGAGTAGAACAGACTAGTTTGAAAGCTACAGTAAAGCATCTATCGGAACAAGTTAACAACTTGGCTGCTTAACAGGAAAAAGAAATTAAAAGAACGTTTTCAGATTCAGAGTTAGCAATTTACAGACGATATTTCGATATGAATTTAATTAAAAAATTAACTGAAGACGTGGTCTGATTGCGAGTGGAACAGACTAGCTTCAAAGCTATTGTACAGCAGCTGTCAGGTCAAATTAACAATTTGGTTGCTGAACATGAAAAAAAAAAAAAAATGAAAAGAATGTTTCCAAGTTCAGAAGTTCAGAGCGAGCCATTTTCCTGAGGATATTTCGAAATGGATAGATCAAAAGGATAATCAAATTTGTGAAAAGCTGGACTCTGAATTAAGGGTAGTGATACAGCAAGAAGATGCCGAAACTTTACCAGAAGGTGGAGTTTCAGGGAAGTATTTCAAAAGGTATTAGATAAAAAAAACAGACACTTAGTGAGGAGATACCCAAATTACATAATTAAGTAGTTACACATATTAACGAAGTGAGAAAGGAGCTATCTGTTGTACAAGAGGTAGTTTATCAAACACCACCCCTCAGTTCTAGGATAAGTGACACAATGTCAATAATCAGTTCGAATGAATGAACAGAGGGAAGATGTATCATAGCAGATGGTCACCAAATCATATAGGGTATGGGACAGCAAACTATCCGACTTTATCATAAATCTTATTAGATGGAAGTTTGTTTAAACACAGACAAATTCAGATTTTTTTGGCTGATAAAAAGTCTACCCACCCTGTAGAAATCATCAAATCCAACATGGTATAACCAAGTCAATTTGCCGTAACCAGAATGAAGCAGTGAGAGTATCAAGGCAGTTGAGGATGGCCAACCAACAGCGTCAGGTCGGAAATTAAATGCGATCATATTTAGCTGTCAAATGCCAGTCACGGGACAGCAAGATGGCAAAAGAGAAAAAAGAGTTGCATCTGTTGTGGTGTAGTGAAGTTATAGACCTTGGAGAAGAGTTACGAGCTGATTGTATCCCACGTGAGAAACAGCAAGAAGAGTTAGTTAAATCTGCAATCAAACGAGAGGTTGTAAATATCCCCACTATTGTTGTTTTAGAAATGGATCTTCGACAAGTGTTATGTGCATTGTACTATTCAAAAGAATTAATGATAGCTCGATAGTACCGATTTTACCCATCCAGAATTGTGGTTGTTCCAGGGCTTTCAGATGCAAACACATGTTAGTATAAATATCGGAAATGGAGCCATGAATTGCAAGTTCTTGATGAAAAGTTTCACTGTGAGTTGCATTTTAGGGAATGAGTTCTTGTGAGACAGGAACGCAAAGAGAGACCTCTCGAATGTCAAATGCTACTTGGTACTAATGGAAAGGAAATAGAAGTATACCTGATAAGAACTAATGCAAAATCTTTTCAGAAGTTTAATGTCAAAGTAAGTGGCACTAAAATCTCAATCAACAACTGCAATATAATAAAAGGCAATCCACCGAAGCCCAAATCAACGACAAAATTTCTAAATCTCAGTGTCTGAATCCATCACTGCAAGCAGAATTAATTGATTTGTTAACGAGGTACACAAATGTCGAGTATACAATTTTCAAACAATTTACGGGAATTCAGCCAGGTAATATTTAGAGCGATCGTCGATATTTCGGCGGGAGTACATCCCGCCATTTTCATGGCACAAACTGTTTGTGCCTTGAAAGTGGCGGGGTATACTCCCGCCGAAATATGAGCTGTCGCTGTAAATATTACCTGGCTGAATTCCCATAAGTTGTTTGAAAAAGGTACACAAATGTATTTGCCGAAGGCCCTGACATTATTATGGACTATGAATATCTCTTGAAGATGACATCTCACGAAATATATTGTCATACATTTTACTCCATCCCATGGGGGAAAGGGGAAGCAGTCAAGAAAGAGATACGTAAAATGCTTCTGTGAAATATATTAGTTGACTCGGACGGAAAGGACTCGTCCTTAACTTCTTCACATTCATTAACTTACACAACTCTTTGATCGAAATGAAGTTCGTTTGAGGCACTCCAACTTCAGTATCCAATCATTCACAAGTGCTTGTGCCACTGTTGCTGCCTGCTGGTTTGGCGTCGCGACCATTTCTGCTTATCCTGAGAAATGATGTATGATAGTGAGTACAAATTGGTTCAAATGGCTCTGAGCACTATGGGACTTAACTTCTGAGGTCATCAGTCCCATAGAACGTAGAACTACTTAAACCTAACTAACCTAAGGACATCACAAACATTCATACCCGAGGCAAGATTCGAACCTGCGACCGTAGTGGTCGCGCGGTTCCAGACTGTAGCGCCTAGAACCGCTCTGCTACACCGGCCGGCAGATAGTGAGTACATCCCTGCAGGTGTTTCATTAATTGGACCTAAAACATCAATCCACAGAAATTCGAATAGTGCTAATGCTTCAGGTAACCTCTTCAGTGGTACTCTGAAAGTATCTAACCAAAATTGTCTCCTTTTATTCAGTGAAAGTATCATTGATAATATTGTTGTAAATTAATTATTCAGCAAACCTGCATCTGACTGCGTCTGTGAAATTGTTTCTTGCACTCCTCCATATTGACCGAGCGAGGTGGCGCAGTGGTTAGCACACTGGACTCGCATTCGGGAGGACGACGGTTCAATCCCGTCTCCGGCCATCCTGATTTAGGTTTTCCGTGATTTCCCTAAATCGTTTCGGGCAAATGCCGGGATGGTTCCTTTGAAAGGGCACGGCCGATTTCCTTCCCAATCCTTCCCTAACCCGAGCTTGCGCTCCGTCTCTAAAGACCTCGTTGTCGACGGGACGTTAAACACTACCCACCACCACCACCTCCATATTGCCAGAAATGCAACATGTATTTGACTCAGCAATCAAGTTTAAGAGAATAATGCCGTTTGTGCAATGGCATTAAGATGGTACTGGAAAAATAACTTTTGGCCCTGATGTTTACTTGGTTCTTTCATTGGTGGGTAACTGTACTCTACTACTCATTTTCATATTCAATTTAAGCAAAGTATTTGGATTATGATTCAGGCTGTTAGATTTAAACACATTGTTGATCTCAATATATATATATATATATATATATAGTTATAATTTTAAGTCATACACAAAACCTATCGTAGTATGGAACACTCTTACAAAAAATTTTACCAAACGCTTACTGTGTCAAACCTTGGACATACAAATCCTAACTCTGAATGTTATCTAACAAAACAATTTGAAATCATTATATATCTTCTGTCATTTCGTACTAAGGTTTGGTCTGGGGCAGCGATCGCGACCTACCTTACAGCTGTCACCACACGTCTGCTTCCTCCGGGCACCTTGCTGCGACTCCTCGGTTTTTTACTGCACCCGCCCGGCTCTTTTACCATCAAAGAACCTCCTACTCAAAGATATTATACTTGTTCCATCTTGCGGTTGGCAACTACGGACTATATTCTGGAGCTACCCTGATCAGACCTTAGCACATACCTTTCAACTCTTGTTCAACACAAATCCGCTCTCTGTGTGAACTGTATGCAATTCCGTACATACTGGTTTACTTCCGTCTGCCTATTCCTCCACCACCATGTTTCTGTTACTATTTGTTGGTGGATCAACAGCCTTCATGACCCCCTGATATGTGATCATAAGCTCCTTACAGCTCTCGACTCCTTAGCCTCGCTGGTACCACTACCTGGGGTCCCAACATCGCTTCTCTGCATAACACTCCACTCTGCATACAAAACTGTGACTGCTTAAAATACTGCTTACATTCGTCGTCCGCTGTGTGTGCATATTGCCATTCGTTACGCACATTACCCCCAATATGTAATATCGCTACTTTTCTTTTGAAGCCATTCACATTTCGACGCTTCTTCCCAAGTTTATGCGTGACTTTGAAATGAAATTCACTTTGTCTTACTCCCAATGTGTCAACCTACTAGAAGGATCCGTTAACCCCAACAACCATTTAATGCCGCATAACATGTTATTACTCTAATTTTTTTGCCATACAGGTAATATTTGCAATACGCCATTATATAAATAATAAAGCTTAACATCTCATTCTCCATCGAGGAACAATTTCGTTCAGCTGTAAGTAGGCTGTTTATGTTTTCTTATTGGCAACGTTACGTAGCGCTCTGTATGAAAATCACTGGCTGTGCTGTGTGCAGTCTGTGGCTAGTTTGCATTGTTGTCAGCCATTGTAGTGTTGGGCAGCTGGATGTGAACAGCGCGTAGCGTTGCGCAGTTGGAGGTGAGCCGCCAGCAGTGGTGGATGTGGGGAGAGAGATGGCGGAGTTTTGAAATTTGTAAGACTGGATGTCATGAACTGCTATATATATATATATATATATTATAACTGTTAAGGTAAATACATTGTTTGTTCTCTATTAAAATCTTTCATTTGCTAACTATCCCTATCAGTAGTTAGTGCCTTCCGTAGTTTGAATCTTTTATTTAGCTGGCAGTAGTGGCGCTCGCTGTATTGCAGTAGTTCGAGTAATGAAGATTTTTGTGAGGTAAGTGATTTGTGAAAGGTATAGGTTAATGTTAGTCAGGGCCATTCTTTTGTAGGGATTTTTGAAAGTCAGATTGCGTTGCGCTAAAAATATTGTGTGGCAGTTTAAGCACAGTCGTGTATAATTGTTCAAAAGGGAACGTTTCACAGCAAAATTTAGTTGTCTTTATGCATAAGGTACCGAATGTTCTACGCCTTCAACATCTTGTGATAAAACACAGCCAAACGCATGGTTTGACGCATCACGTGATAAGACAAATTCTCTATTAAAATTCGGGAATACCAATATCGGACTCGAGTTTAAAGCTTAATTTAGCTCGTCAAAAACATGGTGACCCTCCTCTGACAGCACAAATTTAGTGTCCATTTTTAAAACTTGTGTCAATGATCTGGAAATACTGCAAATTCTTTTACAAACCGGCGGTAATAGTTCGCGAATCCTAAGACCGATTGCAACTCCTTTACAGATTCTGGTACAAAAAATTCTTGTACAGCTGAAATTAATCTTGGATTGTCTGAACCCCATCTTTACTTATGATTTGCTACTTCTTTCATCAAAAAGTTACGCTTTTCTGTACTCATTCTTAACTTTTCTGTCTTTAATCTTAAGCACACTTCCCTTAATCCCTGCATAGGGTGTTCAGCATCACTTCCATTGACGTTTATGTCACCGAGATATCCTAATTATTGTCGTACTTCTAAACCTTGGAGTACTCTGTCCAACAATCTCTGAATGTTGCTGGTGCATTTTTTAATCCGAATGCCATTCTTCTGAATTGGTAGTGTTTCCAGGGTGCCAAGAACGCTGTTTTGTGTCGATCCTGCAGTGAAACCTCTATCTGGTGATAAACGTTCTTCCAAACCATTGTTGAAAAATATTTGCATTGTCCTAAATGATCCAAGGTTTCTGTGATGTTTGGTAAAGGAAGGGCATCCATTATTCTGTAATCACAAAAGAACATGTATTTTAGAGTTCCATTCGTCGATGTTTTTGACACGACGACTATTCCCGCCACCCCCTCCCCCCCCCCACCCCCTCCCCCCAACCCCCTCCACCCTCTACCATGCACTATTTCTTTCTTCTCAATTATTCCATTTTTCAGATGTTGATCGATAAATTCCTCTAAAACTGGCTGCAAGTACCTAGGTATTTTGTATGGTTTGCGGTAGACTGGCGATTCATTTCCTGTTGCTACGCAGTGCTGTGTAATATGCGTAGCTGGTAAAGGCCCTTTTGGAAAAAGTAAATCCTTAAATTCTAAAAGTAATTTTTCCATCCGTTCCCTATTGCTTTCCTTCAGGTCAGGGCCGACCAAGAATTGTTCACATGTACTGAGCTGGAGCACATTTGCAACTTCCTGGTAACAGTGTAAACACATACTAGACCTGTAAACAGAAAACTGAACCATCACTGCTTATTTAGTGTATCTTTATAAGCACACATGTCACCGCTTAGCTTTACCCACTAGCTGGAATACACTGTACGTCGGGAACACTCGTGCTCTTTTCACAGTATGCACTTCTGTCATGGGAACGTATCGTGTTATTCCATCGCACTGTCAACAAACGTCACAGTTCTAAAACAAAATATAAAAACAAAAGGTGCTTAAATATCCAGAATCGGTTTTTTGCACAGGTTAGGTAACTTAATACCCTTCATGGCAAGAGGTTCAAACATGTCTCACAATAATAAAAGGATAATTTTTGTGTGTATAAGTATACCTTGAACAACCAGTTTAATAACAAATTTTTCAGATGATACTATTCACCTACGTAACATGGAGTAGGGTAAGGCACAGTCAACAAAAGCAGTTTGAAATTAGAAAAAGAAAGAAATCCGAAACATGATTAACACTGGTGACGAGGAACGATGAAGGTAATGTTGGACACAAAAGCACGCCGCGATGAACGGAAGCAGTTGTGAAGATTTTCGTCACTAATGCCTGATCGAAACCTTGGTTTATTCATTTTCATTACGAAGAAAAATCTTTCACACGCATAAGTAGATTCAATCAATCCAGTGAGAAAACACTCGCAGCTTCATGTTGCAGGCGTGGAAATTCTTGCTGTGGAAAATTTTCATAAGATTCCTTTGTACTTCGTACTGCAAAGAATTTGTCCTTCAGCTGTGTATTACACTGCACGTCGATCAATTCCATCTGCAGATCATTCGAAGCATCTTCAGCTGATGGTAAAAACAGCCTTTCAAAACAACGAATAATAGAAGATATACCCGTAGCATCTGCAAATTGTGCTCCTTAATTTTTACTATTATTGACATATATTCTTGACGTTTAGCAATTTTGTTGTCTAAACCAAGGATAGAGGAATGTGCAGTGTTTTCAGACAATAGTTGGCTCTCCCAAAGAGCAAGCTTTCTTTCAAAAGTGTTTACTTTTTCCAACATGTAAGAAATGAAATCATTTTCATATTGCATACTGACAAAATGTTCACGTGAAATGCAAAGTCTGATATCCAACGCCAAACGTAAATCAAAAACTCTTTTTAACGTTTTGCCTCGACTGGGCCGCTATACTTCGGTATAGTGAGATATGTTGCTGTACTACTCTCCTAGTTCCTCCAAGAACTGCCGAATATGGGGATGCGTAACCCCATGTGTTACAGTTCACAGTACGCACAACAATTTGCATGACGTTTTCTAACGTTTCTGATTTTGCACAAAGCGCGTCTCCATGTAGAATCCTGTGAATTCCATACAACGTCTCTTCTGTGGGTCTTAGCTTTCTGCGGATCAGTGCTATGAGTCGTCTCTGATAGCCTCGTATTTCCGGTTCTCCATCCGTGGTGATACAGACGTCCCCTATCACACACGCAGAGCATTATCAACACCTCGTATATATGTTACTACCTCAGCTGTACCTGTGAGATCTGTTGCTTCATCCAACGCAACGGAGCAAGCAACAATGTGCTTACCCTTATTTATTAACTGCCTGTGCATATCACTGGTCATAACAAACATACGTCCTCTCACTTTTGGTTCGCAAAGGCCGATTTTTGAAACCTGCTAACGTTCGTGGGGCCCAAAATTCTGCAGCATCAGTGAGACAGTCTTTTACAAACTCCTCTTCGGAAAACGGTTTCCCGGACCTTGCTACCCTTAATACAATTTTGAAACTCGCTCGTTGTGCAGATGTACCGTGAATGGATTCTGGAAAATTGAAAACAGTACTTTGTTTAGTAAAATATAAATGACAGAGCAAACCTTGCTCAAGCCATTGCCATAACTACTTGTCACTCGTTCTCTTGGGTTTCATGTGAACATGTTTCTTCTCTAATGAGTTTTCGTAGATTGTCACAAAAAGTCTGTGTCATTGTTAGAGGCATTTTGACACAGTGGTAAATTATAACCTTAAATCCTCATTGTGTGACAAGTGCGCCTCTGTTGTTAAAGACTTTTTTCTACCTCCATTGTTAGTAATTTATCCGTCTGAGGTAGACATTTTTGAAGAAATTAATAGAGAAAATAGAATTTACAAATCACTACAACCTTAATCAATGCAGTCATCCATATATTTTCCATTACGACTCTGCGGTTTCGAAATCTTATTTAATCCACTTCTGCATACGGCATACGCCGTCGTTAATGCTTCCTCTACTGCAGTGTTGTATAAAACTCTAGAAGACAAGAAGGCGTCGGATGTGCGTAACTATTGTACACACTGATTTTTCGGTGTATTCTGAAATTTTATCTGTGAAAATTATAGGCAATTCTCAGTAACAGTTTTTTTCTTTTCTTCCGCCTTTATTTATTTAGCAATAACGTAAAACTTAGTGTGGTTGCCGAAATACCAGTATCTAGTATCAGTACTACAAATTTGCACCAGTACAAATTGTATTACTAGCCAAATATGGAGAAACTGCAGTGAATACTCATTCAGAGTTATCTCCACTGGGACTGAGCACAGTGGTGTAGTCGCTAACACCATCAACTTGCGTTCCAGAGTTGCGGATTCAGTTCTCGGGTCGTCCATCCAGATGTCGGTTTTCTGCAGACACCCACATACCTCCATGAAAATGCCAGGACGGTTCCTTAAAGGAAAGTGGCTGCTTCCTTTCCCTCCAGTTATAAGAAATCGGACTAAAACTCTGTCTCTAATAATCTTAACTGTGGACGGGACGCAAAATCCCAGTCTTCCTTCCATGCTTCTTGTTTTGTCTGAATATTAATTGAGCAATTTCAAGCGAGTCTTTGCTATGAACCTTTGTGTCCGAGAAACTAGCACTCCACAAATTACTATCGGATTGTACCACGTTATGTGCTCACGTTGTGAGCAGCCAGTCGAGGCCAAAGCAACCCTGCTGATGTTTTCTTTCCGTGGAGAAAAGGCGTGTTTCGATCGAATAAACTATTCTCTTTTGAGTGGTACTGGATAGCAATAGAGAGTTTCAGCTCTTACTTCATTCTGTACTTTCTGGCCTTGACGACTGGCGAGTAAAACCCCTGAAGTTCTAGATAATTTTTATCTTGTCTTCGACCCTCGACCAGCGTTCATGGTCCAGAACCTCGCTGTCTGCGGGCCACAAGTAGGCCACGGCCCGTGGGTTGGGAACCGCTGCTCTAGAGCATATGTAAAATTTTTTTATGGGTGTATGCTTTCTTTCCTTACTGATGACTTCTCATGCATCTAAAGTATTGCTGAGTGTGTTGAATAGAAGGCTATATGGCAAGCTGGATAGAGGGATTGGAGATGAGCAGTTCGGATTTAGAAGAGGAAAAGCAACAAGAGGTGCTATTGGCCTGTTAAGAACTATAGGGGAAAGATATATGGAATAAGGTACAGAAATCTTTGCTGTTTTTATAGATCTAGAAAAGGCTTTTGACAGAGTTTAGTGGAACAAGCTGATGGCTATTTTGAAAAGGAAAGGAGTAGATTGGAAAAAGAGACGACTGATACAGAGTCTGTATTTATACCAGCAAGTGAGAATAAGTATTGGAAATGAAATGTCAGAAGTAAGCAGCATTGGACGATGTGTTAGACAAGGGTGTTGCCTTTCACCACTGTTGTTTAATGCATATCTTGAAGAGATTATTGCGAAAGGCTTAGATGGGAAAAGAGGAATAGGTATTGGTGGAAAGAGAATAGAATGTATAAGATTTGCAGATTACATGGTATTAGTGGCAGAAAGTAAGTGGACAGTGAATAACATGCTGAAAGATCTGAATGAAGCTTGTGCGGAATATGGGATTGCAAATAAACACAGCAAAAACAAAGAGTATGGTCATCGGTACAAGACGCTGACTGTCCAATATTAAAATGGGACAAACTACCATTAGCCAAGTAAGTGGATTTAAATATCTTGGAAGCACAATAACAGAAGACTTGAGATGTCACCAGGAGGTGAAAACTCGAATTGCCACAGCGAAGGGGGAATTCAACAGAAAGAGGAGACGCTTATGTGGCAAATTAGATAAAGGTCTAAGTAAAAGGCTTGGTAAACGTATTGTCTGGAGTGTGGCACTATATGGGGCAGAAACATAAACACTGAGACTAGAGGATGAAAACAGGATAGAAGCATTTGAGATGTTGATGTGGAGGAGAATGGAGAGGATAAGTTGGATGGAAAGAGTGAGTAATGAAAGAGTACGGGGGAGGGCTGGTGAGAGAAGATGTCTGCTGAAGGTTGTAATGGAAAGGAAAAAGAACTGGTTGGGACATTCATTGAGAAGGGTGTTGTTGCTAGCAGATGCTTTGGAAGGATTGGTTTGTGGGAGAAGACTGAGAGGAAGAAGGAGATAGAAGATCATAGACGACAAAGGGAAGAGGAAATTATGCAGACCTGAAGAGGACGGCAGAAGACCGGACAGCCTGGAGAACTACCATGCGAAAACCTGCCTTTTGGCAGAACACTGATGATGATGATGATGTTGATGATGTGTATTTTGATGCTGTAAATTGAGATGTTGCTGGTGCATATATGGAAACCGACATTCAGAAATTTTAGAATATATACCGAAAAGGTGGAGAAAATTTGCTCTGAGGTACACAGGCAGAAGACTATGAAAAGGAAAGTTGGAACTTGTGCGGGAAGAGTGTGCTTCAGTCGAGTACTTTTGGGGACTCGTACAGCAACCACCAATCCATAAGCATGTCTAGTCAGAGCGAGACGTTATAGGTGCAAACATTTGGCTCCATGTCTTACGAGATGGAAAAGGCAACCTACGTTGCATGGCATACTGCAAATATTGAGAAAAACTACTTGTGAGATGATTAGGCACTGTAACTATGTGCGTGGTATGGACGATGACGAGGAATCATCTCTTCTCTTCATCACCTTCAGGCAAAGTACTGATTTAGTGCCGTAATACACAGGCCAGTTTTCTAGTGTGTCTTTTTGGATTCAGTGTACTGTGTTACTTCGGAAATGTTTTGTAGACAATGAAGTACCTTGTGCCTCTCTACCTGGAATATGTTCATCGCTGGAAAAATCCATTGGACTTTATAGTCACTATAATCATTTCAGAATTACAACTGATGGAGTAAAGGAGTTGTTCTACAATATATCTAGATTCAGCCATTAAATCTTGTTATGGGGATGTTTCATAAATTGTCTTGTCATTGCTAAAGAAGAGACAATGAATTTATCAGCGTACCAAGGTGTTCATAGCTGGAAATTTTCTTTAAGTGTTTATTAGAAAGAGAAAATGAATAGTTTGCATTAAACCGAATTTATACAGTGATACAATGTTCATAATGCTGGATGACCAACTTGCGTGGGCGACCGTAGCTTTACTTTCCATAATTTGTTTCCTTCGACTACATGGCAAACTCGTAATCATAGGTAATTTGACTATCTGGTGTTCCACATTCCATTTCTTAGTCGCCACAACTGCCTTCAGTTCGGCAGAATCTTAATGTCATTGCTATTTAGCCTTCGCTGTTTGTTCACGGTATAAAAAATGGCTCTGAGCACTATGGGACTTAACATCTATGGTCATCAGTCCCCTAGAACTTAGAACTACTTAAACCTAACCAACCTACTCATCACGAGGCAGAGAAAATCCCTGACCCCGCCGGGAATCGAACCCGGGAACCCGGGCGTGGAAAGCGAGAACGCTACCGCACGACCACGAGCTGCGGACATTTCACGGTATAAAGGACGTTCACAAGACCAGTGGCTGTATGCACAAAAAGAGGCAGTCTAGCGGTCAGTCATCACAAGCCCCTAAAAATGAATGACAGTGACAAAGAGAGGGATGAGAATTCTGTATATCTATTATGCAGTCCTATAACCGACCGGAATTGCAAAGTTGCTATGAAGTGACATTACAATACCATGCAGAAAAGATGTAAAAGTTTGGTTGACAATGATAGAGTAAAAAATTACAACGATCGACAGACGCCATTTATTGTTCGGTACATCAAGAAGCACTTCGTGTGAAATATGCGGGCATGGAGCACTTGATGAAATTGGTGGCACAGTGGGTAAAAACATCTGTAGTCGCACGCATTATTCTGCTCTCAATTGCAACAGTTTTCGACGGAAGTGAACGAAGAGTATGCAGACTTTATATTTGAGGGCTGTTGAATAAGCAACACAACACTTTTTTTTTCCTCAGGCAGCTACAGCTGAAAAAATATGTGAAATTTACTGTGGGACATCGTGGAATGTCCCTATAGTTTTGTGATGTTCTGATAGGTGGAGGCGCCACACGTAACGTTAAGACGACCAAAATCAAATTTACTGCAGTACGTGACGTTTAAAAAAAGTTACCACTCTCATTACTATCTGAGACAACTAATACTTGTAACTCAATCACATAAATCATTCAGTAATACTTAGAGAAAACTATTGTGAATAAGAGATTTTGCAACGATGTCTCCACTTCTAAACTTCTAAGACCGTTCCAGGTACACTTTCTATATAAAAGGTTTTCCAACCACATCTTCGCCACAATAGCTGCTCGAGTGTTTTTTTTAAACTGATCAATGGCCTAAGTAGTCTAATTACCCTCCCTTGCCTTCCAGAGAAATTAATAAGTATTCCTGATAAGGGCAAAAAAACAAACAGACAGGCAGCGTCGTAACTTTCCGCTGCAAAATTAATTGTAACTACTGTTCCCTACTCTTAGCAGGCCCTCTTTCCTTCCTAGCAATAAATGATTTAAATAAATCTGTCCTTTGCTGTTACTTTTTAATTTTAAAATTTTGACCTTTTCATCAAAAATGAAATATTTAGTGCTGTGGATATTAATTACTGTTTTCTTAGATGATAAGGAGTAAATTATTGATTTTTCCATAATGCGTGGCGTCTCCGGAGTGCAATCGAGCGCAATGAAGGTTAACGTTCTTCTTAGCAGCCAGCGTAAGAAACAGCTTTTCAGGATCTGCGCCGTAATGTAGCTCTGAAAATTTCTTGACGCTGTTATTGAAGAGCAAGTCAGATGGATACGATTCTGAAGAACTATGATAGTCTGTGTCGGTAGGGCAAGTTCCACAAATTTTCGCTTTTCGAAAAAGAGAATCTGTTCATTCCAAATGACCGTGGTGTTAAACAGGGATCGCACAGTACTACCTAGCATTCAAAAACACAGAGTCTTCTGCTTGCTTGCACTTCGTATTGTAATTACTAGGAGAAGAAAGATGAGCATAATACTTACTTCAAAAATGAGAAAAATTCATCTCTTGGCCTCCCTCTACCATTTTTACCCTCCACGCTGCCCTCCAATATTAAATTGGTGACCCCTTGATGCCTCAGAACATGTCCTACCAACTGATCCCTTCTTCTTATCAAGTTGTGCCACAAACTCCTCTTCTCCCCAATTCTATTAAATACCTCATCATTAGTTATGTGACCTACCCACCTAATCTTCAGCATTCTTCTACAGCACCACATTTCGAAAGCTTCTATTCTCTTCTTTTCTAACTACTTATCGTCCATGTTTCACTTTCATACATGGCTACACTGCATACAAATACTTTCACAAACGACTTCCTGACACTTCAATCTATACTCGATGTTAACAAATTTCTCTTCTTCAGAAACGCTTTCCTTGCCATTGCCAGTCTACATTTTATATCCTCTCTGCTTCGACCATCATCAGTTATTTTGCTCCCCAAATAGCAAAACTCGTTTACTACTTTAAGTGTCTCATTTACTAATCTGATTCCCTCAGCATCCCCGACTTAATTCGACTACATTCCATTATCCTCGTTTTGTTCTTGTTCATGTTCATCTTATATCCTCCTTTCAAGACACTGTCCATTCCGTTCAACTGCTCTTCCAAGTCCTTTGCTGTCTCTGACAGAATTACAATGTCATCGGCGAACCTCAAAGTTTTTATTTCTTCTCCATGGATTTTAATACCTACTCAGAATTTTTCTTTTGTTTCCTTCACTGCTTGCTCAATATAAAGATTGAATAACATCGGGGAGAGGCTACAACCCTGTCTCACTCCCTCCCCAAGCACTGCTTTCCTTTCATGTCCCTCGACTCTTATAACTGCCATCTGCTTTCTGTACAAATTGTAAATAGCCTTTCGCTCCCTGTATTTTACCCCTGCCACCTTCAGAATTTGAAAGAGAGTATTCCAATCAACATTGTCGAAAGCTTTCTCTAAGTCTACAAATGCTAGAAACCTAGGTTTGCCTTTCCTTAATCTTTCTACTAAGATAAGTCGTAGGGTCAGTATTGCCCCACGTGTTCCAACATTTCTACGGAATCCAAACTGATCTTCCCCGAGGTCGGCTCCTACCAGTTTTTCCATTCGTTTGTAAAGAATTCGCGTTGGTATTTTGCAGCTGTGACTTATTAAAGTGATAGTTCGGTAATTTTCACATCTGTCAACACCTGCTTTCTTTGGAATTGGAATTATTATATTCTTCTTGAAGTCTGAGGGTGTTTCGCCTGTCTCATACATCTTGCTCACCTGATGGTAGCGTTTTGTCAGGACTGGCTCTCCCAAGGCTGTCAGTAGTTCTAATGGAATGTTGTCTACTCCCGGGGCCTTGTTTCGACTCAGGTCTTTCAGTGATCTGTCAAACTCTTCACGCAGTATCGTATCTCCCATTTCATCTTCATCTACATTCTCTTCCATTTCAATAATATTGTCCTCAAGTACATCGCCCTTGTATGGACCCTCTATATACTCCTTCCACCTTTCTGCTTTCCCTTCATTGCTTAGAACTGGGTTTCCATCTGAGCTCTTGATATTCATGCAAGTGGTTCTCTTTTCTCCAAAGGTCTCTTTAATTTTCCTACAGGCAGTAGCTAGCATACCCCTAGTGGGATAAGCCTCTACATCCTTACATTTGTCCTCTTGCCATCCCTGCTTAGGCATTTTGCACTTCCTGTCGATCTCATTTTTTCCTTTTTGCCCGCTTCATTTACTGCAATTTTATATTTTCTCATTTCTTCAATTAAATTCAATACTTCTTCTGTTACCCTAGGATTTCTACTAGCCCCCCTCATTTACCTACTTGATCCTCTGCTGCCTTCACTACTTCATCCCTCATAGCTACTCATTCTTCTTCTACTGTATTTCTTTCCCCCACTGTTGTCAATTGTTCCCTTATGCTCTCCTGAAACTCTGTACAACCTCTGGTTCTTTCAGTTTATCCAGTTCCCATCTCCTTAAATTCCCACCTTTTTGCAGTCTCTTCAGTTTTTAATCTACAGTTCATAACCAATAGAGGGGGTCAAATGGCTCTGAGCACTATGGGACTTAACATCTATGGTCATCAGTCCCCTAGAACTTAGAATTACTTAAACCTAACTAACCTAAGGACACAACACAACACCCAGCCATCACGAGGCAGAGAAAATCCCTGACCCCGCCGGGAATCGAACCCGTGAACCCGGGCGTGGGAAGCGAGAACGCTACCGCACGACCACGAGATGCGGGCGTAACCAATAGATTGTGGTCAGAGTCCATATCTACCCCTGGAAATCTCTTGCAATTTAAAACCTGGTTCCTAAATCTCTGTCTTACCATTATGCACTTCCTGTCGATCTCAATTTTGAGAACATTAGTAAAGTCTCGGAATATACAAGTGTGTTAAAAACCACGGAACGCAAGCAAGCCAACGATATTATTTACAATGCGGCGCTCTCGCAGGAAGTGTAATTCATGTTATGAAGTGGTACTGTAGTATTTATAAAACCCAATTAACACGTCAAGCTCTCTGTGAAAACGTTAGCGTCAATGGTATATGACTAATAATTCCACTGCATTCATGATGACATGCGGACCCAAGTGCAGTTTCAAAGCCACTTATAGCTCTCGTTATCCAACAGAGAGTAACCTTTAAATACCTAAGCTATTCATAAACATACAGTTTTGCAAATTCCGGAACTTTCAGTGACATGAGGCACTGTGTTCTGGATATTGATTTACGTTTTACAGTTACCTCATATTCTACGGACTTCTCCAGTATATAACGAAGTTTTCCATGTTACTATCCGTCTGCGGATCAGTTGTAAACCACTGGCTTTACTTCACACGTTGCGTCGATCAGCAAAAGCCTGCCGAAAACCGAGATGCTGATCGCCATCAATAGGAAGACCTCATATCAAAAATTATGCATAAGAGCTTTCTTCTTTGACGATTTCCGTGACTCAGTTACATCTTCTTACATAATGATGCAGATAAACAACAGTAATACAGTTACAAATCATAGGACAATTTGTTTATATTTCTATACTGCGATAAATATATAGAGATTGTAATAATCAGATTGATTAGATATTGTAGATATTGATTATAGATATTGTAATAATCAGATAGAATTCATGTAAAACACAGTGGTGTATTCAGTAAGAATAATTAATCAAGTCCTGACATAAAATTTAATCTATTGCACAATAAATTCATATCATTATTTCAAAATAGCTTTCTAATAAAATCAGGACAGTAAAGCGCCAAGTAAACAACCATTCATCTTTAGAGGGATCAAAGCATTTCATGAAAGGAAAAGGAAAATGTATCCGTTGGCAAGAACAAATAGAAACCTACAGTAGTTGCACACAGCAAAATCTGCTCAAAATTACTGAGAGAAGTTATTAAAAATCATGGAACATGCACATTACGTCGGAAATCGGTGATTCTGACAGCATACTTATGGCTGTGTCGAATGTAATGCAACGAGAGGCAAACAGACACAGAACAGGATAACACCACTAAAGAATGGAAGGGACATAAATGATGACTCAAAGATAGCAAATATGTTTAATAATCATTTATTAAATATAGTAGAAAATCACAGCAGAATCAACGAGAAAGCAGCTCTCATAAAACTGATTTATATCAATGTCACTAAGTTGTCCTTCCAAAATTAAGAAAGTATATATGTTCTCTGAAAAATAAAAGCTCATCTGGAGTTGACTGTGTTTCCAACAGAGTATTAAAGATTTATTCCCATTTAATGAGCCATGTCTCATATGAAATCCTTAACGTATCATTAAATCAAAGCGTATTTCCAGAAAGATTGAAATATTCCTTTGTTAAAACCATCTATAAGAGAGATGAGAGGAAAAATGTCAATAATTTTTCTTGTTTCACTACCAATATCATTTTCCAAAAAATTTTTAGAATGTGATGTATTCAAAATTAGATCCCAGCTAACGATCGTATACCCAGTAAATCACAGACCTAATTTCAGAAAAGTTGCTCTATTGAGAATGCTGACTCACCAAATTTTACTATCAGCAAATAACAAAATACCATCGGCTGGTGTTTTCTGCATCCTATGTAAGGCACTTGCCTTTGTGAATCGCAACGTTCTCCTAGATAATCATACAATGAAGGCTTTCACGACCGGATGGTACTGTTGTTGATAATTCTTCCGGGTTATATGGCCGTGGTCCATGGAATTCTTCTATTCCTAACGTTTCATCTAATACTACGTTGGACATCCTCAGAGGTATGACTGGTCCTGCTGAGTCCTGCCGACAGGACTCAGCAGGAGCAGCCAGACCTCTGAGGATGTCCAACGTAGTATTAGATGAAACGTTAGGAATAGAAGAATTCCATGGACCACGGCCATATAACCCGGAAGAATTATCAACAACAGTTCTCCTAGATAAACTGAGGTTTTATAGGATTTGTGGTATAGTCAACCAATGGATAATGTCATATCTAACCAAATGAGTGCAGCAGACTTAGTAATTCAACCAGTGCAACCAAGGGAGATGCTTCCGACTGAAGAAATCACGTATGTGTTTCTCCCAGGCTCAGCCTTAAGTCCGCTATTATTCCTCACATCCTCACGTATGTAAACGATCTACCGTCTAATATGCATCAACCAAAATTAGTTTTTTGCTCACATGACAACTCCATTTAACTCAATCCAAGTGTGCATACAGAAAAAGAAGAATAGTTAAACAATGTTCTTAGAACTGCAACTGACTGTTTTTCTATGAATGGTCTCACTTTAAATTGTAATAAGGCATAACGTGTTCAGTTCTGCACATCTGGTGGCACTACACCAATGATATGTGTTACACATGGCTAGGAAATACCAAACAGCCTGGAAGCTTCAAAATTTGTAGGTGTGTTTATCGATGAGAATTTAAACTCGAACAGACACGTTTTGGAACACCTGAAACAACTCAGTTCAGCCACATTTTCACTTAGAATCATTGCAAACCTTGGGGAGAAACATATCAGTAGATTGACATATTTTGCATATTTTCTTTCAGTAATGTCATACGGAATAATGTTCTCAGGTAACATATCTTTAAGAAAGAAAGCCTTCACTGGTAAGCAACATAGCTCGATTAAACTTGGACCGTACATAGAAAGAACTGCTACATTATATTACAAAGTATAAGTGAATAAATTGGGGAGACATATTACAAAACATTGACATGTTCCAGCGAAAAGCCAGCAGTTTTCAGCAGCTGTGGTGGAGGATTGGAACGCCCTGCCACAGGAAATTCTGGCCAACCTTTTGGCCAGTGTGAGAGCACGCTGCAGGGCATTCATTGCCGTCCATGGTGATCACACATCTTACTAAGGACAACGTCCCGCCTTTTGTAATTTCCGTGGGATTTCTTTTACTTATCTTCTGTATTATAATGTAGGAAGCTCTTTCTGTGTAGGATCCAAGTTTGACCTAGACAGCAATGACACTTTACCTGTTCTACTGTTTCGTAGTTAATAATTATTGAAGCCCTTGGCACCTGATCAGCGTGTGTAACTTCTGTTTAATATCTGATCAACATAGTATTTTGATCAACATTATATTTATATGTAATTGTTTCTGCTTTTTATTAGATACTAAAAGATGTGGTTAATATTGAACACCCATGCGTAAGACCTTGTTTTAACTTCGTCTGTGTACATAAAGCTAACCTTCTGTTTAATGCAATTTGTATTGCTTACACTGCACGTTATATGAATCCATTGTCCAGAAGGTTGGAAAGCCTTTCCCTTTTTACTATGTCAAACACATTTGTTGATCAGTGAAATCTGTAGAAGCTAAAAGCTTTATTCTGTGTGCCTTCAATGTGTGATATTACGGTTATCAGTTTGGACATAATGAAAGTATTCATGCTATTGCACAAACCCGTTTTTGAGTTACCCTGGGAAATATTTTGTTTGGTATACAAAGTTGACGGTTACCTATTAATTAATCTCCTTTCTTGCATACTGGACTTACTGTTGCTTTATTCCAGCTCTCCAGCACCAGCTCACATGCCCAAATACTATTTAAGGAGGTCAGCTAATGAGTTTTATAATATTTAATGGTGCATGCTTACACACCTCGTTAGGCATATAGTTATATGCTGACTTACATATAATCTTCACTGTTACGAGTATTGCTTGGGAAATCAGTAGAACAGCCCAGCCATTTCTTGTCTGGTAACAGGTTACATACAACCAAAAGTTCTTCCTCTTCCTTCAGTTGTCTTACTGTGGCATATTCTCCCCTGTCTGTCTTCAGAATTATGCTCTGTCTCCTTCACGTAACAATTTCAACCTGACATTTTAATTTTTCCTTCTTGTTACTGTTGTTTTAGTTTGTAAACCTGTGTTACCTTCAGAGCTTTGTGACTATTTTCAGTATGTTTTATGATAATTTTTGCACTGTTTTCACTGAATATTTTCAGACCCAACTTCCTGTGAAATTTTTCTTTTTTTTTTTTTGCCTGGGGCGTACAGAGGTCCTTACTATGTTGTACTTAGTATTTTTCAATTCATGATTCTTGTTAAGTGGTGGCCTACTTCTCAAACATTTGTTGCAAATATCTGATGCTGTTTCATTTTAATAAGCTGTCTTTAATTTTTTTTTGTTGGTTGGTTGTTTTCTTAGAAGCTCAATGCCTCTTACCCATTCCTAAATCTGTAATTTACAGATACAACCTGTTTTAATATCATTCTTTCCGCACACTCCGATTCCTAGTTTGGAGCCAATAGTTGAAATATGACGAAGACAGCATCATCTATATTTATGAATGTAGTTATGTCTGAAAGAAGTCTTGATGTTACCAACGCCCTTATTCAAATTAGTGGATATGAGGTTAAATCATTTCTAGAATCTTGCAGCTTATAAAAGAAACCTTATAACTATTCCCAAACCAGTCGTCCGAGCTTTAACCGCGAATAGTGTTAGATACAGCGTTCTATTTATTTTTCAGTGTTTCTATACGTTTTCTCCCTCATTCGGGCACACTAAAATAATTGTTTGTTTTCATCCTGGCCATATGAATACCTGCTGTATTCCATAACGTCATTCGTGTGTTCGATGCATTATTTCTGTTCTTTTTGTTATTGTTAACATATCCATAAATATGCCACTCCGTTTCCACGGTTTGGAAGTCACTTCTCTGCCGCTGAGGCGACCATATTTGCTGTTTGGGGCTATGTCCTCAAGAAAGTTGGCTTTGCCAACCATCTGGAGATCGCTGACCTAAGAGAAAGGCTTAAAAACCAGGAAATTAGAAATTTTACCAAGAGATTATCTTTCTTTTTCTTGACAAAACTTGAAAGATGGCTACACTGAGTCACAGCGCCAGAGATTGCGCCAAAGATTATTATTCCGCCGCCTCCACTGATGCAGTAGTAGTTGAGAGGATGTCGAGGGCAGTTGTTGTTCTGTTGGGCGAGATAGTAGATGCTGTTCGGTTGGTGTAATGTATAGATGGAAGATGTTGCAATTGTCAGAGTGTACTTGAGAAAGGAGATGGGCTTTTGATTTATGATGCTGGTGTAATGGAAAATCTGGGTCGTGTTCATTTATTAGACTTGTAATTCTGGTTTCTATATGCAATAACAGGATTTCTGGTTTTTCAATTAGTTCATTGTTAATGGTGTTTAAAATATTTTGTCATATTGAGAAAGAACCGAGCCAGATACATGTACGTTGAGTCACACTACCACACACAGAACAGTTACTGTTGTGCTTTGTTGTTTCGTAGCTTTTATAATTGCAAGGGACTTAATTAATCAATTGTGGTAATGGAAATTCCTTGTCATTCTTTATTTTTATTTTATGCAGTCAGATTGCGTGCTAATAATAGTCAGGGCCAACCGGTTACGAGACTTCGTAACCGGTCACGCAGCTACTAAAATTATTTCATTTATTCATTAATATTAGTCTTTTCTTTTTAATTAAGCCCCGATGCAAAATGTCCGTTCATGTCGTCTGCTACAGTTTTCAGCATTCTCCGCCGTTGTGTTGAGATATGAAATATCCCTTACGTAGCTCATTAAAGATTTTTACGATACATCGAACAGCTGATCACTGGAACATATAGCTATCTGCTCTCTAATTATTCAGAAGAAAGGAGAGAGAGTAGCGCTCTATAAGAGATTTGAAATCTATTCAATTTAAAATTAAAAGATCAGAGTGTTTACCGCAGGAAATTGTTGCACTGATATAAATGTAAAAGAAGGAATCCGCTGGAGGCTACTGCAACACAGTACGGAGTATAGCGGCTGTAATATTTAGCAGCCATTATAAAACAATCTGAAATGAATGTGGGTTGAGGCGCGTGCTACTTAGGCGATTATCAAAAGTCAGATGCGTCCGGAAAACCAAAGATATGGATGTAAGAATAAATAGCACAGGCAGAGGGAAGCCTTGAGACCTTATCATACACTCTGACAGGTAGACGGAGAGAGTGCTCAACTGACTGACGTCTGACCCACCTCATTACTTGTTCACAGTTGTATGAACTCAGGTACACGCAGTGGACTACTTTTAGAAATAAGCAAACATAATAATAGAGGATGATATTTCACCCCTGCACTAGCAGGTCTATACAGCAAAATGCAATGTAAGAGGTCGTAATGAGTATGGTGACAGAATTTCGACCATCGCAGGTAAGTCTTACGATCAAAATCCAGCTCCGTATCGGAAAACGGGCTGGTTCTGAGATGTGTTACGTGTGACTGTGGAAACGTACGACACGCAGAGAAATGCGTAGCGTTGTTAGCCATCATGGTTGCTTCTTTACAAAATATCTTAAAAATAAATGTGTGGCTAAAAATGTGCATCAATAATAGCTGAAGAGTTCGTGCCTTGAACGCATGTCAAAAACTGTATCAGCAAAAGCTGAAGCTTCAAACCGGTTTCATTTAACTAACAAAGAAACTTCGATTAAAAAAAATACTTTTTAGTGGGCATTAGTTTGAACTGTACCTACTGACAACTCACAGGGTTGTCAATAATTACTTGAAATTATCACAAACGCGACACAAAAAAAACAACAAATACTAATGGTTATGAAAATAAAATTGTTCACGGTAGGGAATTCGACATTTTTAAAACTTTACTTTTTATTTAAAAAAACCACGTATATTACATGTTAAGTTACTTCTAAATTTTGAACACGAAAAGGCGTCTATAACAGCTTGGCCAACAATTTCTTTGATGTGACTCCGTTATGTGTACCGAAGAAAATATAGTGTTGCAGTAGTTCACTCATAAGGTTTCGTAAATTCATTTATTGGCGCATCTTGAAAATATTGTATTTTGTGCTCTCACTCTGATATTAATGTGTTTATAAAACCGTATCGTCACAGTGTTTTCATAAGACGCTACTGTATTATTAGCAGTGTGCTACCGGTGGATATTCTGTCTTTGCTCACTGTGGATGATGCAGATTCAATGGATAGTCGCAGGATGGAGCAGCTGCAACTAAAGGCTTCGATATTCTTGAAGGATTATATTTTCGCCCTCACACACCATGTGGCGACGGGGTTGGCGGGTGAGAGAGAGGTGGTAAGGTGGGGGAGAAAGGAGTTTAACAGATAAATGACGTGCAAATTCCTTAATATACTCTGGAGCTCTATTACAATATTCTGTTCACTCTTCCCTCTATGCAGCCCTGTTTTACGAGCGACATATACAAAATATTTATTTACAAAATTGAAGTTCAGCCTTAAATACCTTTATTATATGTTTGGCAGCTGCTGGTTCCCTCTTTGTCAATATTTTTCCACAACATTTTCAGAACGGTGGAGTTAACTTCAGTGTGTGTGTGTTGAAAATCGTTGGTACTGGTTGCTTTGTTTTAGAGTATGAAATTCACGCGTGCAGAGTACATAGTGCATTTTTAGTTAAAATTTTATGTTGTATTATTTGAATTTTTGATGTTGATGACTTTATCGTATGTAATGTTATCATAAAATGGTCTCTCAATTAATTAGACATTGTTTCTTTCACAAGAGAATGTGTTTTTGTTGGAATTATACTTCAACAAAACTTATCCGCATAGCTGGACGCTTATAGTGGATTCAGAGAACAATCTGCAATGGAAGGTAATACATATTAATGGAGTTTCAAAAGCATATAACATGAAAACAGCGGCATTCGTGTCGAAAACAAGCATTGAAGCTACTTGCGAAAATTTAGAGTGGTGATCGGTCAGAAAACGATTAAGTAATTGTCGGCTGTATAGTATCTGGCAAAATGTTAATTAACGTATTTATTTTCTTGTTTACTTCGATGTCCACTTAGTTGAAAAATAAATCTGATGGATGCATAAATAAATACAGAGACATATCTCAAACTTGCATAGAAACCAACTGTTATGTGATAATGAGATGTGGAATTGAAGGCAACGAGACAAAATAATTGCAAAACGACGATAACTATTGTGAAGCGCAATGAAAGAGCCTTCGATAGGTAAAATTAGAAACGACGAGCCAAAATGTCTTGAACACGCAGCTACCAAAATCGAAGATTCCCATATCCAGAAATTACGGCCTATGGAAAACTAATTTTTACCAATTCAAAGAAAGATGAGATGTCAGTCTACTCCAGTCAAGCTAATGTCGGTAGGGGAGATCACACACTGTTGTACGGAACGAGAATATAAAAGGAAAAGACTATATACAATAAGAAGAAAGCAATTTTTTAAATCATTAATCTCGATCACACTAGACAAGAGTGCTGAACCAGATCCGCGTCGAATACGCGTGGAGGATTAACTACCGCTGATGTGACAAACCGGCCAGCTGGTTTTCAGGCGGCTTTCCGACCTCGTTTAGGCAAGTGCTCAGCTGGTCTCCCATATTCGTCCCGGAAACACGATACAAAAACAGTTAAGATATTATAACACACATAACGAAGTTTAGCCGAGGCACAGATTTAGCACAAGACTTTCCTCCGTTGAGATTAAATGACAATGAGACGGGGTAGGACATTCAGTCACAAAATTAATTTAAATAAATTTTACAAATCATGAAAACAACGGAGCTTGCACGACGGAAAACGGTACGAATCTTGTTCCCTACGTCAAAAGCTGAGAAAGATGGTGCAGTTGTTGAGACTCTGGTGTAGCAGGTGGGAGGCGTGAGATTGACGTCAAAGTCAGATCACCACTTCAGAAGCAACTCTTTAGCTCTAGTATTGTGTTTGAGACAAACTTCTTCCTTTTTAAGTAAAAACGCTCTGATTACTGTGGTGTCTAGGAAGCCTCCATACTAGGTTCGCTAGACAAACATTCAAACAGGTTGTATTAATGAGTTTTATTACAACAAGAAGAGTACAATACTTAAATTTTTCAATTACACAGATGTGTCGCAAGGAATGGGCGACATACAAAATAATCAGTCTTCTTCAGTATAGACAGTTCCAAGACTGTGCTACATAGAAAGTACAAACGAAGTGAATATGGAATGACCATATAAAATTAATCATCGTTAAAGCAGATGGCAGACTGAGATTCATTGGAAGAATCCTGAGGAAATGGAATCCGAAAACAAAGGAAGTAGGATACAGTACACTTGTTCGCCCACTGCTTGAATGCTGCTCACTAGTGCGGGATCCGTACCATATAGGGTTGATAGAAGAGATGGAGAAGGTCCAACGGAGAGCAGCGCGCTTCGTTACAGTATCATTTAGTAATCGCGAAAGTGTTACAGAGATGATAGATAAGCTCCAGTAGAAGACTCTGCAAGAGACGCTCAGTAGCTCGGTACAGGCTTTTGATGAAGTTTCGAGAACAGACCTTCACTGAGAAGTCAAGCAATATATTGCTCCCTCCTACGTATATCTCGCGAAGAGACCATGAGTATAAAATCAGAGAGATTAGAGTCCACACAGAGGCATACCGACAATCTTTCTTTCCACGAACAATACGAGGCTGGAATAGAAGGGAGAACCGATAGAGGTACTCAAAGTACCTTCCGCCACACACCGTCAGGTGGCTTGCGGAGTGTGGATGTGGATGTAGATGTAGACCTAGCGTTAACGCTGCTATCCTAGTCACTAGTCTTGAAGCTGCTGCCGGCCGCGGTGGTCTAGCGGTTCTAGGCGCGCAGTCCGGAACCGCGCGACTGCTGCGGTCACAGGTTCGAATCCTGCCTCGGGCATGGATGTGTGTGATGTCCTTAGGTTAGTTAGGTTTAAGTAGTTCTACGTTCTAGGGGACTGATGACCACAGATGTTAAGTCCCATAGCGCTCAGAGCCATTTGAACCATTTTTTTTTTTTTTTTTTTTTGAAGCTGCTATTGAACTGGGTCGTCACCAGTCGGTCGCGATGCTTATGTCCTCTTCACATAGGGACCGCAGCTGTCGCGTTGTCGTCCTAGAGGGAGGTCCGGTCGACGTGCGATGGCTGACTTCTTCTCACAGCCTTCTCTTCTCTGTCGTTCCCTTCTGGCGTGCCGGCGCTTGACTTTACGCCGTAACAGTTACCACTGCTCATCAGTGTGCTTCTACATTTACATTTACGCTCCGCAAGCCACCTCATGGTGTGTGGTGGAGGCTGCTTTGATCATATTGTGGAATATTGTTTTCCACGCTCATGAACTTGAAATTTTCCTGTGTCATCTTCTGCAATTATAGTCAGTTGTTATTTCGGCCCTGTTTCATCTGACAACAATTCTATTTTTGTCATCGCTAAGTACCAATAATCAAATTAACAAAATGAGGAATTTAACTTCGTTCCTTGGAATCAGTGTGCTCCTGCAAAATATTTTCTCTTAAGGAGCTACTAGAAGAAACATATATTAATTCGTTGTGAATGAGGTCCTTATACAATTTTGCTGTCTGTCGCTGTTCCAAGTTGACAGGCAGTACACACCTTCAGTATTTGCAGACATTCCGCTGTGATCGCAAGTCTTGGATCGCTGAACACTAACACTAATCCGTTTAGAGGCGTGTAATAGCATCGAGATCTCAGATTAAGTACCTTGGTGGGTGGAAGCAACACAGCCCGTCACGAGTGTGAGGCTGCGTAGGAGATCACTGGCAAGCTCACAAATGAGCAAGTTCTTTCACGTACTACATGTAGAATCGTATAGGAGCAAAATACTTGGATATAAACAGCACATTCGGCTCGGCGCCTGCAAAGGTGATGAAACTACGTCATAGTGAGTGTATGTGTTAAAAGCAATCGCATAAACACTGCACGCCCGTTGATGTTTTACATATTTATTAGACAGATTTGTCGCACAAATATCCGTGCTTTCATTCTAGAGTATTTAAGTATATACACTCCTGGAAATTGAAATAAGAACACCGTGAATTCATTGTCCCAGGAAGGGGAAACTTTATTGACACATTCCTGGGGTCAGATACATCACATGATCACACTGACAGAACCACAGGCACATAGACACAGGCAACAGAGCATGCACAATGTCGGCACTAGTACAGTGTATATCCACCTTTCGCAGCAATGCAGGCTGCTATTCTCCCATGGAGACGATCGTAGAGATGCTGGATGTAGTCCTGTGGAACGGCTTGCCATGCCATTTCCACCTGGCGCCTCAGTTGGACCAGCGTTCGTGCTGGACGTGCAGACCGCGTGAGACGACGCTTCATCCAGTCCCAAACATGCTCAATGGGGGACAGATCCGGAGATCTTGCTGGCCAGGGTAGTTGACTTACACCTTCTAGAGCACGTTGGGTGGCACGGGATACATGCGGACGTGCATTGTCCTGTTGGAACAGCAAGTTCCCTTGCCGGTCTAGGAATGGTAGAACGATGGGTTCGATGACGGTTTGGATGTACCGTGCACTATTCAGTGTCCCCTCGACGATCACCAGTGGTGTACGGCCAGTGTAGGAGATCGCTCCCCACATCATGATGCCGGGTGTTGGCCCTGTGTGCCTCGGTCGTATGCAGTCCTGATTGTGGCGCTCACCTGCACGGCGCCAAACACGCATACGACCATCATTGGCACCAAGGCAGAAGCGACTCTCATCGCTGAAGACGACACGTCTCCATTCGTCCCTCCATTCACGCCTGTCGCGGCACCACTGGAAGCGAGCTGTACGATGTTGGGGCGTGAGCGGAAGACGGCCTAACGGCGTGCGGGACCGTAGCCCAGCTTCATGGAGACGGTTGCGAATGGTCCTCGCCGATACCCCAGGAGCAACAGTGTCCCTAATTTGCTGGGAAGTGGCGGTGCGGTCCCCTACGGCACTGCGTAGGATCCTACGGTCTTGGCGGGCATCCGTGCGTCGCTGCGGTCCGGTCCCAGGTCGACGGGCACGTGCACCTTCCGCCGACCACTGGCGACAACATCGATGTACTGTGGAGACCTCACGCTCCACGTGTTAAGCAATTCGGCGGTACGTCCACCCGGCCTCCCGCATGCCCACTATACGCCCTCGCTCAAAGTCCGTCAACTGCACATACGGTTCACGTCCACGCTGTCGCGGCATGCTACCAGTGTTAAAGACTGCGATGGAGCTCCGTATGCCACGGCAAACTGGCTGACACTGACGGCGGCGGTGCACAAATGCTGCGCAGCTAGCGCCATTCGACGGCCAACACCGCGGTTCCTGGTGTGTCCGCTGTGCCGTGCGTGTGATCATTGCTTGTACAGCCCTCTCACAGTGTCCGGAGCAAGTATGGTGGGTCTGACACACCGGTTTCAATGTGTTCTTTTTTCCATTTCCAGGAGTGTATAATGTCGTGATGCACTCCGAAAAATGTCGGAAAGTGATACTCCTCTACGCGAATATCTGCAACATCATAATGTCCTCCAATCACACACCGTGATTTTTATCTGTACTGTCGTTACATATTCTAATTTAACACTCATAACCAGAAGCGACGCGATGATAATGTGATCAACTTATAAGGTGTATACTGCGATTTTCAAGGTGTTGAAAGTAGTTAGTACCATCCGTTTGTAACCTATGTTTATACCGCCATACTCCCTTCCAGTCTTTTGCATTATCGAAGAGTATGGATGTGGTATGTTGGAACATGGTGTTACATGTTACATGGCATATTCTGCAAAAACGGCCATAACAAGCACACGCGTAAACCATTTTAAACAAACGACACGCGTTAAATTCTTACTAACTATACATTATTGGTGTGTGGAGTTGCTAAACTGTGCTATAAAAAACAGTTACCCCCTACTAACATAGGATGGGAACAGAACAGACAAGCACTTTATGTCAGAGAAATTTATGATGGTAAAGAGCTACACTCAATCGTCCACCTGGTTCAAATGGCTCTGAGCACTATGGGACTTAACATCTGAAGTCATCAGTGCCCTAGACTTAGAAGTACTTAAATGTAACTAACCCAAGAACATCACACACATCCAAGCCCGAGGCAGGATTCGACCGTAGTAGCCCCGTGGTTCCGGAGTGAAGCGCCTAGAACCGCTCGACCACAGCGGCCGACCGTCCACCTGGTAGAAGGCAGAAACGACACTGCCACACTTGCCTGCTGCCGCAGCAGCTGCCGAAGCCTCACACAAATAGCGTCCCACCAAGGAGAGAACCTTAGTCTCCCTTGTTCATTCTGCTGAAAATAGTCTACCTCGCAATGAGGCACCTGAGATGATGCTAGCAGGTTTCCGTCCTCGGAGTAGGGAAGCACCTTAAACCACTTAATAAAAATAAGTCTTCGACCAGACTGTATATCAATTACGTCTACATCTGTATGGATACTCCTCAAATCACATTGAGTGCCTGGCAGAGGGTTCATCGAATCACCAAAACAGTAGTTCTCTATTATTCCACTCTCTAACAGCGCGCGGAAAAAACGAACAACTATATATTTCGTTGTGACGTCTGATTTTCCTTATTTTATTATGATGGTGGTTTCTCCCTCTGTAGGTCGGCGTCAACAAAATATTTTCGGCCGACCGTTGTGGCCGAGCGGTTCTAGGCGATTCAGTCCTGAACCGCGCGACCGCTACGGTCGCTGGTTCGAATCCTGCCTCAGTCATGGATGTGTGTGACGTCCTTAGGTTAGTTAGGTTTAAGTAGTTCTAAGTTCTAGGGGACTGATGATCTCAGATGTTAAGTCCCATAGTGCTCAGATCCATTTGAACCATTTTTGAACCATTTGAAACAAAATATTTTCGCATTTTGAGGAAGAAGTTGGTGACTGAAATTTCGTGAGAAGATCCCGTCGCAACGTGAAAAAGGTTTGTTTCAATGACGTCCACCCCAAATCCTGTATCATGTCCAAGACACTCTCCACCCTATTTCTCTGTTATACAAAACGTACTGCCCTTCCTTGAAATTTCTGGATGTGAAAGGTATGTGCTGAGATTCGATCAGGATAGAGCCAGTGAAAAATGTCGATAGTTCCCAACCGCAAGGTTGGACGAGTAGTACATCTTCGAGTAGTAAGATCTTTGACAGCTAACAGAGCTAGGTGCACGCGGTAAAAGTTTGAGTAGTGGTGAGGAGATGCGCAGAGACAGCAGACATGTTTCGAGTCGGAGCTAGATGCCCGCAGGAGGCAGCCGGGTCGTGACAGCATCAAAGTAAGCATTGGAGCTACGCACATAATAAGCTATATATTGAGCGAAACTCGGCACATACCTGGGGAAACTAGAAAGAGTAATTAATAAAATAGGTTTTCTTTGGTTAAATAATGTCTAAAAGCTAGATAGAATTCCCATTGTTGATGCAATAAGCGTTTTGTGAAACTTTCTCGTAAATCCATGCTATAGAAATTTTTTTAGTTTTTCGCATGTGCCTTAAAAGTTTGAACAAGAAATAATTTTTTGATAAAATTAGAGTTTCATCTCACACCTTATGTCGTTCTCCGCATCCTGTGCTTGCATTGAACCAAAAGGTACATTAAAGTAAAGTTCCCATGAGTAAAGCTAATAATTTCATTTATCAGAGTAAAATAATCTATATGCCATTGCACAGTTGGCAAATTATTCAGATCAGGACAGAATTTTTATTAAGTAACAAACTGGGCCAAAATGAGTAAAGTTATCTAGAATGACAATTTTATGCCATTGCACTACGGCTGAATTGAATATATGTTTTATTATCGGCTAAATGGGAAGGAGTGCACGAGCTAAGACCACAGACGCAGTCAGATGCAGGTTGGTGACTTTCATTTATTTTTACCACTAACCTTTAATGCAGTCAGATGTGTATTTTGAGTATTAATTTTCCAACAATATTTTCATGCAGTCAGATAAAGTTCAGTTCAGTTAAATACGCAGTCAGATGCAAGTTTTAAAAGCAGTCACATGCAGTTCAGTCTAGTTTAAAATAGAGAAATTCTATTAACAACACATTCAGATGTACTCCATTAATTGTGTCTGGTAAATACCCTACACTGCGCAATAGTACTCCAAAAGAGGACCAACAAACATAGTGCAGGCAGTCTGTTTAGTAGATCTGTTGCACCTTCTATGTGTTCTCCCAATAAAAGGCAATCTTTGCTTCGCTTTCTCCACAACATTTTCTATATGTTGATACCAATTTAAGTTGTTCGTAATTGTAATTTCTAGGTATTTAGTTGAATTTAAAGCCTTTGGATTTGATTGTTTTATCGTGTAACAGAAGTTTAGCGCATTCATTTTATCAAAGATAAGGATGCCCTCACACTTTTCATTATTTAGAGTCAACTGCCACCTTCCACATCATACATACATCTTTTCTACATCGTTTTGGAATTTGTTTTCATCTTCTGATGACTTTACTAGACGATGGAAGGTAGTATCATCTGTAAACAACATAAGACGGCTGCTCAGATTGTCTTCTAAATCGTTTATATAGATAAGGAAGAGCAGAGGGACTATAACACTACACTTAGGGAACGCCAGAAATAACTTCTGGTGTACTCGATGACTTTGCGTCAATTGATACGAACTATGACCTCTCTGATGGGAAATCATGAATCCAGTTCCATTACTGAGACGATATTCTATAAGCACGCAATTTGATTACAAGCCGCCTGTGACGTACGGTGTTAAAAGCCTTCTGGAACTCTAGAAATACGAAATCAAATCAATCTGCAATCTTTTGTCAATAGCACTCAGCACATTGTGTGAGTAAAGAGCTAGCTGTGTTTCACAAGAACGGTGTTTTCTAAATCCGTATTGACTGTGTGTCAAAATACTGTTCTCTTCGCTGTAATTCATAATGTTCCAAAGTCTTGCTTCGTATCAATGATATGGAACTGTACTTTAGTGGATTACTCCGTTCTTGAATACTGATGTGACATCTGCAACTTTCAGGTGTATGGGTATGGATCTTCCGTCTAGCGAGAGGTTATACCTATATGTTTGTTAAGCATGGAGTTATTGCATCAACTTACTCTGAAAGGAACCTAATTGGTATACGTTCTGGACAGGACTAAGTGCTTTTATTAAGTAATTTTAGATGCTTCACTTCTCCGAGGGCATCTGCTTCTAAGTTACTCTTGTTGGAAGCTGTTCTTCATCCTAATACTATAAAAAAAAAAAAATGTCGTGTGGCTACGGCCTCCCGTCGGGTAGACCGTTCGCCTAATACTATAATGTCTGCTTCGTCTTCTTCGGCGAAAGAATTTCGATAGGCCGTATTCAGTAACTCTGCTTTAGCACCACTGTTATCTGTAGTCTTTCCATTACTATCGCGCATAGAAGGCATTGATCGTGTCTTACAGCTAACGTACTTTACATACGACAAGAATCTCTTTGGATTTTCGGCCAGGTGTCGTGACAAAGTTTCATTGTGGAAACTGTCATAAGGAGCTCGCATTGAAGTCCCGCCCTAAATTTCGAGCTACTGTAAAAGATGGCCAGTCTTCGAGATTTTGCGTCTCTTTAAATCTGGCATGCTTTTTTCTGTTCTGCCTCTGTTTGTGTATCTAGGGTGATCAGATCCGTCATTTGTTAATTTATTTAGTATAAATCTTCCAACTGCTCTCGGTGGTATTTCTTTGAATTCGAGCCACAGCTGGTCTACCCTTGCATTGTTAATTTGTAAGGAGTGGAGAATGTCCCCCAGGAAAGCGTCAAACGAATTTTTATCTGCTTTTCTGAGCTGGTATACTTTCGTTTATTTTTGGAAGATTTGGAAGTTGCGGTATTCAGTCTCACTACGACAACCCTGTGTTCACCAATCCCTGTATCCGTTAGGATGCTCGTTATTAGCTCAGGATTATTTGTTGCTAAAGGGTCAAGTGGGATTTCACTACCGTTTATTGTTCGCACAAAATCTTAAACAAATTGCCGTAAGTAATTTTCAGATAATGCGTTTGGAACAATTTGGATGATGTTTTACGCGTACCTCCTGATTTAAAATGTATTTCCGCCAACATATCGAGGGTAAATTTAAGTCATCACCAACTACACTGAAGCGCCAAAGAAACTGGTACAGGCATCCGTATTCAAATACAGAGATATGTAAACAGGCAGAATGTGGCGCTGCGGTCGGCAACGCGTATGTGAGACAACAAGTGTCTGGCGTGGTTGTTAGGCCGCTTACAGCTGCTACAATCGCAGGTTATCAAGATTTAAGTGAGTTTGAACGTGGTATTATAGTCGGCGCACGAGAGATGGGACACAGCATCTCAGCGGTAGCGATGAAGTGGGGAATATCCCGTACGACCATTTCCGAGTGTATCGTGAATATCAGGAATCCTGTAAAACATCAAATCTCCGACATCGCTGCTGCTGGAAAAAGATCCTACAAGAACGGGACCAACGACGACTGAAGAGAATCGTTCAACTTTACAGAAGTGGAACCCTTCCTCAAATTGCTGCAGATTCCAATGCTGGGCCATCAGCAAGTGACAGCGTGCGAACCATTCAACGAAACATCATCGATATGGGCTTTCGGAGCCGAAGACGCGTGCAGTGTGCAGTTGGAGTAATATGGGACCCCTAATAGGTCTAGATACTACCCTGACAAGTGACACGTTCGTAATGATCCTGTCTCATCATCTGCATCCAATCACGTCTATTGTGCGTTCCGACGGACTTGGGTAATTCCAGGTGGACATTGCGACACCGCACATGTCCAGAATTTCCACAGAGTGTCTCCAGGAACACTCTTCTGATTCTAAACACTTCCGCTGGCCACCAAATTCCGCGGACACGAACATTATTGACCATATCTGGGATGCCTTGCAACGTACTGTTCAGGAGTAATCCCCGCCCGCTCGTACTCTTTTGGATTTATGGACAACCCTGCAGGCTTCATAGTGTCAATTCATTCCAACACTACTTCAGACATTATTCGAGTCCATGACACGTCGTGCTGCGGCACTTCCGCGTGCTCGCCGGGGCCGTACACGATATTAGGCAGGTGTACAACTTTCTTTGGCTCTTCAGTGTGTAATTGAATCAGGCAAGTACGTGTTTGAAGTTAAGCTCAAGTTGTTTTCGAACTCTTCAGTAATTGTGTAATCCGAGTCTGGAGATCGCTAAAAGGATCCGATAGTTATTTTATTCCGGTTGCCTAGTTGCTACGTTCCTTTCAGAGTATGCTGATACAATAGCTCCATACTTAACAATCATATACAAGCGGTAGTTCGACGAAAGATCCCTACCCAAAGACTGCAACCTTGCACAGGTCACACCTATACTGAAGTTGGGAAATAGGAGTAATCCATTGTCCATTGAATTACGGGTCCATATCCTTAACGTCGATATGCAACAGGATTTTGGAGCATATATTGTGTTCGAACATTATGTATTACCTCGAAGAGAAAAATCTATTGACACACTCAACACGGATTTAGAAAACATGGTTCTTGCGAAACTCAACTAGCTCTTTACTCACAGGAAGTGTTGAGTGCTATTGACAAGGGATTTCGAATTCAATCCGCTTTTCTAGACTTCCAGAATGCTTTTCACACTTTAAACCACAAGCGTCTTGTAATCAAATTGCCTGATTATGGAACATAGTTTGAGTTATGCAACTGGATTCATTGTTTCCTGTCAGAGAGGTCACAGTTCGTACTAATTGAGGGAAAGTCATCGAATAAAAACAGGAGCGACATCTGACTTCCCCAAGGTAGTGCTATAAGCCACCTGCTGTTCCTTAACTGTATCAACGATTTAGAAAACAATATGAGCAGTCGTCTAGTAAAATCATCCGAAAATGAGAACAAACTGGAAAACGATTTAGATAATATATCTGTATGATGCGAAAATTGGCAATTGACTCCGAATAAGGAATCTATTAAACTTCGGTTACACGATGAACCAGTCAAATATAAAAGTCGTAAATCGAACTATGAGTAAATATCTAGGTATTACAGCCACGACCAACTTCAACTGGAAAGAAAGCGTAGAAAATTTTGTGAGGAAGGCGAAGTAAAGACTACCCTTTATTGGTGAAATACTGAAGATTCAACAGATCTACTAAAGAGACTACCTACACAACGCTTGTCCGTCCTTTTTTGGAGTACTGCTCCGTGGTTCAGGATCCTCACTACATAGGAGTGCATCGAGAAAGTTCAAGGAAGAACAGAACGTTTTGTATTGTTGAGAAACAGGTGAGAGAGTGTCTCGGAGATGATACAGGATCTAGGATGGACATCATTGAAACAAACGCGTTTCACATTGCGGCGGAATCTTCTCACGAAATTTCAATAACCAACTTTGTCCTCGGAATCCGAAAATATTTTTTTGACCCTGACCTACATAGGAAGAAAAGGTTATCACAGTAAAATCAGGGAAAACAGATCTCTCACGGAAAGATATGGGTGTTCGTTTTTTCCATGCGCTGTTCGACAGTGGAATAATAGAGAATTATGTGTTGGTGGTGCCAGGCACTTAAGTGTGATTTTCAGAGTATCCTTGTAGATGTAGTCAGAGAAGCCAGCAGTCATTCTGATTTTTCTTTTACATGTCTGTCTCTGAAATACTGAGAACGTTTCCAGTGATGAGATGTTATTAACAATTTGCCTGCTAGCAGAGGTCTCCTGTACGGTAAACATTTTGTTTCTTTCGGCTTTACTAGTAAAAAAAACCAGACGTCAGCCGCCATATAATAGTTTGCATTAGACTCCAGCCCTCAAACGCAGTGGTTTAAGTCAGTTCCTCACTGTGGTTCCTTTTCTTAAGATCTACAAAATACCATTGCTTTTAGGACTGGTTCAAATGGCTCTGAGGACTATGGGACTTAACATCTATGGTCATCAGTCCCCTAGAACTTAGAACTACTTAAACCTAACTAACCTAAGGACATCACACTACACCCAGTCATCACGAGGCAGAGAAAATCCCTGACCCCGCCGGCAATCGAACCCGGGAACCCGGGCGTGGGAAGCGAGAACGCTACCGCACGACCACGAGCTGCGGACGCTTTTAGGATTCATTTACAACTTTGTAATACCCTTGTCTGACGGTGTTGCCGAAAAATTATGTTTCTCTTTCTGCATTAATGTAACACCTGTGCAATGGGATTGGCGTACTATTCGTTTACTGGTTTACGCACGACATCCGATCCGACCAGTAGTTGCATCTCATATTAGCGTCCGTCTACAGTTTCATATTCCACCTTCTGCACAGGTCCTAACAAGCTGGGGCTTGCAAAAGTACTTAGCGAGTCAATACTTTAACAATCTTCGGTAAATCACCAGCTCTGTAGAAATGCATGTGTGCTCTCTTCAGGAAAGGGTGAGGCTTGCAAAAACGCGAGTTCAGGCTTGGTGTTATCAACATGTGTGTCATAACGCCAAACAAATACTCTTCAAATCATACTCTAACGTACAGATGGAAATGGAAATGAGCGTTTGGCGTCATTGGCCGGGAGGCCCCTCGCGGGGCAGGTCCGGCCGCCATATCGCAGGTCTTATTACATTCGGCGCCACATTGGGCGACCTGCACGCCGGATGGGGATGAAATGATGATGAACACAACACAACACCCAGTCCCTGAGCGGAGAAAATCTCCGACCCAGCCGGGAATCGAACCCGGGCCCAGAGGACGGCAATCCGTCACGCTGACCACTCAGCTACTGGGGCGGACAACGTACAGATATCAGCGGCTCACTGCCTGTCACAGTCACTAACGTAGAATGTAGACCACTCACGTTCGAACACTCGAATATTTAATGTAAATGCACACAGAAGGATGAACAGAGGCAGTGTGGCGGTGTTTCCCTACAGCAATGGTTTGTCTTTTACTTAGAGTGGGAAACTGGAAATTTGTGGTATGTACTATGGGACCAAACTGCTGAGGTCATCGGTCCCTAGGCTTACACACTTCTTAATCTAACAAACTAATTTACGCTAAGGAAAACACACACACACACACACACGCCCAAGGGAGAACTGAAACCTCCGAGGGGGGAAGCCACGCGAACCGTAGCAAGACGCCCAAGACCGCACGGCTACCCCGCGCAGCCTTAGAGTGGGCATATGTGTGAAAAATTCAGCTACAATTATTAAAAAGTACAAACAATGCCCATTAGTTCGCTGCTAGTAATGTCAATTGAGGTACGAAACGTGAAAGCAGCCACTAAGTATGGTAATGTTGCCCACCCGGCCAGCCGCGCGGTCTAACACGCAGCTTCCCGAGCGGAAAGGCGTGCCAGTCCCCGGCACGAATCCCACCGGTGGATTAGTGTCGCGGTCCGGTGTGACAACCAACCTGCGGATGGTTTTTAAGGCGGTTTTCCATCTGCCTCGGCGAATGCGGGCTGGTTCCAGTTGTTCCGCCTCAGTTACACTATGTCGGCGATTGCTGCGCAAACACTGTCTCCACGTACGCGTATACCATAATTACTCTATCATGGAAACATTTGGGGCTACACTCGTCTAGTATGAGAGGTTCCCGTGGTGGAGGTGGGGGGGGGGGGGGGCAATGGGGGCCGAACAGCACAATAACCCTACGTTTGGTGTGGGGGCGACGGTGGGGTGGGTGGACTGCTGTGGCCTGTTGTACGTTTGTGAACCACTGAGAGCTACAGTGGGGCGAAGCCTCTCGTCGTTTCTAGGTACCCGGTTTAATACACGATACACACAATGGTAATGTTGGCCAGCATTTTTATGGGGGCTAACAAAAAATTCAAATGGCTCTGAGCACTATGGGACTTAACATCCGAGGTCATCAGTCCCCTAGAACTTAGAACTACTTAAACCTAACTAACCTAAGGACATCACACACATCCATGCCCGAGGCAGGATTCGAACCTGCGACCGTAGTGGTCGCGCGGTTCCAGACTGAATCGCCTAGAACCGCTCGGCCACACCGGCCGGAGGGGGCTAACATTTTTTTCGTCATTTTGCATAATTCACCACGACATTATTAAATTATACACATACACGATAATGTCAAAGTCTCTTACACAAATATTTACTGACATTTTACAGACTATGCTGTGATTTGATTGATTTATACTGGCGAAGTGTCTTACTTCGTAAATTATGTTAATTTTGGCATCCATTTTTTAACACTCCTGTTCATATTCTCACTACAGCTTACAGACCTCGAATGACAAATAATAAAATTAATTAGTTTCAAATTTTTTAGTTATAACAAAGACCCACATCCTGATCCTCTCATTACAGAGCAAAGGCCTAGAGTGTAGAGCAAATTGCGTGAATGCAGTAGAGGCTCACAGCTACTGGCCAAGTGCAGCACTGGGTGATAAATAATTCAAATCACTGTCGTACTTTTGAGCATAGGCTACATAATAGGACGAAAGCCTGATGACGTTGGCCTGGACCGAAATGGCGGAGGGGTTGTGAAGGGCAGTGACCTTGAATGCAACTAGTACAATTGCATCAGCACACTGTAAGTGTTAATTGTCACTAAAAATAAAGTGGGCTGAAATCTCCACCCTATTGCATAGCTTGACCAGGAAATTTATTCGCACCGTTCTGCACGATTTCTCTATAATTTTCCAGTAACAATAGTCTTGAGGCAAGGTCTCTACAGAAGCATTTTCTATCCATCTTTGACATTTATCTTCACTTTAATTGTTTCGAGTTCGTAATATGTGCTCATCTCACTAGATAATAACGCTTGCACCACCGGAATCAACCAACGTTTGCGATATACTTTCCAATTTGAATTTAAAATTTCATTGTTATTAGCATCTGGCTTCAACCATCTTTCCATTCCGACTCCGATGTGAGCATTATTACCGTTTATAAGTCAGACTAGTTCTGAGACCTTTTTATAGACGAACCTGTAGTTAACTAATAGTGTATTAACATTTCATTTTTCCGATATGTCATGAGGAATACAGTCCTTATTAATTTATGATAGTGGTATTACTCCCTGTCTGTAACAAAACGTATCTTATTGGATCTGTGCCGTGATTTCTCTATCCTAAAAAACCACATGAGCTCGCAAAATTCGAAAGTGAATCAGGAGGCAGTAAGACTCAGGACATCTCAAATCCGTTAGAAGTTCAAGAAGTCTTTTGAAAGCTATGAACTGGCATCCGACAACATAATGAATGAATATGTGTCATAATGATGGTATCGGTGAATACAACAAATAGGGCATCGAGAGGAATTCATAATAGTTCTTAAATCCAGTATATGCAAACCCGACCGCGCGGTGAGCACAAATCCTTTTCGAAAAATATGTTAAGAATACATGAGAACTGCATCACATAAGAGTAAAACTAATTAACAAATGCACTGATGCGCTATAAAGAAGTTCTTCTGGAAAAACAACCACATGTCCTAAGAATCCTCGGTTGATTCCTCGATACAGATCACGAGCAGAAGTTTCTGGAACACGGCGTTCTCGGCGCTGTGTCTTGTAAATCAGCTGATATCCAGTCACTCCGCACAATGTCAGGTAAGTGTTTTTTCATGTCGCTTCTGGATTAGTTAGATATATTTCATAGTGCTGTCAACCGTACTTCTCGAGTTAATTTCTATGGAGGACTGGTGGCCATAATAATGTGATTGATCAGTATACAGCATAGGCTGCATTCCACTGTATTTTTCTGAATGGTCAGAATTCACGCGAAACAAATATGTCATTTCAGGCGTTTGCCCACTATGCAGTAGTTCATGAATGGTTGCAGACATTCCCACTTTGCTAAATAATTTGAACTTCGTTTTATTAGTAGTTGTTTAAAATTTGATAAGATAGGGAAAGAAAGAATAATGTCCGAACATTAGTAGCGAGTAATTTGGTCATTGGCAACGCTATTTTGTAGCGTCCTTCAGTGGCAATTGATCAATATTTCTGTGACATCTAGTTGCTGATCAAATAATTCCTGCTCTAATCCTGTTTGCCCTCTCCGAATCCTATTGGCAAAGTTCCAGAGCAGATTAACAGTATTTGTCGGTGGACCGGACAACTCAGTTATTTGAAGGATGTCCAAAAGTTTCGCCTGTCTGTGGGAATTACTTCAGGCTTCCCTCTACCGACGGCTGGCGGGCGAGTTTTCTGCGAAGTGGTAGTTTCTTCCTCCTGCATTCTCAGTAATTCTGCGTTGTAATGCTCTCATAAACAAAATCTCCCACTCAGAATTATCTTTTTATCATGTATCATGACGACCCTGAAACACTTCCTTGTTGTTAGGTTTTCCTCCAAAGATTTTCGTCTGTGCGCGACATACCGATCTCTGATCTAAATACGTTTTCTACGAAGGCCCCATTCGAATGTGAGCTATGTTCCACAGATGCACTAGTTAATCTCAGAGGTATAAAAATGCATTTCTACGGCCATTTTGAAACATCAAACGGCTGATATAGTGGCAACAGGGCATGCGGTTTAGCATGTAATAAGAAATTCAACATGACGTGTTACAGTGATTTTGGAGACATTCAGACCCCAAAATATTTTAGTATGTGGTTTGATAAGCCACTGGAACATTTTTGCTGTGCCCTCTTGGATGGTAAGCTTGATTATTCCAAGGATTGTATAAAGAATTTCAACAATGTACAGCGTACAGTTCAATATTGGCACCCATCTATATTGGACGGTGTGTCGACTGCGATTGAAAATGGAGAAAAATTAGTTTCCTGCTGTTATTTAACATTTTTACTTGAACTGTTGGACTGCCACACAAATGAAAACAGAACTGTACGACGTTCACGCGGACTCTGCAACATCATTGGAGACCATTTACTTTTGGATTAATCAGAATAAACTTAGGCGAATGACCACTGAAGACTAAGTGTGGTCCGGCCATCCGATTGATATCGCCACGGAGGAATGCACTGACAAAATCCACGACATGGTAACGCAACCGAATGAAAATTCGTGAGATTGCTTTGACTGTACGCATATCAACTGACCGAGTCCATAATATCCTGAGTGGATAATTGGCTATGAAGAAACTCTGTGCAAGGCGAGTGCCGCGATTGTTCATAGTCGACCTAAACCGCATCCGGCACAGCATTTCAATACAAAGTCTGGCGTTGTTTAGTCGCAATCCGCAAGACTTCTTGCGCCGATATGCCACTGCTAATGAAACCCGGATCCATAACTACACACCAGAATCAAACAGCATTCAAAATAATCGACAGAGACTGATGAAAGTGTACCGAAGAAGGCCTACTCTTCAAACTTAACGTTTACGCCATCTCTAAGGTCGCCTGTGTGGTTTGGAGGCTCGGCTCTGAGCACTATGGGACTTAACAGCTGAGGTCATCAGTCCCCTAGAACTTAGAACTACTTAAACCTAACTAACCTAAGGACATCCATGCCCGAGGCAGGATTCGAACCTGCGACCGTAGCGGTTGTTTGGAGGCAATAACGCCCTTGCTGGAGTCCTGCAAGTCGCGTCTTCTTCGCACGTAAGTGGAGTTAAGTGTTGTTTTCTTATCTTGAGTACTTGATATTGTAAAGCCGTGTCTGTGTCATATGGATTGGAGCCTGTTATATTAACGCTCCTACCAGTGTTCAAGAGTGTGACCAACGGTCAGTGTTACTAATTCCAATTTATGTTCCAGGTCAATTCTCGTGCAAGTGTAAGAGCTTTTCCTGTGATAGTTCTCGTGAAGGGAATAAATTGTGGCTCGATCTGTGCGAGAGGCAAGGTGGTATATGAGTAAGTACCTGTTATTGCATCAGAAGGCGTTGATATAATTTATAGTGAATACTAGCAACTTTTTGAACAATCAGGATCAGTTCTCACACCCTTACTGTTCAACCTATATCTATCTGATGTACCTGACACTTCGTCCAGAAAATACTGCTATGCCGATGACCTGGCTCTAGCCGTAAAACACCAGGAAATTAAGACAACAGAAGAGATTCTAACTAATGACTTGTCTGCATTAGATAATTACTTCAAAATCTGGAGACTCCAACCCAGTGTGAGTAAAACAGAAGTGTGTTGCTTCCATCTAAAGAAACGGTTGGCGAACGTAAAACTGGAAGTAAATTTCAGATGCAGAATTCTTCGTCAAAAGTTGAGGACTCGAAACAACATCCTCCATAAGCAATGCGGAACTACCTGGGGATCTTCAGCAACTACCCTGCGAACTTAAGCTCTGGGCTAGGTGTACTCAAGTGCTGAGTATTGTTCACCTGTTTGGACGAACAGTCATCATACAAGGCTTGCTGATACCCAGCTGAATACGACAATCCGCATAATATCCGGCGCAATCAGATCTACTCCAGTTTATTGGCTTCCACTGTTAACCGCTATAATGTCTCGTGATCTATGCAGATGTACTGCCCTTATGAGAGAATTCCACAAGATCTCCAGGAATTCAAACCTACCCGTGCATAGCGACCTGCCACTTTTAAATCGCAAGAGAATGAAATCACGCCATCCAACTCTTTGCGTTGCTGCTGACATGGTTGCTGAGGATTTCAAACCTCTTGAAGAATGGAAAGGTCGGTGGGAAGCAGTGACGGACTTGCACCTGCATAACATCTTCTCAGGTGCTCAACTTCCAAGTGGATTCGACTTACCACGCAAGACCTGGGCTACTCTCAGTAGAACCCGTACCGGCCATGGCCGATGCAGGGATGCTCTCTTTAAGTGAAAGAAGTTGCCTGATCCAGCCTGTTACTGCGGGGCTCCATACCAGATTGTTCACCACATTGCCAGTGAATGCAGGATTCGAGCCTATCACGGCGCCAAAGAGGACTTCCTGCTAGCAACTCCAGATGCAGTGCCCTGGATTGAAGGACTGGATATTCAGCTGTAAAGACAAACTTAAGTTTTTTGTGTGTCAATATGTACATATGTATATGTAATTTAATTTCATGATATGTCTGTATTAGCCATACGCTAAATAATAAAAATAAAATAATAACTATCAACTTTAAGGAGTGTTAAATTTAACCTATTGGTACCCGCTTGCCATTAATCTATTTTTTTCTCCCTAAGAATTTTGCCTGAAGCTTTATTTGCCCAGATTACTGTTCCCTGGTGACGTGTATTGGCATGGTAGCTTTGGCGGTAGAAGACGCGTTCCTGTTCCCTGGGCCCAGAGCACAGGCGTGTTTGTTTGTTGGCGCGGCGGCGCTCTGGCCGTCGCACGGCGTCCAGGGTGACAGGCAGTCTGCAGCCCCTACCAGTCGCGTCGGTCGGTTTGGCTCAAGTAAAGTAAAGTTGATTGTTTCATGTGTGCCACAGCGGATTGTGGCCGTTCATGCGGGAACCACTAGTTAGATCCGTTTGGTGAATTTAAAGAGCTCAGGAGGATAAGACGGGTTTTTGAGATTCCTCCACATTATACGTCTGTAACTGCTGTTTTACAGCTGGCCCTTATTACGACTTCCCAGTGTTTTAGGTTTAAAACCATGTCAGATCCCTTAATCGGGCAGGTAGGTTAGAAAATTTATAAAGGGAAATGGTTAGGTTAAAGTTAGATACAGTGGGAGTTAGTGAAGTTCGGTGGCAGGATGAGCAAGACTTCTGGTCAGGTGATGACATTGTAATTCTGACAGATACAGCAGAGGACCTGGAAGAGCAGCTGAACGGAATGGACAGTGTCTTGAAAGGAGGATATAAGATGAACATAAACAAAAGCAAAACGAGGATAATGGAATGTAGTCGAATTAAACCGGGCAATGCTGCGGGAATTAGATTATGAAATGAGACGCTTAAAGTAGTAAATGAGTTTTGCTATTTGGGGAGTAAAATAACTCACGATGGTCGAAGTAGAGATGATATAAAATGTATACTGGCAATGGCAAGGAAAGAGTTTCTGAAGAAGAGAAATTTGTTAACATCGAGTATAGATTGAAGTGTCAGGAAGTCGTTTCTGAAAGTATTTGTATGGAGTGTAGCCATGTGTGGAAGTGAAACATGGACGATACATAGTTTAGACAATAGAAGCTTTCGAAATGTGGTGCTACAGAAGAATGCTGAAGACTAGATGGGTAGATCACACAAATGATGAGGAGGTATTGAACAGAATTGGGGAGAAGAGAAATTTGTGGCACAACTTTACTAGAAGAAGGGATCGGTTGGTAAGACATATTCTGAGGCATCAAGGGATCACCAATTTAGTATTGGAGGGCAGCGTGGAGAATAAAAATCATAGAGGGAGACCAAGAGATGAATACTACCCTAAACAGATTCAGAAGGATGTAGGTTGCAGTAGGTACTGGGAGATGAAGAAGCTTGCACAGGATAGAGCAGCATGGAGAGCTGCATCAAACCAGTCTCAGAACTGAAGACCACAACAACAACAACTTATCAATGTAAACTGGCGAACCTTACGGTGATCCAGAGTCATTAGCTACTTCACTTGCTGTGATATTTGTCCGCTCTTTCCATGTTGGCTCTGATAGCCATGTGCTGTAGCTCTCAGCTTTCTTAGAATTTTTGGCTATTGTATAGTAATTAAGGATTGTGTCTAAGTTCCTACTGTTGTGTACCAGCATGTAATTTATCTCATCTTGAATTTTGGGTAATTGTATCGTTATTAAAGCTTTTGTCAAAGTTTCTGCTGGTCTGTACCATTTGAAGTACATTTCAATTGCACGTATTTCAACTTATCTTCAAATTTCGGCAATTGTATATTTATTAAGCGTTGTTGTTAATGCTTGTTTGCGATATATGGGTGCGTATTTATATTTAAATTTTTACCTTTCCAGCTGGTCTGTTTGAGGGACTGCGTATTTTATTGTTTAGGGCATTTCTTATTGAGGGTTATTCATTGCTAAGAGGCCTACCAACAGCTACAATCTGTGGTGGATCTTGTGAACATCCAGGTTGAATGTTGTCTAACTGTGTAACGGTCATCTAGACTTGTAATTTGTTAGTACATTTAACAACTGTTACTCTAATTCACTTGGTTGATAAAATTTTTTTTTGAACCTGCTTGCACCCACACTCAGTTAATGTAACTTTTCTTGTTTTTCGGAACTCTGTACTTCCGCTTTTGATGTCCTTTTCTTAATAGTAAGATTGTTAATGTTGCATTTTAAATGAATTGAGCAGTACTTAGTACATTTAACGGCTGTTATTCTAAGCCATCAGCTTGATAAAAACTACTTGCACCCACTCCAAGATGATGTGTCTTTTCTTGTTTTCGGGAACTCTGTGCTTCCGATTTTCATGTTCTGTGTTAAACGGCATAACTGTTAGCTTTTTTAAAATAATTTGAGCCTGTTCAACTTTTGCTCAGATTTCTGATTTTTTTACTAAGTTTTTAAATTGCAATTTTAAGATTGTCATTGAGTAATAAACGGTATGACACGAAACAAGAATTGACTAATGTATGGATCCACCTTTCATTTTCTTACCTTAAGCTATCCCATGTTTAGTTGTGAGGTATCAATCATTATTTTGATTTCTTTGATAGCATTTGTCGTCCACGCGGAGTGGCCGCGAGGTTAGAGGCGCCATGTCACGGATTGCGCGGCCCCTCCCGCCTGAGGGCCGAGTCTTCCCTCGGGCATTGGTGTGTGTGTTGTCCTTGGTGTAAATTAGTTTAAGGTAGCTTAAGTAGTGTGTAAGTCTAGGGACCGATGACCTCAGCAGTTTGGTCCATTAAGAATTCACGCACATTAGTATTTGTCTATAATTAAGTAGCGGCAATATTTAGCATGCGAATCAATGCTTTCCATCAATTTTTCGTTCAGTGCCTTACGAAATAATGACCGTTGTAGGGAGGGAATAACTCATACTTTGAGACCTGTCGGTATACCCACTTTTGGCCATTTGATTCAGGCTCGTAGCGTGTGGCAGCACCATTCACCACGACAGGAAGCATCAATACATCGTACTATTGATTCCACAAGACAGCGAAAGTGTTTGAGAAACGTCCTTAGCCCTCAACCGTCAACAATCGATTGTCACTTGTGGACAGAGCCCCCGAGACAGCTTCAAATCAAGTGTATCTTGCTGGGTCGAAGACGTACGCAGTTGAAATTAAAATCATCTCCGTACAGAATCAGTACAAAAAGACCTCAGGAGGTGATATAAAGGGCGTCAATGAAACCACCACTTTCTCTGGGGTGTTTAATTCCACACATTGCGCAGTGAAAAACAACAGTTCGTAGCGCGTTGAGTGACAGGAAGACGTTCCATGCAAACTTTGACATTGCTGACACCCTCTGGAGCTGCACCATTATGTAGCGACATTGTGGAGAGTGCGTCCCCATCAGAGGTGATCGTACCCGTTAGCAGCGCAGTGCGACTACAATTTTTATTCTCGTGTGCAGGTTGAACCACTAAGAACCATTCAAAACAATCCGACGAAATTTGATCGTGATGCGAAGTAGCGTATGGCGTTTAGCTTCCTCATCCCCTCCTACTTCGCGATTTCCTGTGGCGGGGAGGGATGCCACTTTGACACAGAATCGGCACGAAAAGACCGCAGGAGGTGAGATAAAGGGCATCAATGAAACCATAAAATGGCGGAGGGTCTCTCTAACAAGCCACCTCCCCCCCGCCTCCCCCCCCCCCCCCCCCCGTAGTTCGATAAACGCTAGGCAGCGGAAGAGCAGCAGCATACCCTGCCAGCAGGGGACTAGGACTCTTGGCACGGGTTCTGTCTATATAGGTACTTTTGTTAACATTTCCGCGAGTTTTGTAAAGGCCTCGTCGATATTGCTGTGGAGGCCGAGTTGCCACTATTGTCACGGTAGGCCGAGTTTATGGGTTCGTGAAACGGCTTCTGGTGCAGTACTCTGCTACGAAAATTTCTCTCTGCCACTATTACACAGCTATGTCTCAGGGTCAAGTAACAGGATAGGAGAAAGAAAGGTCTTGTTATTTGTGTGGCTCAAAAATAGAATATAAAAACAAAATCGAGAATGCAGTGAATATGGAAGAAACGTCTGTCTACGACATTTAACCACGACAGTTACGTGCAATAATTGTTGTCAGCCTCAAAACGAAAATGAAATGGATACAGACTGATCAGCATTTTTCATCTCACACAACTGTTTGTGACGTTTTCAATCGAAAATTATTTTTTCAAAGCAAAATTATCTTTTCTTGTGACGAGTTAAGACAGTGAATAATTCTAGTCTCAAGTATTACATTATATAGTCCCAAAACATTACAATTAAAAAGATGTTCTTATATTTCATTTGGGTATTAGGCTTCCTTTTTGTATTCCATTGTATATTTTACTGTTAAATAAATAATTTTGATTACAAATGTGTTTGCAATATTGTGTGAGATATCCTATGTCGATATTTTATGGAAATACGACCTTTAAAAACGGAAAACCTCAAGAGATTGATGGAAACTCTTGGGCGGTCGGCCGACCGCCCGCGCGGGCGCTCGCGTAACTACACTCCTGGAAATTGAAATAAGAACACCGTGAATTCATTGTCCCAGGAAGGGGAAACTTTATTGACACATTCCTGGGGTCAGATACATCACATGATCACACTGACAGAACCACAGGCACATAGACACAGGCAATAGAGCATGCACAATGTCGGCACTAGTACAGTGTATATCCACCTTTCGCAGCAATGCAGGCTGCTATTCTCCCATGGAGACGATCGTAGAGATGCTGGATGTAGTCCTGTGGAACGGCTTGTCATGCCATTTCCACCTGGCGCCTCAGTTGGACCAGCGTTCGTGCTGGACGTGCAGACCGCGTGAGACGACGCTTCATCCAGTCCCAAACATGCTCAATGGGGGACAGATCCGGAGATCTTGCTGGCCAGGGTAGTTGACTTACACCTTCTAGAGCACGTTGGGTGGCACGGGATACATGCGGACGTGCATTGTCCTGTTGGAACAGCAAGTTCCCTTGCCGGTCTAGGAATGGTAGAACGATGGGTTCGATGACGGTTTGGATGTACCGTGCACTATTCAGTATCCCCTCGACGATCACCAGTGGTGTACGGCCAGTGTAGGAGATCGCTCCCCACACCATGATGCCGGGTGTTGGCCCTGTGTGCCTTGGTCGTATGCAGTCGTGTTTGTGGCGCTCACCTGCACGGCGCCAAACACGCATACGACCATCATTGGCACCAAGGCAGAAGCGACTCTCATCGCTGAAGACGACACGTCTCCATTCGTCCCTCCATTCACGCCTGTCGCGACACCACTGGAGGCGGGCTGCACGATGTTGGGGCGTGAGCGGAAGACGGCCTAACGGTGTGCGGGACCGTAGCCCAGCTTCATGGAGACGGTTGCGAATGGTCCTCGCCGATACCCCAGGAGCAACAGTGTCCCTAATTTGCTGGGAAGTGGCGGTGCGGTCCCCTACGGCACTGCGTAGGATCCTACGGTCTTGGCGTGCATCCGTGCGTCGCTGCGGTCCGGTCCCAGGTCGACGGGCACGTGCACCTTCCGGCGACCACTGGCGACAACATCGGTGTACTGTGGAGACCTCACGCCCCACGTGTTGAGCAATTCGGCGGTACGTCCACCCGGCCTCCCGCATGCCCACTATACGCCCTCGCTCAAAGTCCGTCAACTGCACATATGGTTCACGTCCACGCTGTCGCGGCATGCTACCAGTGTTAAAGACTGCGATGGAGCTCCGTATGCCACGGCAAACTGGCTGACACTGACGGCGGCGGCGGTGCAGAAATGCTGCGCAGCTAGCGCCATTCGACGGCCAACACCGCGGTTCCTGGTGTGTCCGCTGTGCCGTGCGTGTGATCATTGCTTGTACAGCCCTCTCGCAGTGTCCGGAGCAAGTATGGTGGGTCTGACACACCGGTGTCAATGTGTTCTTTTTTCCATTTCCAGGAGTGTAATTCTAGCGCGAGCGCATGAAGGTTAAGAGCCACATAGAAAATACAGAAGAAAAGTGAACACCTGAACTGATATCATTAGAAAAATAGGAGGATCAGGATGGGGTGCAAACGCAGATACTCTCCAAACTGCTACATTAACATTGGTTTGCTCTACTTGGACGAAAAGATGATGTGAAGCTAAATTATGTAATGGGAATAGTTAGTGGTACTACTAAATCAACACCACTTCCATGACTAGTCGTGTTATGTAATACTGCACCACCATCAGTTGGACTAGAAGCAGCAGCTCTAAGAGAATTCCGAAAGTGTGCTACTCGTCAAAACTCAAGTCTGTATAATCAGCTGCAGAATATAGCTCCCAGCAGACATAATTCAGAAAACCATCCTGGACGACGCAAGATGCTTCATTTATATCTGATGTGTGTTAAGAATGAAGAGGGGGTTGGCAGAACTTCCTTCAGCAAAATCTCGCCTAATTGCTGATCGTACAAAATTTGTAAATTGATTTTGTCTTCCCGGGAAACTATGTGCAGCTCTGAATGGATTCCATCCAGGGCGTGGAAGATGTGGTGCCTAATTGATTGACTGGTGGTTCAAAGATGCCACAACGTGCGACTGTGCTAACTATGCAGCACTTGACTGAAGAGTGGCTGTCACGGAACTTTGCTGGTGGACTCAGTGAACTGCATTTGGTGACACCAAGATCTGCAGACTGGTTAAGAGACTCAGTTATAAAATTTTCGAGTGTTTTCTGGGCTCCATACATCAATAAGTCAGAATGGTACCCTTATAGGATGACTTTGTTGTCCACCTGTCTAACTGTATGTCTTTCCGGATGTTGAAAACCATTTTTCTTAGTAACGGGTAGAGGTATCAAGTCGAAACTTGCGTCACGTATTAATGTCTATGGCCCCGTGGTGATGCAAAAATGTAAAGCTTCTTAACCAATGCACTCAAAAGATATGGCCATTTATGACACATACTTTGATACTAGCAAACTCACTCAGGAAAATCTGCAGGAAATGAATTTTATCCGTAGTGGATACTGTCGAACTCCGTGACTGTTCCTTTATAGGGTGTAGAAAAATATCCGCTACCAGCCACAATAAAAGGTTATTTATTTGTCACACGACCGGTTTCGGGCTTGCGCCCATCCTCAGGTGTTTATACATTGATGTACATGTTTATACTGTTGGAGATCACTGTATAAATACAAAAAAAATTATTTTCTGGTAAATACACAGATACAAGTGGGACACTAAACATGTACATGAATGTATAAACACCTGAGGATGGGTGCTAGCCCGAAACTGGTCGTGTGACAAATAACTTTCTATAGTGACTGGTAGCGGATATTTTTCTACACCCTAAAATCTACAGGGTACTTCCAGTTGACCTACGATCTTGAAATTTGCAAAAAGTAAGATTTCACACTACAAAAAAAAGGAAAATCCGAAAACTTTGAATTTATAATTACATCACAAGAAAGAAGTTCGTCATTTTTAATATTATATTTGCTTTTTGTAGTATGTATTTTTATATATTTATATAAGATTGTAAAATGACCATGTAAACCATGCGAATAATAATAATAATAACAATACTAATAACCCATTACTTCACTCAAGTTATGCCATAAACTGCTTTTCTTCCCTGTTGTGTTCAGTTCCACCTGATTGTATACTCGATCTACCTATCTAATCTTCAGCTTTCTGCTGTGGCAACACTTCTGAAAACTTCTTATTCGTTCTTGTGTGAACTGCTTATGGTTCATATTTCGCTTCTGTACAAGACTACAACATAGGAAAATGCCATCATGAAAAACTTCTTTACACTAAAATCTACATTTAACATTAAAAAATTTCTCTTCCACTGAAACGCTTTTCTCGCCATCGCCATTCTACATTTCCATCATAAGTTATTTTACAGCCCAAATTGGAAAACTCATCTTTTACTTTTAGTGTTTGATTTGCTAAATTTATTTTCTCAGCATCGAATGATTTAATTACACTACATCCCATTACTGGGAGATGAAGAAGCTTGCACAGGATAGAGTAGCATGGAGAGCTGCATCAAACCACTCTTAGGACTGAAGACCACAACAACAACAACAACAAACAACATCCCATTACCCTTGTTCTTCTTTTGTTAATCTTCATGGAATATCATCCTTTTAAGTTACTGTTGGGGCTGTTCGACTGAACTTCAGTACTTTGCTGTCTCGGACAGAATTACAGTATCATCGGCACACTGAAAAGTTTTTATTCTTTCTTCTTGAACTTTTAATTCCTACTCCAAATTTCTCCTGGCTTTCCTCCACCCATAAGTGTTACAGCACCGATATCTATGGTATCAACTGAAAGTCTTTCATTGATGTTAATCAACGCTAAACTGTGAGTAATTAGCAGAGAAACTACTTAAATGTTCACAAGAAGTAACATTCGTCACAAAAAAATAGATTAATGCGACAGAAGTGCAACTATCCTAAAACATAGCACATCTAACAAATTTATCATTCATTACAGAATTGTTTTTGTGTCTAAAAATTATATTTTTGGGGCTAAAGTAGCATTTCCGATAGTTTTAATTACTCATTTATGATAGAGAAGCTGCCACAACGAACTCTGAGTTACTAAAAGTTCATCTACTTCAAAGGAGTGAAGTTAACTTTTTATCGCCGTAGATTTCCAAGAGCGCGATAATGGCACTCTTGCATAGAATTTTGACGTCAGTCATTCAGAAGGATGCAAATGCGGGAAGCTGACAGTGGACACAGATTAGAGCGGTAATTGATCCGTGTAACAGTAGACAGATTACCATTATCTCTCGAGATTATACACCACTTAAAACTGAGCAGACGTATGAAATGGCTGAATCAATACATAGCAGTTAGGCCTCTCTATTTGGAATGTAAAATGAGTTGCCAGAGAACTTTTATACATGATCAGACGACCACAACAATAGTGATACTCAGTTTATTTTCAGCCCTTTTTGTTTGACGTAGTCGAGCTTGTTTTGTGATGAAAGGTAAACGCTTCTCCCATAAGTAGTTATAGTTAAGTCACGAAAGATTCAAGCAACGCAGAAGGCGTAATTCTCAAGCCGCAGAAAACAATTTAGAAACGCTATCTGACTCGTAAAGGTTAACAGAAATAGTCACACACACACACTTTATTCGGTCTCACTCTTCGATAATTAAGCTTAACAAGTGTTAGCTTCATGCTTATGTGGTCCAGCTGTGCTTCTGAGGATATTTCCCCAGTTTTGTAATCATTGACTTTAATTTGACACAGAATAATTAACCGTCAGTACCAACACATAATTCGTGAATACAATTTTCATGTAACTTCACAGGAATGTGCGAGAGGAGTCTGTGCAATACTCAGCAAGCAGTAATCGTCGAAACATTTCCCTCGACCTACCTTATTTGTGCCTGAAGCCCAACAGCATCCAAAGAAAAAGCTGCTTACCACTAATGTTTTGCAACTGAAACTCAATATGTGGTTCCCATCTGGTAGAATGTACACAGACCGTGAGACGAATCCACGCACCATGATGCTGAGCATGCAACACTACACTATATTATGCATCTGTAATAAGGAGTAATCTGGTTTAGATCGAAATGATTACTAAAAAGAGGCAAGTGGATTAAAAGACCACATAGAGTTGCAAAATGTCTTCGCAACAAGAAATTGGAACATCACGTTCGGAGACCAACGATTCGAACAAAGTAAAAACTATTTAATAATTTAGGATGTGAAGTTTTGTAGTTACAGAACAACGAAATGGAAAGATAATACAGGGCGCTATAATCAGCTTCCATTCAATCAAGTATAAGCAGTCTAGAGTTTCCAGTGTACCGTGCACAAGCACATCGTCGCTTTCCCCAGCGCAAAATAGTAACGACCAACCAATGTTGAACTAAAGTAACACGTTATCTAAACTTCACCAAGGCAAGTAATTCAAATGCTATCACTCAGTTCTGTCAGTGTAGAAGCTCCACACGAGCACAGATCGCCAACTACAAAGGCAGTCTTCCTCCGAAGCAGAAAAACAAAACAGGACTCAGAAAGGCCACCAGAAACTACAGTACTGGCCATTAAAATTGCTACACCACGAAGATGACGTGGTACAGACGTGAAATTTAACCGACAGGAAGAAGATGCTGTGATATGCAAATGATTAGCTTTTCCGAGCATTTACACAAGGTTGGCGCCGGTGGCGACACCTACACCGTCCTGACATGAAGAAAGTTTCCAACCGATATCTCATACTCAATCAGCAGTTGACCGGTGTTGCCTGGTGAAACGTTGTTGTGATGCCTCGTGTAAGGAAGAGAGATGCGTACCATCTCGTTTCCGACTTTGATAAAGGTCGGATTGTAGCCTATCGCGATTGCGGTTTATCGTATCGCGACATTGCTGCTCGTGTTGGTCGAGATCCAGTGACTGTTAGCAGAATATGGAATCGGTGGATTCAGGAGGGTAGTACGGAACGCCGTGCTGGATCCCAACGGCCTGTTACGACCCGTGGCTGTACCATTCATTCGATCCCTGAGAAACCCTACATTTCAGCAGGATAATGCACGACCGCATGTTGCAGGTCCTGTGCGGACCTTTCTGGATACAGAAAATGTTCGACTGCTGCCCTGGCCAGCACATTCTCCAGATCTCCCACCAACTGAAAACGTCTGGTCAATGGTGGCCGAACAACTGGCTCGTCACAATACGCCAGTCACTACTCTTGATGAACTGTGGTATCGTGTTGAAGCTGCATGGGCAGCTGTACCTGTACACGCCATCCAAGCTCAGTTTGACTCCATGGCCAGGCGTATCAAGGCCGTTATTACGGCCAGAGGTGGTTGTTCTGGGTACTGATTTCTCAGGATCTATGCACCCAAATTGCGTGAAAATGTAATCACATGTCAGATCTAGTATAATATATTTGACCCGTTTGTCATCTGCATTTCTTCTTGGTATAGCAGTTTTAGTGGCCAGTAGTGTAGAAGAACGGCGAGTAGTATTCCAAATAGGCCGGCCTCGTGGCTTGTAACCAATGGAGTATCACTGTGTTTAATGGTTAGTTGAAGCTTGTGACACGGCATAGTGTAAAGAGGTCAGACGTGATTGGTTTCGGCGTGCGCAGCATTTGGTTTGTGAACGCCATGGCGCGGACGTCAGCTGGCGGAGCTCTGGCAGCTTGCAGGAAGGAGGGTTCGCTCTGCGAGGCACTGAGAGCATGCGGGCCGATCAGAACTCTGATGGGCTCGGACACGGCGCGCGATCCGCGGAAGCGCGTGGCGCGCCAGCGCGAGATTTCTAACGGTCGCCGGGCGGCCACGTGGCCCGCAGCTTACGGCATTGTTTGATTTTTCGCTCATTACGCGAAAACTATGAAACTTACGGTGAAGAGCGTTGCGGCAGCGCATGTTGGTCAGCACTATGCACCTTCCGAAAGATCGATCTTTATTTCAAGTCACGAGACGCAAATGTTATAGTAACCTCAAAATCGGTTAATATCACGAATACTGAAAGATTAATAAAAATAGTAAATAACAACCTACAGGGATGAGCGAGCACTCATTAAAAACGTCTCGTCATAGCGGATCGAGCGCCGTAGTCATATGTTAAGATTCATAAATAATTAAGCCCGTAAAGAGCAATAAACAAAGTTTGAGGGAAAATTGTTTATAAAATTCAATAGAAAATTCGTGACGTAATGAAGGGCACACTATAATATTTTGGGTGGCACCACACATATTTTACACTAGTTAAGTTATACTATCCACTTAACTTGCAATAGTTTTCATTGTTTGCAAATTATTATTAACATTTATCGCACATAATTAATTATTATAGATATGAAGATTTTGTTCAGTGCAATGTGTAGATCGCAATAGATTACGTCCAAAAAGGGTGCTATATGCAGTTCTATGTTAACACTTTGCAGCACAGATGTAAACAAACAAATTTGCGCTAAGTGGAGAAATTTTGCAAAAACTAATACTTGATTTACGGGCTATAGAATAATCCTAGAAATTCATGTAACATAGTAAATAAGATGTACTTTTTAGCGGGGTTCCGATGGTGTACTTATTTCTGTTCATGGAGGTATGAATCAAAATTAGTAACCTTAACTGGTGAGATTGGTACTTGCATAACCAGGGGGGTTGATGTCCGAGCCTATATAAGCGAGCGGCCATCTTGGCCAGGGGTCAGTCGTTAGTCAGTCGTTTTGGAGAGTGGGTGGCGAGCAAACCCCACTTGAGGGTTGGCCATGTGGTCGTTTGAGAATTTCGACGAAGAGTATTGTTTAAGAGTGCAAGTGTGTAAGCATATATTTGGTGAACTCGAAGTGCTACGATTATTTGTGTGAGTACGATTTACGAGGTATACATCGTCGTAAGTGAACATCTGGCGAACTGTGATTTCGCGCGAGAACTGTTAGAACAAAGAGGACAGTGGGATTTGTGGTTCTATTCGAAATGATTAATTTTCGTTTATAGCAGCCTACAATACTGCTGTTGGGGGCTCAGAGTCAAATTATTATTAAAGTAAAACTGTAAACCGACTCACCAGTGCTAATTTCATTGTGTGAAAGAAAAGGACAACGCCAATAAATAGTGATTGACCTGTGTCGTGAAAAACTGATTTTAGTATAATAATCGCCTAGCTCTTGTACTTATGTCTCAGTGAAAAATTAATGGAAAAACTATAACAAATGCGCGGGTGTGAAAGTGTACTAATGCTCCAAGTGTGGAAATCATCCCCTGAGACTTACATGAGAGCCAAGATTTGCAATAACATTTTTTAACCAACATTTGAACATGCGCATTCGTGTGAGATCGCTTCAACCGCACTTCTTCTTCATTATTTTTACCGCCGCGTCGCAAAAGAGATAATGCCATAGGACAGAGCACGTCAAGAAATGGTTTTCTCGTCTTAAACAGAATCGTTTTGACGTTAGTGAGTCCCCACGTTCAAAAAGACCTTTGGGGTTTCATGAAGATCATTTAAGCGCATTAATCCACAATAAACCACGTCAGTGTACTCGAGAACTGGCAAATGTGATGAACTGTGGTTATTCCAACTTCGTGGTTATATGTATGCAAAGTGGAAGGTTCGAGAAGTAGTACCCATTGTCGAGTGGGTACCACGTGCTTTAAGCCAAAAACACAAAAATCAGCAGGTCGCCATATGCGGATCTCTACTTACTCGTCATCAACTGACTCGTTGACAACACCGACCATTCCTATCCTGTACCGTTACTGACAACAAGAAATGGTGTCTTTACTCTAATAGAAGGGAAAGAAATGAATGGTTGAGCCCAAACCAAGCAGCAACTCCCCCTGCAAAGACCTGTGCGTCCACAAAAGATAATGCTACGAATCATGTGACTCACAGTTGCTAATATTTACTGTGAACAACTGAGACGTCTTGCAGACGTGATCCGAGAACGAATACTAGCAATACTGTGCGAAGTTGTGCTACTCCACGATAAAGGCAGCTCGCCTTCTGGTAGACTGACAAAAAACAACCATAGAGGAGATGCATTGGGAAGTCACTCTGCACTCTCTCTATTCCCCTGATCTTGTGCCCTCAGATTTTCACCTTTTCCGCTTTCTATCGAACAACCTTCAAGGAGCTTTTTTTCGGGATGCAAATCGCTCCAGACATAGTTCGACGAGTTCTTCAACTCAAAACCATGTAATTTCTACAGTCACGAAATCGCAAAGTTACTCCAGCCTTGGCAGACTGTTTTAAATAGTGAAGGGACTTATAATGATTGATGACTTTAGTCTCTGTTACGTGTATGTGTTTTGTTTATTAAACTCACGGGAAAATGTCTAATAGACTATGAAAAAGATATGTGCAGTTAGTTATAAAGCAGAGAAACTTTATTTACTAGAATTTCACTAAAAATTTGATAACCGTTGTAGTTATGTATCCACAAAAGAGATTGACACATCATATTAAAACACTCATAGATACGCACCGACTGAGCTGTCTGTATGCTCAGTTACATTGCCAATTTACCTGTGTGACGCAACTTAATTAAACATTCAATTAAAGCCAGCTTAATTAAGAAAACAAAACAAATATACTATCAGCATGGCGTATTTGGTGGAAAATATTTATACGCTTCACATGCAAAACTTTTACATACTTAATAGACAGTTTTAATTAATTACTCAAAATTTTGTGTTGTTTTGCCTGCAGCTGAAATTCAATAAAAATACGTGAATTTATATTGCAGCAGGGAAAAGAGCAGATCAGTTCCTGCAAGACAGTTGTGCCATACATGTGCACCATAATTATGCAAGACATATTGAGCAAAAACTGAAACTGGCCACTGCAGGTGAGATATGTAAGTACACCACTTACACTTGTGGACAAACTGCTTTACGTATTATTAACTGTAATATGTCATTTAAAACATGTTAATAGCGAGCTTCTAGTGATGGATGTATATTTAACCTTAGAGTGGGCGCCCCCCCCCCCCCCCCCCCCCCCCCCCCGTGGGCGCCACCCCCCCCCTTGAATAACAAGAGGCATGTGGTGTAGTATGTACACATTGATGACAAGTGGCTATTTTCAATAAAATTCTTCAGGGTATCAGACCGCATCGTCATAATTTAAAATGCGCCAACGTTTCGGCCAGCGTTGCAGCTAGCCTTCATCAGGGCCTTACGTTAACTGCTAAATGAAACACACTTGGTTCCTTAAATAGCTGCACGAGAAAACCGTATCGTTACTTGATTGGCTGTAAAAGGAGGAGGAGGAGGGGTGAAAGGTATGCTTTATTGGTGTTTCCTTTATAATCTGTCATTGGCTGAAATAGCTGTTTTCTATTGGTCTTAATATTAATCCACCCCATTGGAGGAGACGGACGAATAGCGAACAGGTGATAGCTGTGACGTCACGCTGTTTACTTGCTGTCCAGAAGCCGGCTGCGGCGTGCCATTCCTTTGTGTGCTCGCGACCACTACTGCGGCTCTCCGCGTGTCTGCATGGGCCGCCACGGCTCTGCCGCCGCTCCGTAGCCCTGCTATTGCAGGCAGCCAAGACCTCGGAAGCTTGTACCCGTCCTCTCTATTCATGTTGGCGGGTCTTTTGGCTATTTCTATAGCCTCTCTAATCTTTCTTTTGAAAGTGAGAGGCTGTTTCGCCAGGACGTGGGCTTCTTGAAAAAATATTGGTTTCCCGCACTCGTCTCGGTGTTCTGCCACTGCTAACTTAGTGTGTTGTTTCAGGTGGATATATCTTTCATGTTCCGAGAGCCTTGTGCTAATCGGACGTCCCGTCTAACCTATTTCTGGCCGGAAAACTTCAGATGGAAGACTGGGATAAAGTCGACAGGTTAACCTTTCAGCAAGCATCAAGGACAAGCAATAGTATTACTAATCGCCAGATGAGAAAGTACGACAAACTACAACAGAAAGCCACGAACGAAACATTGACGCTGGACAGGCGACGGACAGTGGTCAACCTCTCTAGCCACACCTTGAGCGAAGCAACCACAGCAATTCTGGCCAAGGGGATGAATTTCGCAGTCGCACCTAAGCGAGTTCCAAAAGAAGATATCATAGAATCCGTATATAATATTTAAAAAAATTTAATATATACATCTTACAACTACATCTTTGCACTATTTTTCTACATAGTCTGCATAGCGATTGAGGCACTTATCGTATCTCTTCACAAGCTTTGAAATTCCTTCTGCGTAAAAATCACCCGCTTGTGCCTGGAGCCAGCCTGTGACCGCATCTTTGAGCTCTTCGTCGTCATCAAACCGCTGTGACCCGAGCCATTTCTTCAAATTCATGAAGAGGTGATAATCACTTGGCGCCAGGTCTGGGCTGTAAGGTGGATGGTTGATAACGTCCCACTTGAAGGACTCAAGAAGGGCCGTTGTTCTGCGAGCAGAGTGAGGACGGGCGTTATCGTGCAAAAAAAGATACCGGAAGTCAGCATACCACGGCGTTTGTTCTATATAGCCCGTCGTAACTTTTTTATTGTTTCACAGTACACGTCTTGATTAATGGTCGTACCACGTTCCATGAATTCAACCAACAACACCCCTTTGGCATCCCAAAACACCGTTGCCATCAGTTTTCTGGCAGAAAAATCTTCCGAGGCTTTTCTTGGTTTGGCAGGCGAATTTGAATGTGCCCACATCTTTGATTGTTCTTTTGTCTCAGGGTTCACGTACTTAATCCAGGTTTCGTCACCGGTCACGATTCTGTTTAACAATGGTTCTCCTTCGTCCTCATAACGTGACATAAAGTCTAATGCAGAGGCCATTCTTTGAGTTTTGTGGTGGTCGGTAAGAATTTTGGGCACCCATCGTGCACAGAACTTACGGTAACCCAATCTTGCTGTCACTATCTCTTACAAGAGAGTCTTAGAAATCTGTGGAAAACCAGTAGACAACTCCAACATTGAGAAACGTCTATTTTCACGAACTTTTGCATAACTGTCTGAACGAGTTTGTCAGTCACCAATGATGGTCTACCACTCCTCTCTTCATCATGAACGTTTTCTCGTCCACTTTTAAATAAACGTACCCATTCACGGACAACTCCTTCACTCATAGCTCTTGGTCCGTACACGGCACAAAGCTCACGATGAATAGCTGCTGCAGAATATCCTTTGGCTGTAAAAAACCTTATGACAGCACGCACTTCACATTTGGCGGGGTTTTCTATTGCAGCACACATTTCAAACTGCCACAAAAACTAAACTAGCGCAGGTGCGACGTTCACTCGACCACGGCTTGATGCCGACTGACCTGTTGAGTGCGTGAACGCACAGATGGCGTCGCTACTCCCCCCACAACCCGCACTGTGACCAATCGGAGGTTACTTTCTGAACCGCCCTCGTATATAACAGAAATCGTGGGTTCGTTTTGAAGGTCTCTTTCGTGGTTGTAAGAAGCTGTAACCATTGCGTGGAGTATGGATTTTGTACAGAGTGATATTTGATAGTGGTTGTGTGCGTGTTTGCCCGTGCAGTTAGCAGTGTCCAGTGGAGCGCAGCGTTGTCACGTACCGTTTCCTACCCCTGGCGGCTGGGAAAAACAGCCACAGACAAAGCAAGCTCACAGGCGTTAATATATTCCGTGCTGCCACTGTTACGCCTGAACGCGGCAACGTAGCAACTGACTTCCCTACCGCACGCACTATAAACTCACGGTCAAACACGCTCACAATCGTTATTCAATATCACTCTGTATAAAATCCGTATCCCACTTTATCGTCACAGTGGTTGCAGCTTCTTACAACCATGAAAGAGACCTTCAAAACAAAAAAACAAAAGAAAAAAAAACAAAAAAAATGGCTCTGCGCACTATGGGACTTAACATCTACGGTCATCAGTCCCCTAGAACTTAGAACTACTTAAACCTAACTAACCTAAGGACAGCACACAACACCAAATCATCACGAGCCTTCAAAACAAACCCACGCTTTATCCTGTGATGAGAAAAATTTAGTTTACGAAAATAAAGAACTTTTTTTGGGTGATCGGAAAATGTTGAAACTTGAGATTTCCATTAACAATATATTTGGCTATAACATATTAAAATTTCATTAACCTGGAACAAATACATCGCAAGCTGTACATTTTTAAAGTGAACGTTTCCTTCTGAGGATGCCTAAAATCGCAAAATCCGCTTTACAATATGAAAAAGTATATAAATTTGGCTTTAAGACCAAATTGTTGCATATAGCCCTATGCAATATAAAACAAGGAAAATATTGGTGTACACGTTTTGCAATACATTTTTTGTTTCGTTCGTAATTAAAGTGTAAACTCAAGTGTCCATAATAAAAAATCGGATAGTAGCTTGGCCAGGTCAGGGAACTATAAAACGTAGTGCATCACAGCTACTTAACAAATATATTATAACATATGTCTTCTTTATGCATGTACTAGGCATTATTATCTTATGCCACTTATAGTAGAAAGGATCATACTCTAACGGAAACGAGTATTTCTGCTGCGTTGTCAAGGCAAGAGCCTTTAGGTCTAAGGAAGTAACGAGCAGTAGTTATAGCGTAGTATTGTATCAGTAATAAACATGACCATTTGGAGTGTGATGCCATCCTGTACAGAGGATGCTCATCTGATACAAATGATGGATTTATCGATAGTGTTTCCAGCTTAAGAAAGAATTTTCACAACTAATGTTATTTACCTCTGTGAAATATTCGTTTAGGACAATGGGTCAGCTGTAGCTTTTACTTTGCCTTCACTCAGTCAACGTTTGTCTTGTAGATTCATGTATCAGCTTGCCTGAGTAGTCTTTTCTCTCAGATTGATTGACTCTTGTCCTTTTTGCTTGTAATCTATTTGTAGGTTCGATTTGTAGCGTGAGATTCATCTGCTGTTAGAATTCATCCGTTAGCCATGGCATAGGTTTTCCCTTAAGGTTTCCATCTCCTGTGGGCCATATTTAACTTGTAGTCGAGTTACTTTCTTAGTAAATCCAAGTTTGTATTTATGTCCGGTAACAGAATGGAAGTAGTCTCCTGAACTCTCTCTTGTGCCCCTGCAGCAAGACCAGATACAATGATGCACTTAAAGTCTCTGCAGTGAATTGTGGTTTCTTTCCTGGATATTTTAGCGAGTAGAGCCAACATCTCCAAAACTGTCAGGAGCAGAATTCCAAATTTTAATGTTTGAGAGATATAAATTGCGCTGTTTGGAGATTTCGTTTCAAACATATGTATGAAACTGTAACTGTTTGCTGCATTATGGATAGGTCCAAGTGGAAGTAGGCAAGTAGCGTCATATTTGAAGAGAAAGCTTATGCTTGAATTTCACAGTGGAGATACTGAAAAATTATGTTAGCGTCACCATCATTAATTGTATGCTCTGACGCCAATTCTAATCTTGAAAGGACAGTTTCGAAACACTCTGCATTCAGAGGTTTGTAGAGGGTACATTTTGAGGGGCCCAACCATGATCCCTGTGAAAATTTGGCCTTACGTAATGAAGTCAGCTTTTCTGCTAAATGAAAAAAAAGTCTTCAGATTTAGAATGTTAATAGAATGACTGCATTCACACTAGCGCTGCCGAGAGCACCTTCACCGATAGCTCTACACTCCCTTCAACCACACAGCTTTGATGAATACCTGTGCAATCCTTCTCCACGTCAACCGACAACAATGCAGATTTCCATTTCTCTCGCAGGCGGCCACTGCTTGTGCCGAAATACCGGCACCAGAAACGTTTGATGTCTCCCACCGGAGGGGTATGCCTTTTGCCTATAATACTATACAAAGTGCCCTGCGTAGGCGGAGATCCACAGATAGTCCGTGGTGACAGCCCTCAACCCTTCACATTAACATGCAGTTGGGAATTTACACTGTTCGTCTTGGGCAGGTTTGCATAAAGGGCCCTAATGTTTTCAGTATCAGTAATATGACGCAGAGGGCACGTTTCCAACTGTGAAATCTACTTTGGCATACATAAGAAAGGCCTTTCTGAAAGATGTGGAAAAACAGATGGTAATTTTTTTATAATGGGGTCAACTAAAACCAAATCAGATTTGGTTTAATATTACTGTAATTTTAAGTCGCACCTAATACATTGTTAGATTCCTGTTTTTCAGTTCTATTTTGTGCTGGTTTTAGATACAGGTTCATCCATTTTAAATGCATATTTTCCTTGTTTAAGTGTATATTTTTGGTATTTTTGTCCATATTTTAACTATAAATGCGTACATTTAACATGGCAAGACCAATTTGTGATCCAGCTGGGGCAAAAGCACCATCGTCTTGACATGAAAAAAGATTTATTGAGATTTTATGAAATCTAGTCCAAGTTGTATTCTTAAAACTGGGTCTTCACACTTTACACTCCATACAAAGAAATCATTGAATTAAAATGTGTTTTTTTACCAATTCCTAAGCCCATGCAAAGTCGCAGGTATGCCACTACTTAATATACTGTTGGCCTGTATGTAAATAGATTCACAAAAACCTCATGCCACCATTTTGATCAAAACTGTATAAAGTCATAGAAAGTGTAGTCGAAATTACATTATACAAACAAGTAGGGGTGGGCCCAAAATCGCAGAGAGCCCTGAAATTCCTTAAAACTTCCCAGCCCCACCATAATTTTCGCTTACAAATATTAATGCATGTGCATTTGTTGTCATTTTACGTTTTTGCTATTTAAGAGGTCTATCTGAAGAGTAAATACTTTAATTTCCAATGTACTTTTCAGTACTGGAGGACAGTATGTCAGCTACATTGCCTTCGCCTAGAAGAATTTGGAGCGACATATGGTACCATTTTACCAAAATGGGAAAAAAAGGAAAATGCCGTTATTGCCAGCAGATAATTTCCATTTCCTCTGGCTCCAATTCAAACCTGAAGAGACATCTAAAATCGAAGCATCCAACAATACCTGCGGAACGGTGTGGGTCAAGAAGTCGATCAAGATCGCCATCAATGGATGCAGAAATTCAAGAAATCATTTCTTGCGAATCTACTTCCACCTCAAATGAGGGTATTCTCCCAGAAAGCCAAACTGAGTCTCAGGCTGTATCCAGCCCATCAGTGTCATCTGGTTCTGGACCAAGTCCTGATTTATCTTCTTTTGTGACCCCCTCAACTCCAACTGCTCATCATTTGCAACAACCCATAACTAGATTTGTTAATATTATGAAGCCAATCACATTAAACAAAAGTATGGCATTAGATACAAAACTTATGAAAATGATTTGCAAAGAGTATCATCCTTTCTCTATAGTTGAAGATGCAGAGTTTGAAAAACTTTATGTCTATGCTTTTTCCAAATTATAATTTACCGAATCGAAAAACATTATCAAACTCTTTAATGCCCAGATTGTATCACGAGTTATTTGAAAAAAATTAAAATGATTTGGCCGCTGCAAAGGCAGTTTGCCTTACATCTGACGGATGGACAAGTGTAAATAACTTAAGTTTCTATGCGGTCATGGCACATTTCATAGATGTGAACCGTCAGCTGAAGTCATACCTTCTAGAGTGCTCACAGTTCGAAGAAAGACACAACGCAGAAAATATTTCGAATTGGGTAAAGGCTGTTGTTGCAAAATATAATATCAATTTTAAAGTCACTGCAATGATCACAGAGAATGCACCAAACATGAAAGCAGCTGTCATGCTTCTGAAACTCCCGCATATCCCATGTTTTGCACATACATTAAATCTCATTGTGCAACACGCGATACCCGAGTCAATTAAGAAAATAGTTGATGAGGTGAAATAGACAGTAAAGTACTTCAAGAAGAGTTCTTTTGCATTAAACAAATTTTCTGAAATGCAAAAAAATTTGAAGAAAGACAAATTGAAACTGAAACAAGACATGCCATGAGATGGAATTCTACTTACGACATGTTAGAAAGATTCGTATTGAATAAAGATCTCATCATTTCTTGCCTAGCTAATTTGGGTGGAAAGTCGATTACTTTAAACTTGAAAGATACTGACTGGGATATAATTCAACAATGTATAAGAATTTTGAAAGTTTTCGGTGAGGTAACCAAAGAGATGTCCTCAGAGAAAACAGTCTCCCTGTCAAAAATGAAGATCTTGCCAAGATTAATGGCATGGCAACTACAGTCTTTTAAAGACAAAAATGAAAAATATCCTGAAGAAACACATGCATTAATAAATAATTTGCTGAAAGGCTTGTCAGAACAATTTGGGATCATCTTCAGCAAAGAAGTGGTTGCACAAGCAACTTTTGGAACCCCGGTTCAAAAAACAAGGATTTTCTGATGAGTCGACATTCCATGACTGCTACATGAGTGTCATAGCAAAAATGAAATCACTGCTAGCTCAACAAGAAGAAACACATCAACGATCTGAACCAGTTACCACCATAACAGGCGAGAGCTCTTCAATTTGGGAGGACTTCGATAAAACAATAAATCAGCTCCAAGGAAGTCATGACCTGGGATGTGCAGCAATTGTTGAACTTGACAAATATTTGTCTGAGGCCTATTTGTGTAGAAACACCGATCCATTAAACTGGTGGGGCACTAGAACGTTGCTGTACCCAACACTGTATGAACTAGTCCTGCAAATGTTATGCATCCCAACTACATCAATTCCCTGTGGGCGTATCTTCTCAAAAGCAGGACAAATATGCAATGACAGAAGGAACAGACTCACTTTCAGTAAAATTGAACAAATTTTATTTATAAACCAGAACATTGATCAGTTTTTCCTATAACATATACTCATTGTGTGTGTCGACTGTGCATACTAAAATATATTACAGTTTTTGTATGTTACTTTTTATGCAATTAAATTTTGTTTAGATAATATGAATCAGTCTTATTTTCAAAATTTCCCTACCTGATAAAAATACTTAGAATTTTATTGTAATATTTTTATTTTTTCCACAATATGAAATGTATAACTTTTTTATCTCAAAGTGACTAAGGATGCAATATAAACCTATCAGTGATTTTTCCTTCATTGTGGACTGCAGTCATACTGTACTTTATGAATGAAAATGCAATCATCTGATTAAGTTTCAATATTACTTCATTTCACACTATCACTATTTAGATGTGCAGGTTTGTTTGAGGGGAACTCAATAGTGTCGTTATCAGCATGCTATTTTAGCTTTGTAGCCGTTATCATGTGCAAAGGTGAAATATTTATTACATATCTGACATGTCTGAATGATTATTGTCACAATATTACAATCATTCAGACATGTCAGACATTTTATGACTATTTCACCTTTGACCATGATAATGGCTACAAAGCCAAAACCACGATAGTGCAAAATAAATCAATAACCATAAACTTTGTCATATCGTGGAAATGTCAATAAACAATACAAAATTCTTACTCATTATCTGTGTTACTTCAAAATAGGATCAAATAAGATCAAAATACAGGTATAGTACTGGAGTAAACCAAGTTTAAAGGGCAATGTGCCTCTCATTTATTTTCTATTGTGAATGAGTGGTGAGTTATGAAAAAGAGCTAGTTCATTTCAGGGAATGAACAGTTCTGATCCGATATCTGAAAAGAACAGTTTTGCCCATCTCTAGTATGAACTGTATCCTTTATCTTATTATAATATAGTATCATGTGTCGTTTGTTACTGGCCTCACCTACTACATCACTGTGTACCTTTCCTGAATCCAAAACTACCGAACTGATTTCTCTATTTTTGTTGGACAAAACTTCAGGAAAGATTTATTTTTTATCCTTTCTTGTGGTTCCTACAACACTGATTTTGTTTTGCAGCAGAGAAAGAGCCAGTGGATAGATAGTATACCAGTAATCTACTGTCATATTTCTAGTTGTGCCTTTTATCGGCTCAGTTAGTCAACGCATAATATCAGATGGCTTATTAGATAAAAAATGATTCAAATGGCTCTGAGCACTATGGGATTTAACATCTGTGGTCATCAGTCCCCTAGAACTTAGAACTACTTAAACCTAACTAACCTGAGGACATCACACACATCCATGCCCGAGGCAGGATTCGAACCTGTGACCATAGCGGTCACGTGGTTCCAGACTGAAGCGCCTAGAACCGCACAGCCATGGCTTATTAGAGATACAAAACTGTCCTATTGGATGTTTTTCACAGTACGCTTCCAACAAATCAGTATAGACTGACTTAATGTCGCACACAGAAAATATTTTGATGCCATGTTTAGCTGGTTTATTGGGAATGTGTTGTTCGAAGCTCCAGCAACTTCTGACTGCTTCTACTGTCTCACAAATAGTAACAAATTATCTAAGATTGTAACTGTTATTAAGTTTTTCACACATGCACCGACGAAGCTCCTAATAGCTACTAACTTATCTCTTTTATGTCTCTTCTCCCTAATTTATTTATTATCAAATCTAACATAATAGAAGCAATAAAAATCCTTTTAACTCACATGGGATCTCAGAACAGTCAGTCATGTTCTGTTATTTGACCTAAGTTGCAATGCATTTGTGTGATTTCCATCTTTCACGTCAATCAAATAAAATTACCTAATTCTGAGCACATTTCATTTCGATCTGTCATAATCTCTTGAACAATTAGAAACAGAAATTTCATTTTCAGCTAATGAAGTACACTGGTCAAAATGAATGTTGCATATTGCCGAAAATTGAATACTGAAAGTTGGGTTCCAGAAATACGTTATGGCATCGGTTTGTTTGTAATATAATTCTAGCGGAAACACTCCACGTTTGTACCATGAGGGGTCGCTACATGCAGTGTATGGCTACCAGGTTACGGGTAACCATCACAGTACTTGTGTGTCATTACGAGAGTTGTGTTGCTTCAGGACGGTTGGACAAAAGTGACTTTCGATGAGAGGCTCTGTATAGTTACTCTAATGAAGCAGGGAATAAGATGGGTGGATGCCACTGCAAGCCAGTGAGATGCCTCCGGAAGCAGGAACAAGTTTCTAGTGACAGGATGAGCTGAGGATTGCCACAGACGTGGCCTTGGAAGGAAAACGACAGGTGGGCAGGCCTGATATCTGCATATAACTGCAAGCAGTAACTATCTGGTATGGTTCAGAGTACCCTAAGGCGATTATTAGATAGACAATTTGTTAGTAAAACTGTACAGTCGCAAGCTGAGAATAGAATAAACATGTGAAGTACTGCAAAAATGTCATGACCTAATGGGAAGAAATGGAAGTACCGAGTGAACGTGCAATTTCCATCACCTCCCTGCTAAATTGGACAGAATTTGAATGTGCTCTGGAGAAGACCACCAGAGAATGTTGCAAATTATTGCATCACATTTTGAAAAAGAGAGAGTTACTTAGTAGTGAGTTTAATTTAAAATGATTATTAATGAAAAGTGAACCAAAATAACCTCATGGCAGCTCCTTTAAAGGTTACTAGGCCATGATTCCCTAAAATCTATGTTTGATGATTTTTGTATGTCTTCATCTACAGCTATATACAAACTCCATAAGCCACCATATGGCGCATGGTGGAGGGTACCTTGTATCAGTACTAGTCATTGTCTTTCTCGTTCCACTTTCAAACAGAGCAAGAGAAAAACTACTATCTGGAAGCCTCTGTACGAACCCTAATTTCTCTTATCTTGTCTTTGTCGTCGTCACACAAAATCGCAAAATGTGCATTAATGGCAGTCTGATCGTTCTGCAGTCGATCTCAGATTCCAGTTCTCTAAATTTCTTCAGTAGTGCCTCCTGAAACGGACATTCTCTTCCATCCAGGAGTTCCCATTAGATTTCATGATGCGTCTCTGTAATACTTGCATGCAGATCGGACCTGCCAGTAACAAATCTATCAGCATGCCTCTCAATTGCTACATTGTCTTCCTGTAACTCATCCTGTAGGGGGGGGGCGTGGAGGTTGGGGGGGGGGGGGAATCCCAAACACTCGAGCAGTACTCCAGAATGGGTTGCACGAGTGTTCAACATGCTGTCTCCTTTATAGATGAAACACACCTCCCAAAATTCTCCCTAGAAAATGAAGTCAAACAATTGCCTTCCCATCACCAAACTGACTTTATGGTTCCATTTTGTATAGCTTTTCAGTGTTGTGCCGCTGCCCACCTGGTCGTTTTTCAGGCTTGTTAATACAAAATTAGTCCATGTGCATAACGTTTTGGAAAGTTGAGTTTAAAGCCCATTACTCTAACATTCAGAGGAAAAGTAAGTGAATAGCGATTAAATGGAACTCCTAAAAGTAAAATGATTCATATTAATCTGATTGACATTGAAAAAAATTAACTCTTAAAAATCCCTGTCATAACTTTTAACGAGAAAAATATGATTTTCAGTAGGTCATAACAATGAAAATAGTATTTATTCACGTTCCCGAATAGAATACATAGTAAATCAAACATGAAAAATCCCTACATACACGTTCTTAAGTGAAAAACTTCAAAACTGAAATCATATATGAGTGTCTGTAATCTGTGTTATATACATGAGCTGTGATTGAGGAAACACTCTGAACACCTCGAGAAAGCCATGCCCTCACGAACCCTTTTTTAAAAAGTGTCTTAAAATCTTACATATATTCCTACTTACGTAAGATAACATTTGTCAAGAATAGCAAAATTAACTTCGAGTTAGGGAAAAAGCTTTTAGAGATCCAAAATTGTTTTCACACGAATAGTGCAGTATTAATTATGTATCTCAGATTTGAACTGATTAATTTTTCTCACTATTTTCTTTGCACTACTAAGAGCATTCAATTATCTGTTGTGCATTGTATCTTTCCTTAAAATAGTCATAAAGTTCTTAATACACAAATGATGTATGACTAACGAATTTTGTAAATATAAAATACTTTTTCTTTCTGCCATGTATTTTTTTCTTCCTGATGCATTTTCACCTTATACTTTAAGACATCTTCATTGGAATCTAGGACGATACTGTACTGTTTTGATTCCACTCAAAATACCTTAAAGTAAAATTACTGCAGAACAACTAAACATTAGACCACAAACACCAGTGTCTAAAGAAGAAAAACAGAAACGATGTGCTAGCAGACGAAATTTCCCGATGTAATCGAGTAATCAAGCAGAAATCACTGTAATTACAATTCAACATATTGTTAACTAACTTTATTTCGATCTTAAAGCTAATCAAAACGTAAATAACTTAATTACCAAAATGTGTCTGATGAAAAAACACACAGTTTTGCAGTTGCAACAACAGAACAAAAATACCCTCAAGAATTGTAAAACAACTACAGACAACATGGCCACACAAATGAAAAACTGGATGTACATAGAGTTGCTGACACTCATCGGAGTTCTGGCCAATAATGCAGCTAGCACCTCATCATGGCACCCAAGTGCTTGCTGCGTGATGAGGTTGTTTCAACTTGCCAGATTCATTGTCTTATTTACTCATTGCTAGAGATACATCTGTGGCCTAGGTCAACAGCTGAACAGCCAGTCCATATTTAAATTGTTAGCTAGTGTCTCTGCCTCTGCCCTGTTGCCATCTGTATAGCTTGATCAATGAAACCAACAAAAGAATTAGCCTAAGGGCTTCATGTGTCACATCATAATCCATGTATATTATTTACACATAAGCTCTCCAGATGTTTCTATATTCGATTTGAATTGTTGCCCTGTTCCTTCATAACTCTGTGAATCCTTGCATTTCACAGTAACATACATAATGTTTACTATTCATAGTTTCACTAACAATCTATGTATATAATATCAAAAGATAATTCTCATATCAAACAAAAAATATATACAAGACTCATGATTGCTACCAAAGTGTCACGTAACCCAAAATGATAAACAAGATTCATGTGATAAATGACCAATTCATGGATACATGATGTAAAGATCTATCCTATAACTCACATGACATGACTCACTACTGTTTCAAAAATTCTGACTAAATCGCAAGCATCTCAAGCCTACAAAAATACTAAATCTTTTATGTCTAAGAAGTTCTATCGCTAGCTACTTGCTTCACTCCTTCTTTGCCTGTAGAAGCACTTGAAAATATTAGTCAGACAATATATCGGGCCAGAGTTGCACAGACTCTCCTTTTATCCTAAAACTAGCTAATTCTTATCATCAGTATTGTATTTGTAATGAAAGCAGAACCAAAACGCATTTACATTCATCATTGTAGCAGTCCTCCAATTCTCCTCTGCTTCTATAAAATATAAACCAATACTAAAAGCTTCTCTTCTCCGATATTAGTAAGAAATGCGAAAGCCACAGCACAGTATTCATTGATAAACAACCGAAGTGTTACATATAAAATGACTTAAAATGGTATACATATACTTATTCCTTCCTAAATATGTAAGAAAAATTACATAGTTTAGCGTTATAATCATGCTTAAACAGTCCTCTATGACTACTTATGGTTTTATTAGTAATTCACTACGTAGTTCTCTCTCTTTATCTACTTACCAGCTCTGCACTACATGTTTTTCGTTCTTTCCTTCGTGCAAAGCGTCATCTATCACACATCTGTGAGTTTCTCTGAATACTCTTATTCGCGTAGACCCACATGGTATTTAAAATGTTTACTTACGCCTACTGATCTGCAAATTTCAATACACATTGGCCAAAACTGATACAACAGTAAATGTAATTCAAAAACCTATCAGTTAAGAAATTTTAGTTCTCCACAACTCTTTTATGACTAGAATTGTTTTATTTTCCATTTACGATACCTTCCCTGCAACTTATTACATTTTAGAGTTTCAACTTCCACTGTGATTTGGTGCACCATCCTTTTCTCTCTCTATGGTCGCAAGCATACAGTAAAGAACTTGTTCGTGAGGGAGTACCATTTAGTGGATGGTTAATGTGACCTTTTTAACCCTTTCACTCTTGCCCTAAACGACTTCACAAACCACTTTTTCTTTTGGCATTTTCTAGAAACCTCAGCAGCCTTTCTCATATTTTCCAGTGCTAACCTCACTGGATGTCTATCTTGAAATGTAACAAAAACTGTTACATATTTTCCCGTGTCTGATATGATGGAAGCTGATTATCCAATACTAAAACTGGTGATTAGGATTAGCATTTCTTTCATGACAACTTCAAACAAATGTATATATGAACCCAAAAGTTTATGTATATTTGGCAATAAATCCTGCATAACTGACCAAGCTCTTTCCTGATATTTTCAGAAAGTTTAGATTCAGGATGGTAGGATGAAATTTAAATTGTTTTTATCCTTCTGTTATGAACTACTAACTCGAATTGTGAACCAATATCTGATATACTTTGTCGACAGGACCAGCCTTATGTAGAAGGTGATTCAGAAACACTCATACAACAGATTAAACAGCTGTCTTCAGTGGCGAGAGTGATACGAACTTGGATGTCTAATCAACAGCAAGAAAAAACACACTACTACCCTATTTTACAGACAGTAGGAGGTTACAGACTATAAGATGCAACTTAATTTTAAGCATTTTTATAAAGAAATAGCATTTTACCATTGTTAATATTAGATATAAAGCCAGACTAAAAAAACTCTTGGTTTATGAAACGGAACTGACCTCAAAAATCCCTGAAAATCGTCATCTAAACTTTGTTCTTCTTCTTTTTCTTCTTCTTTGTCGTTGTCACTGCTATTCTCTTCATATATAAGATGGTCTTCACTGCCATCGAGAGTGCTACTTATGCCACACTTCTTGAAAGATATAACAATAATGTCTTCTATCACTCTATACCACGAATGTTTTATCCACTGACCCACTTGCTTGACTGTAGGTCGTTTTAAAGTTCTTTCAGCGTGAATTCATGTTCGGTTTCATACATCATCCTTCTGTTCCACTCCTCTCTCATATACACTTCAAATGGTTTACTTATCGAGACATCAAGAGGTTGCAGCTCTGAAGTAAGCCCTCAGAGAAGAAAAGCAAACACTATATCTCCCTTTCTCAATTTCTCTTTCAAGGAAGTTTTCAAATCACTAATGAATTGATCTAGCAAAAGAAAAGAACTCTTCTTCAATGAAGCACCTTTTCTTCTCTCTCAAACTCTGTTAATTCATAATTTCACACCAGCCTTGTCCATCTAAACCTTGTCATGTATGTGGACAATAACACCTGGCGGTATTTCAGAAGGTTTTGGCATTGTTTTGCGCTTGAAAATCATCATTGGATTAAGTTTAGCACCGTTAGCGCAACATGAAAGGACAATGTAGTGCATTTTTTCATGCCCACTTGTTTTTATAGTTACAGTTTTAGCACCTTTCAGGGCAACAGTTCTGTTACTCGGTACATCGAATGTCAATGGAGTTTCGTCCACATTCGTTTCTAGCTTTGATCCACAATGGTTTTCTGCCCATGTTGAGTAATAAAGTGATGGAAAGGTAAATTTTTCTCTTCATGCTCCTGTGCATTTTCTGAGATATTTTTGTTTTGGTTTGCATGCTAAGTTCCTGACTCTTCATAAACCTGTTGCACCAACCAACTCCACCCTTAAAATTAGTTAATTTCCACTCTAGCGCTGTAAGACGATAGTGTATTTGAGTGATTTTTATATTAATCCCAGTGCCATTTTGACGGTGCCCTTGGATCTATTTGAGTACGCCATCTTACGTTTATGGCCATTTTGCATTGACTTCTCTATATGCACATTTAGGCTTCCTAATTTATTTCAGTTCTTCTTTGTTAGCCCACCAACCGAGAATGGTTTTTTTCTATTGGTGGAGGGCCGAAATGCCGCTTAGCTGCTCTGTTTTCATGTTCTTCTGCATATGCTATTACTTTCAGTTTATAGCCCTCACCACATGAATACTTGTTTCCGCTACGAAACTAACTACTAACAAAAATATTGTACTGTTACCTATAACATAAATCACTTTATGATCAAGTTCACTGGCACCCTAGCCTGCATTGACGCATCTTAGGCTAGACAGCGTCCTGGATTTGTAATGGCAGGGTGGGAGGGAGACATTGTTAGCAAGCTTATGAATCCCAACACATGTTGAAAATGGTTCAAATGGCTCTAAGCACTATGGGACTTAACATCTGAGGTCATCAGTCCCCGAGACTTAGAACTACTTAAACCTAACTAACCTAAGGACATCACACACATCAATGCCCGGGGCAGGATTCGAACCCGCGACCTTAGCAGCAGTGCGGTTCCGGACAGAAGTGCCTAGAACCTCTCTGTCACAGCGGCCAGCTAAGTCCTTCAAAGCTCTTCTCAATTCTGATTCTAATACCGGATCGCCTGTTTCTTCCCTATCAGCTCCTGTTTGCCCTGCTGTCACATCATCATATAACCCCTCCCCCTCATAGAGGTCCTCAGTGTGATGCCACCTATGCTTTTAATTTCACCGAAGGTCATTTTACTTTTCTGTATGCTGAATAAGTCCTTGCGACAATCAGTTCTGTTTCGACATTTTCACGTGTTTCGTGTAGTCATTTCGCCTTAGCTTCCCTGCACTTCCTATCTGTTTCATTCCTAAGTGACTTGTACCATTTTATTCTTGAATATCCTTAAACACTTTCGTACGTCCTTCTTTCATCAGTCAGTTGAAGTATTTCTTCCGTTACTCATGGTTTCCTCACAGTCATCTTTATGTACCCGCTTTTTTTCTCTCTAGCTTCTCTCATTGCCATTTTAGACATGTCTGAACTATCTACTGAGATATTCATTATCGCATTATCTATAGCCTCAGAGAAGTTCAGGCGTACCGCTTCATTCTTTAGAACTTCCGTATCCGACTACTTTACTCATTGATTCTTCCTGACTGCTCTCTGAAGCTTCAGCTTACTTTTCATCATTACCAAATTGAGATCTGAAACTCATGACTACGCTTTATAATCCAGTATCTGATGTCGGAATCTCAAACTGACCATGATGTAATGTAGCTGGAATCTTCCTATATATTCCGGCTTTTTCCAAGTACACCTTCTCCACTTGTTGACCTCGAACGGAGTATTCGCTATTACTAGTTAAAATATATTGTAGAGCTTAATTAGACTTTCTCCTCTCTAACTTCTCGTACCATGCCCATATTCTCCCGAAAGCCGTTATACTATTCCTCCCTTTACAATAGTATTCCAGTCCCCCATCACTTTTAGGTTTTCGTCTCACTTTACGTTCTGAATTACCTGTTCAGTTTCCTCATATAATTTCTCTATGTCTTCATCTTCTGCTTGCGACGTTGCAATATATACCTGAACTACAGTTGTCGGCATTCGTCTGCTGTCGATTCTGATGACAACATAATCACTGAAGTGTACGCAGTAGCTCACTCTCTATCCAACCTTCCTCTTCATAACAAATCCTACCTCTGTTATAACATTTTCTTCTGGTGTTGATGTTACTCTATCTCATCTGATCAGAAATCCTTGTCTTCTTTTCATTTCACTTCACTGACGACGACTGTTTCTAGAATGAGCCTAAGCATTTCCGTTACCAGATTTCCTAGCTTCTCTACTATTGTAATGTCGCCTTAGAAAAATTATGAATGACTGTGCTGGTCAACCTCTTAGGTTATTTGATTTTCAAACAGCTGATCAAAACTGAATGTACTCAGACTTTTATCTCTTTACTTATTCTGATCCTCACTAAACTGACTCACAATATTTTTTTTAGCGCAACGCAATCTGACTTTCAATACTCCCTACAAAAGAATGGCCCTGACTAACAATAACGTATACCTTTCACAAATCACCTACCTCACAAAAATCTTCGTTACTCGAACTACTGCAATACAGCGAGCGCCAATACTGCCAGCTGAATAAAAGATTCTAACTACTGAAGGCACTAACTACTGGTGGGCATAGTTAGCAAATGAAAGATTTTGATAGAGAACAAACAATGTATTTACCTTAATAGCGTTCAAAAATCATAAGATATATATACAATTTTGTGACATCCAATTAAACATATTTCCTTTCTCTGAAGGACACACGTCCAGATCGTCCGCTTAAAACTCTGGCATCTCTCTCTCCACATCCACCACTGCTGGTGGCTCACATCCATCTGCCCAACACTACAATAACGAATATTCCAGCAATCCCAACCAGCCACAGGCTGCACACAGCACAGTCAGTGATTTTCATACAGAGCGCTACGTGGCGTTATCAACATAAAAACCTAATTAGCCTACTTACACTATGTTCTAACTTCTGACGTTCCACTCTCCGTCACGTAGAATCTTTTGCTGGTTATTTAGTTTTTTTCTCATTGTCGTCGTTTCCCCCCACCACTCCCGAATTTGGCAGTCCCCTTCCCGATATCCGAATGAGAAAAGAGTCCTGAATCTTTTGCTAACGGAGAGACCATCGTGACAATTTTTCACTTACAGGCCATATGTCCTGTGGATACACGTTATGTGTCTTTAATGCAGTGGTTTCCGTAGTCTTTTGCATCCTCATGCTGTTGATCATTGCTTATTCTTCCGCTTTTTAAGGGCAGTTCCTCTCCCCAAGGGAAGAGTGAAAATTTATCCGCTCTTCCGCCCGTTCTGACAACGCGCTTATAGTCCTTGAGACGAGTGATCGGTAGTGACAGTTCCGGCAGACAGACGGCGCTGTTGCCGAACGTGGCTCACAGCACGCGGCGCCCTGTCTGCTGCTACACGCACTCTCCAGCAGCAGGAATAAAAGCCAGACAAAATACAAGTCGTATTGGTACGCGTGAATTTATTTAAAGTTGATGCTTGAAATATATTAACTCGAAAACTGATAAGAGCTATTTAGTACAAGTATCTAAGATGCTGAAACATAATAAAGTTATTTGTTAAACTTCACAACTGAAATGAAAACTATTTTCGCAAGTTGTTGACCATTAGCAGTTTTGGTTTCCATTGTTAAGTATTAGCATTATTAATTTGTTCTACTACAAGCTACAGAATAATTGGTCAGTGTATTAAGAGTTATAATCTGAAGAAAGTACTCACAATATGATGATCTGGTTGTAGATCGATAGCAAACTCCCTCCTTACATTCCTGAATACGTTGTAGTTACTGTAATGGAAAAACACCACTCACATCACTGTCAGAATCTGATTTGACATTGTCTTCCCCAGCACTACTCGAATTATCACTGCTCTCTCCCAGATGTATAATTAAATTTTCGATGCATTCTTCCACAACCCCTTCGGTTTTGGCCGCCTCTCTGATGGCACTTGCAGTGCTGTTTACAATTTTAGCCCACGTCTCGCTTGTCACTTTATTGATAGCTGCTGGAAGGACAGTTTCCACTTCAGAGATCGTGAATTTTTTATTGTCTGCAGCAATGTAATTTTTTGTGCCACAATTTCGAGCAGTTCCGCCTTCCTTAAATCTTCTCTGAAATCTACTTTTGGCCGTTTCAGCCACTGAATGATATCGTCTTTTTTTGTTGCCAAGGTTGATGCCTTATCGTGAACAACGGAATGATAAGGCGCATTGTCCATAACAATCACTGATGGACTTGTCAGATTCGTCATAAGCGATGTCTCGAACCATTCTTGAAATACTACACTGTTCATTTCTTCATGGTAATCTCCCGTCTTTTTTGACCGAAACATTTTCAAGCAGTTTGGCACAAAACCTTTCGATGTTCCTGCATGTAAGACAATAATTCGCCCTCCTTTGCCAACAGGCACTGCCATTGTCCCCTCGGGCGTTCCATCATTCCAGCCTCTGCGTAAAGAATGGCTGGCATTGACCCACGTTTCATCTAACCACACTATACTTTCGAATTCCACACCCATGATCCTGCGCAGAAATCTGCACCGCCATGCAACTACATCTGTCCTTTCCATTAATATTTTGCGTCCGTTAAACAGTGAATAGCTGAAGCCTATGTCTTTCAACACTGTACGCAATGAAAATTTGCTCCCTTTAAAAAGATCGTCTTTCTGAAGCGACACCAGTAATTTAGATAGAGTGGGATGTTCCCTTCTCTTATAATAGCTGTATATATGACGACGAATAGCATCTTTCTGAAAATCGACCAAAGCTGTCACCTGCTTATTTCTCGGTCGCTTCTTTCCTGGTGTGTGCAGCTTTGTTGTGCCACTCTCGTCACAATCTACACTATACTGTTCTTTCCCTATCTTTACAACAGTGTTCTTACTTATTTTCAATGCTGCTGCAGTTCTCTTCACAACCTGAAGAACAGGAATTAAGGGCCCACCTTTGTCCTTTTCTTTCTCAAAGTAATCCCTCACAGAGCACACGAATTCACGGGCCTGGGTGTGTAGCACACTTTTCTTCCTCCGTTTCACTTCTTGTGTTGGGCTGGTACTACCCGCCGCACTAGACATTGTTTACAACGAAACATAAACAAAGAAACACTAAAAACAACAAAAACGAAATAAACTGCGAATTCAACTTCAGACAAACGACGAACGACCGCACCGCCTGCACGCGAGACACTGGTAAGTTTCATAAGCGCGCGCGACCGGGTTTCAGAGCGGCAACGTGGCCCTTGCTACCCGCTCAAAGTCAGGCCGTCATTGGCTGCCTGCCTGCGGTCGCTAGGCAACGGAATGACGCTACCGAGCTGTCAATACCAAAGATTCGTCTCCCAGACTATAGAGGAATGATGGTGACTTTTTATGCTGTAAGTCTTCGGCCGCCATTGCTGATAACTTCTATTTAAAATAACGTTTTCATTACTAAGCAATGACGTTAACTCCTTTTGGAACCTTTAGTCTCTCTCTCTCTCTCTTCCCTCAGATGTACATGTTGCGAGATTGGTTTCTTTATTTCATGTTCTTTATTATATTTTTAAATTTTTTCCTTATTTCGTTTTTATTCTTTTATGTAAAGAAAACTTGACAAACATAAATTCTCAAATTCCACGACTCAAAAGAAAACAATTTTCTCTCTAGAAAGAACGCAACGTCAGGAGGCTCCAGAACAAGGGGAAAAAGCAAAGCTCTCCAATTCCTTGACAATGAAAGACAAGCTGCAGCATATTTGCAAATAAAGCACGGTACCGTGGAAGTCTCTGCCACTTCCAATGAGCGTTCACCATATATTGGAGAAAAACGTGTAGGCGGAGATCGTTGTTACATCCCTACTACATAATGGACATAGTCTCCAAGGAGCCCTACGATCTAATTAGTCTTCGTCCGAGCGAAAACGGAAAAGTCCTGATACAGAAGAAGCCCCACCGAGAAAGCAGCTTCAGCTGATTAGGGAAAGAAAGACAGTTGTCGGCGAATCCAGTACCAATCTTCTCGTCCGAAAGGGACAAACCTGTGTGGTAATGTATCAGGTTGATGACACGTGTCGCAAAGGCCAGTCGAAGTAAGACCAATGCGACGGAGGCGTTCGTTCAGTGGGATCAGATTGCGAATGGCCCTCTATCAATATCAGGATAGATAGACAAACGTGAAACTACTCACTGTTTTCCAGCATATCAATGGCACGGCCATTCAACAGGGAAGAGAGACGATTGTACTCACGAACGAGAATGCAAAGATCTGGTGGTATGGTGTGTCACTTATAAAATTTTCGGTTCCCGATAACGTATTATAATATAAAATTCATTGACGTACCGCAATTTAGAGTTGCTGTGACCAACATCGGCAGCAGGAGTCAGACTGGCCGATCAAAGACGCGTAAATAAGCAAGATGTAATAAAATGAGTTGCTAGAGTACATGTTAAACAGTACGCCGTATAAACAATACTGAAACCTTCACTTTCATATTTGGATGTTCCAAGCCTCCAACGGGATGGACCCTTGCAGCCACTTCATATGGAAGGGAATGACCGGGGAGTTGAAAGCCGTTGCATGGTTTAATCATTGATATGTTTCCGAATGATGTTAAGTGTTATTGTCTTTTGCGACGGGGCGGTAAATAAAGAAGTGCGGTTGCAGACCGTTCTCACGAATGCGTATATACAAATGTTGGTTAAAATATATTATTGCAAATTTTGGCTCTCAAGTAAGTCTCAGTGGATGATTTCCACACTTGGTACATTAGTACACTTCCATACCCGCGCATTTGTTATAGGTTTTGAATTAATTATTCGGTCAGACGTAAGTACAGTTTATGCTAGGGAACAAGAATTAGGCGATTATTATTCTAAAATTAGTTTTTCACAGACACGGTTCAATCACTATTTATTGGCGTTGTCCTTTTCTTTCACACAATGAAATTAGCACAGGTGAGACGGTTTACAGTTTTACTTTAATAATAATTTGACTCCGGGCCCCCAATAGCAGTAATGTAGGCTGCTATAAACGAAAATTACTCACTCAGTTCGATCAGAACCACAAGCCCCACTGTCCTCTTTGTTGTAGCAGTTTTGGCGCGAAATCACAGTTCGGCGAATGTTCACTTACGACGATGTATACCTCGTAAATCGTACTCTCACAAATAATCGTAGCACTTCCAGTTCACCAAATATATGCTTGCACACTTGCACTATTATACAATACTCTTTGTCGAAAGAAATCGGCGTGAAAAAGAATTCTCAAATGACCACATGGGCCACCCTCAAGTGGGGCTTGCTCACCACCCAACCCCCAAATCGACTGACCAACGACTGACCCCTGCCCAAGTTGGCCGCTCGCTTATATCGGCTCGGACGTCAACCCTCCTGGTTGTTTAAGTACCAATCTCAACAGTTAAGGTTACAAATTTTCATACATACATCCCTCGACAGAAATAAGCACACCATCGGAACCGTGCTAAAAAGTACATCCTATTTACTATGTTCGCCCGTAAATCAAGTTTTAGTCGCCACTTAGCGAAAATTAGTTTTTTGACATCTGTGGTGCAAGATTTAACATAGAACTGCATATAGCACCGTTTTTAGATGTAATCTATAGGGATCTACACATTGTGCTGCTCTAAATCTTCATATCTATAATAATTAATAAATTATGGGTGATAAATATTAATAATGATTTGCAAACAATGAAAACTATTACAAGTTGAGTGTATAGTATAACTTAACTAGTTTAAAGTAAGTGTGATGCCACCCAAAATATTATATAGTGCCGTTCTTTACGTCATGAATTTTCTATTGAATTTTATAAACAATTTTCCCCTAAACTTTGTTTACTGCTCTTTACGGGCTTAATTATTTATGAATCTTAACATACGACTACAGCACTCGATCCGCTATGACGAAACGTTTTTAATGAGTGTTCGCTCATCTCTGTAAGTTGTTATTTACTATTTTTATTAATCTTTCAGTATTCGTGATATTAACCGATTTTGAGGTTATTATAACTTTAGCGTCTCGTGACTTGAAATAAAGACCGATCTCTCAGAAGGTGCATTTTGGTGACCACAATCCACTGCCGCATCGTTCTTCACCGTAAGTTATATAGTTTTCGCGTAATGCGCGAGAAACTAAACAATGCCCCAAGCTGCGTGCCACGTGGCCGCCCGGCGGAGAGACCATCCCAGCGACCGTTGCAAATCTCGCGCGGGCCCGCCACGCGCTTCCGCGAATCGCGCATCTAGTGCGCTCGCTCTTCACAAAGCAATCCTTGCATACTAGAAATATCCATCTAGTAACGGGGGCTTTTTACCGTCACAATTCACATGAAGAAAAATAATATCTTCTCAATAATCGTCAAATCGTGAGCTACGCCCTTAATTTCTTTTTATGAAATAAGTGAGTTTACTCATGGCATTTTTGTGGCCTGTCTCTGGTGTCTCTAAAATTAATAATCAAACTAAGTGATTTAATAAGACTGCTGAACGTTGAATTGCTGATTACCTTTGTATTACCGCAAAAAAAATGAAAAGGTGATTAGTTGAAGAAGTATGAATGAGAACAGCGGCGTGTTTAAGCTCACAAAGATAATTACATGTTTTTATTCATCCTATTAAAACTAAACGAGCTGATAAATCTTACAAAAAGAGAAAGGAGGCAAACACACATCAGAAAAAGGATGGTGCTTGATCGGCAAGGCATTCGTAATTTACTGTGAGGCCTAATTCTATTCAAATGGAATCAACTGCGACCAAGTACACCACAAACTATGGTACACGGAGAACAGGGAGCTGTGACTGTCAGTTAAGAACCCTACGCCAGTGCAGCAATACTTTACGCTTTTACCTTGATTCAGGCTGCAGCAGGAAACCGCACGCTGTGGGCGAGGAGCGGCGCAATCCACGAAAATTTGCAAAGTATGCGGAATCGTGTTCTAGTTATTAGAACGTGGGAAATCTCCGTATCAGAGCCCTCGAATACCGGCAGATTTCAGAGTGAGGAGAGCCCGTTCTATTGTCTGGCCAAACCAATTTCACTCACAGGTACGACAGCGCGTGCTGGTATTTTTCAAATGGCTCTGAGCTCTATGGGACTTAATATCTGAGATCGTCGGTCCCCTAGAACTTAGAACTACTTAAACCTAACTAACCTAAGGAGATCACACACATCCATACCCGAGGCCTGATTCGAACCTGCGACCGTAGCGGTCGCGTGGTTCCAGACCGCTCGGCCACACCGGCCGGCTTGGTATTGTCAAACATCAGTCAGCCGACGAGGACGAATAAGTTTATCCTTGTGACAAATGATATGTCCGAGATTAGATGCGGTTCCATTGTCAGTACAGTTGAAAACTGTCACTGGCTCCTAGTCCACCGCGAGTTGCAGGCCACAAGTCTCACTCACTAGGGAAAGAAGTGCAGGTGTCCACTAGGGCAGGACCAGAAGACGAAGAAGGCAAAGAATCACAATCGCATTCCGCCAACCCTTGGTACACGAACCGAATTAGCAAAAAAAAAAAAAAGAAAAAAAAAAGCAAGCCACCTGCACATTTTACAAGCGATCGAAGTATCCTCTACTCACTGAATCTCCACTCCTGACTATTCTGTTGGCCTGGTAGAAAATCCAGACACAGCAGTGGGGTTCCCACGCTGGAGGAGCAAGTCTCTGCTTTGCATAGCCTCAGAGGAGCCAATAAGCGACTCAGAATCTCTCTTGTGTCAAAAAAGATGATTTTCGATATGGGAGACGTCGTTCTCACGGTAAGCATGGCCATTGTTCGACGAAAACCGTCTAGCTGGGCGGGACCAAAATCCCTCATTTATGGAGAGATCTAATCTTTCCCAAGCTGACCATTTTCAGTTCCTGAAAGAAGGCTGTTAAGCTCCACAGACAGTCTTAACCATGAAACATATGGTTTTGCCGCTCGCTAACAGAGCCTGGCGGCTTCCTGGCGTCAGGGAAGTTACAATCTTGCCTCCAGTAAACACGCGCACCAGCCGCTCTGTCTGTACTGTCCCACCTCCTAACGTGAGAATGCTTGGAGTTGTGTGACTGTCCCACTATTGGCACAAAAGCTCGTATTGCAGCATTCTCTCTGAAATGGCTTCCTCCACCCATTTTCCGCCAGCTGGCCACCTATGCGATAGTCTGTCGCCGGGCCCGAGTAAAATGCTCGTGCGAGACGGCGCCCTTCACCTCCAACCCTAATTGGGAAGGGGGGATTGCCACGGCCCGAAGTCCCTCTGCAGGTACAATCGCCAGAGTGCTGATTCCCAGAATCATTCGCACAGTCAGATCGCTGGACGCGGCATTTATGACCCACAATCCATACATCCCCTTGTTCTCCGTCACCCCCACTACGGTCCCCCGGGTACAAGTTTTATACAGGTTACACATACAGTTATAGGGACAGTCTGCCCACAATTTTCTTACGTAAAAATTTATAAAAACACGAACAAAATGTAGTACAGGGGACCACCGAAATGATGACATAAAATGCGAAGGTAACCTGACTGACAACACTGCAAAAGTAAGAGAGTGGTGTGCCACGTCTCACAGCCTTTATGTTTTCGAGTGATTTCTTCATGGGGTGTGGTCACTACAGTAAATTGATTAGTGTGACATGGAGAAGAAGGAATTATAACACTCTAATGGGTCTTTGAGAATGACATGCTCGACCATGACAGCCTTGCCAAAAGAAAAAAAAACCACGCCCTGTCTTGACCTCATTCAACCAGGGATCATATACACATTCACAGTTGATGTTTGCATATGTTGGTGATTAGCTTGGTCTCATTAATGCTCCTGTGGAGCCTCAGGTATTTGACATACACCCCTGTCCATAATTACATTTAACCAACCCATTTACACTGAAGATGAAGGCAGTAAGGGACAGGGGACCTTGGCTGGTTAACTAACTGTCAATGTTAATGAAATTATGCAACAGCCACGTACCTTAAAATGTTATTTTATTTTATTTTATAGGCTACCAGTTTCAGCATTTCACTATGCCATCTTCAGGCCCCATATGCATCTCTCCAAGTAAACGAACATGTAATAGAGCCATAAATCTCTTGATGTCGCGAATTCAATCGTTACACTAGTGTTTCATTTGAAGAAAGCAACATCCAGGCATTTATGGCTCTACTTGACATTTTCGTTTATTTGGAGAGATGCATATGGGGCCTGAGGATGGCATAGTGAAATGCTGGAACTGGTAGCCTTCAAAGCTAACGAGTGCTTCATTTGAAGACTTGGTAGCAACATGCAGAGATTTATGGCTCTATATGACATTTTCGTTTATTTGGAGAGATGCTTGTGGGGCCTTAGAATGGCGTAGTGAAATGTTGGAACTGGTAGCCTTCAAAGTAAAATAAAATAACATCTTAAGATACGTGGCTACTTGTGAATTTAATTGACATTGACAGTTAACAATACAGTATCATTGAGCATTGTCTGCCTCAGAGATTTTGTTGTCCCTGACGAAGTACTCACAGTGACTCAATCTTCTACAGAGGCAATAACATGACAAATTCTACCCATGCTTTCAGCAAAACTATTTCTTTTGGTACAATATAGTAAATGATGTTAACATAAAATAATCAAAATTTAAAGGACATGTGTAACATAGTGAGACTTTACACAAATGACAAAGACGAAATAAATAGATGAGTCAATTTCAAAAGATTGTTCGATTATTAGTGTATTCGTTGTGTCAGTCTTAGATTTTAGATGCTAGTGATCTTGTACCACAGTACACATGGTGTTGTCCCTTAAAAGATTACCTTTAACTTAGTAAAATAAATTCAGCAAAGCATGCAAAAATAAGAATTAAGAAACACAAGCATATTTTAAGCCTCCTACTGCTCCCTTCTCAAAGGTCTTTAGTGAGTCCAAAAATTAACTTTAACCTTAGAAAGGCAAATAAACACAGCACTGCACTCAAGAGGTCTGGAACAGGTTGGATGTGTCAGGTGTGGAGGAAGGGTTACCCCTTTACTTAACATTGTTTGTGGTGGAAGTGGTGTCGAGGCAGGACCTGTCTCCAGTCTATTGCAGCAACATGTAGTCATCTGGACTTTTGACAGACCAGAGATGGGACAGCAAATAACAAACGGTCGCTCTTGTTAAAGACAGTCCTCGAGCAGCAGTTGTCAGTGTCATAGCAAGTGCCCAGAGATGTCAATAGGTTGGTCTGGCGTTGTCGAGTCCCTCCTTTATGGTCGGCAGTGCCGTTAAATTCGGGTCAGCTTCCTCAAGACTGTTGCATCCAAAACGGTGGCCCCAGATGGTCGCATGAGATAAGGGACGAGCCTCCGTTAAATGCTGACTGCAGGCGAGGTAGTCCTGCAGATGCTCCCATTCTCCATTGGCAAGAGTCAAGGGGACGACCAGCATTCCGTCACCGCCTCCATCGCCCTTGAGCTGCCCCCGTGTCATAACATCCGCTGGTTGCCTACCCTGTCGCCTCAAGGTGGGGGAAGGTGTTGGCTGTACCTCACAGCTGCCGATGTGGCCCTGTGGTGAAGTCACATCAGCTGGTCTCATGCCGAAATTCATTATCGGATCACAAGTGAATTTCTGTGGCACCTGATCGTGCATACGTCCCACCGGCAATGCACACAATATTAACGAAAGAAACCAAGCCATTGCTACATTCCAAGATGAATTCTGAGAAGAATTTTGTCTCCAAGATTTGTGCAATTATTTCTGAACCCCAAAAAATGCAATTTTCACGTTGTTACAACACATACCTTTGCTGTGACGTGACAAGCTTCTAATAAGGCAATGCTCAAATGTTGAACCAACCAGTTATGTCAAAACCACGAGATTGTTGTTGATAATTCTTCCGGGTTATATGGCCGTGGTCCATGGAATTCTTCTGTTCCTAACGTTTCGTCCAATACTACGTTGGACATCCTCAGAGGTACGGCTGGTCCTGCTGAGTCCTGCCGACTCAGACCAGCCATACCTCTGAGGATGTCCAACGTACTATTGGACGAAACGATAGGAATAGAGGAATTCCATGGACCACGGCCATATAAACCGGAAGAGTTATCAACAACAGTACCATCCGGTCGTGAAAGCCTTCATTGTATGATTAAAACCCCGATGTGTTTCCGCGGAGAAATCGGCGCATTTCTATCCACGAAATAAATTTCTGTCAGTAAAACATGAGAGCATACAGTACATCACAAATCCTCTTCTGAATTAAGCCCTTTTATAACGCAATCTGAACTTGTTTACATGACTCCACTGTAAAGCCCAGTTCTACTTAAATGGAATCAACTATGACTAAGTACACCACAAAGTTTGGTTAACGGGGAACAGGGAGCTGTGAATATCAGTTTACAACCCTACGCCAGTGCAGCAATACTTTACCCTTTTGCCTTGATTCAGGCTGCTGCAGGAAACGGCGAGGAGCGGCGGGCTGCGGCAGCTGTAATTTCCTGATATGTCCAAGTAAATTTTCAGCCTACTGGGACTGGCGTTCTGATTATTAGAACGCGGGAAACTTCCCTATCAGACCCCTGAAATCCTGGAAGATTTCAGTGTGAGGTGCATCCATTCGCTGGTCTGGCAAAACCAGTTTGACTCAACGGTGTGTGCTGGAATTGCCAAATGTCGGAAGGCCAGCTCAGGACGAATTCTACTGTCGCTACAGTTGGAAATTGCAGCTGGCTCTTAGTATACCACATGCTACAGACCACAAATCTCACCCGCTAGGGAAAGACTTGAAGTTCTCCACCAGTGGAGGCCAGAAGACGAAGAAAGCCAAGAATCACAATCACTTCCCATGAAGCCAAGTTACAAGAGACCAATTAAAAAAAAAAAAAAAACAGCTCCTCCACATTGTACAAACCATCGAACTATCCTCTAGTCATTGAACCTCCTCTCTTGACTGTTCTGTTGGCCTACTAGCCAGTCCAGACACAGCACCGGTCTTCCAATGCTGGGGGAGCAAGCCCCTGCTTTGCATATCGTGAAAGGAGCCAATCAGCAATTCAAAATCTCTCTTGTCTAAAAAAAAAGAAGATTTTAGACTAGGGAGGGGTCGTTCTCATGGTAAGCATGGCCATGTTTCAGCAAAATTCGTCTACCTAGACGGGACCACAGTCATCCTTCTACAGAGAGATCTAATCTTTCCCAGGCCGACCATTTTCAGTTTCTAAAAGAACGCTGTTGAGCTTCCCAGACAGTCATGCCCATGAGATATATGTTTTTGCCTCTCGCTAAAAGAACCTAACGACTTTCTGGTGTCAGGGGAGTTATAGTTTTGCCTCCACTAAACATGTGCACTAACATCTCTGTGCGTATCGTTGCAGACTGTAATATGAGAATGCTTGGAGTTTTATGAGCGCCCCACCATTTGCACAAAAGCTCATATTACAGCAGTCTCTCTTATATGGCTTCCTGGACCCATTTTCCGCCCACTGGCTACTTTTGCGACGGTTTGTCATCTGGTCCAGGAAAAATGATTTTGCAAACTGGCGCCCTCCTGCTCCAGACCTAAATGGGAAGAGGGGAGTGGCACGGGCTGACGCCCCTCTGTAGGTACAATCCAGATAGCGTTGCTTCCCAGAATTACTCGCAAAGCCAGGTTGCTGGCCCTAGCGTTTGTGGCCTGCAATGCGTCATTCTCTCCGTTCCACATCGTCACCGGTTGTCTTCGGAATTAGAACGATTTTAACAACCCTGAAGGGGTTAGGTATAAACCCCCCCCCCCTTCCCCCCCCCCTCCCCCCCGGATCATCTCATTTGCCAGTGACGTAATGGTATCACCTATAAGAGGCCAAAAATTTACAAAAAGTTCCTCAGGAATACCGTCCAGTCCTGGTGATTTTACGATTGTGAATCAACAATAACGTGATATATATCATCGCTAATAAAATCTCTTAGAAATTTATTTTTTAATTCGGGAGTAATCACGCAGTCAAGGAGGGAAGTAAATGCATCAGGAGCAATATCAGTAGCAGGGACATCATAAAGGTCGGTAAAGTAACTGTAGGTCGCTCTGGAAATGTGATATTGGGACGTCAGTAAGTGACCGTTGGTGTGAGTAAGCAACGCGGTACACGCTCTTTCTCCACTCGCCCGCAATCGGACGAGGTGACATAAGGGGGTCAGTTCGTCCTGTAGGAAGGGGCGGGATTCTGATCGCATCCTGAGTCCTTCCACTTGTTGTTTCTCTTATGATGACGACGGACGAGTCGTCGCCAATGTTGACTGGTGGCCGATGCTAAATAGAAACACATAAATCACAGCAGATTTGTCAGTACCGTCGATAAGGTGCTGCAACGACTAAAATAGAAATCGTTTGTAAAAAATAATATATATTGCACTTAACTGGTGGTACAGGATTCTTCTTGGCTGCGTACATATAATTATAAACAGATAGCTATTGTCGCCTCACTTCTGCCTTACCTTACTAAGCGCCTTGTTAGAGGTTGCTTCTTATCAGCTGAAGGCTATGCTACGAGGGCAGTTCAATAAGTAATGCAACACATTTTTTTTCTGAAACAGGGGTTGTTTTAGTCAGCATTTAAATACACCAGGTTATTGCCCAATCTTTTAGCTACACAACACTATTTTTCAACGTAATCTCCATTCAATGCTACGGCCTTACGCCACCTTGAAATGAGAGCCTGTATGCCTGCACGGTACCATTCCACTGGTCGATGTCGGAGCCAACGTCGTACTGCATCAATAACTTCTTCATCATCCGCGTAGTGCCTCCCACGGATTGCGTCCTTCATTGGGCCAAAAATATGGAAATCCGAAGGTGCGAGATCGGGGCTGTAGGGTGCAAGAGGAAGAACAGTCCACTGAAGTTTTGTGAGCTCCTCTCGGGTGCGAAGACTTGTGTGAGGTCTTGCGTTGTCATCAAGAAGGAGAAGTTCGTTCAGATTTTTGTGCCTACGAACACGCTGAAGTCGTTTCTTCAATTTCTGAAGAGTAGCACAATACACTTCAGAGTTGGTCGTTTGACCATGGGGAAGGACATCGAACAGAATAACCCCTTCGGGGTCCCAGAAGACTGTAACCATGACTTTACCGGCAGAGGGTATGGCTTTAAACTTTTTCTTGGTAGGGGAGTGGGTGTGGCGCCACTCCATTGATTGCCGTTTTGTTTCAGGTTCAAAGTGATGAACCCATGTTTCATCGCCTGTAACAATCTTTGACAAGAAATTGTCCCCCTCAGCCACATGACGAGCAAGCAATTCCGCACAGATGGTTCTCCTTTGCTCTTTATGGTGTTCGGTTAGACAACGAGGGACCCAGCGGGAACAAACCTTTGAATATCCCAACTGGTGAACAATTGTGACAGCACTACCAACAGAGATGTCAAGTTGAGCACTGAGTTGTTTGATGGTGATCCGTCGATCATCTCGAACGAGTGTGTTCGCACGCTCCGCCATTGCAGGAGTCACAGCTGTGCACGGCCGGCCCGCACGCGGGAGATCAGACAGTCTTGCTTGACCTTGCAGTGATGATGACACACGCTTTGCCCAACGACTCACCGTGCTTTTGTCCACTGCCAGATCACCGTAGACATTCTGCAAGCGCCTATGAATATCTGAGATGCCCTGGTTTTCCGCCAAAAGAAACTCGATCACTGCCCGTTGTTTGCAACGCACATCCGTTACAGACGCCATTTTAACAGCTCCGTACAGCGCTGCCACCTGTCGGAAGTCAATGAAACTATACCAGACGAAGCGGGAATGTTTGAAAATATTCCACAAGAAATTTCCGGTTTTTTCAACCGAAATTGGCCGAGAAAAGAAAGTGTTACATTACTTATTGAACTGCCCTCGTACTTTATTACTTGACGTCCCGAGCAAGAGTGGACGAGAGCTCGCTAGAAACTCGATACAAGCCGCGGAGCGGCGCTAGAGGCGCTGGTCGCGACTCGCGGGTCCAACGATACTAACACGGACCGCGATAGATAACTGAAACTCCTAACATGTGTGGTATGGAACGTTGATATCACAGTTCCTTTAACTGAATAAGCTTCGCCTTAACATGACGGACGTCTGTAACCGTTAAGAAAGCTTGTCTGGCTCCGTCATAAACTTGTCGCAAGACAGGGTAATAAAGTCCCTCGGTCCGACGGAGATCCTTCGCCATCTCAGCGCTATAACACGTTAACGCTTTCTGTAGCTAAGGTTTGACATACCCTGACCACCATTCCATAAGAGAAGGAGAACGGTTCTGCGAATGCAAGCTACGGGCCCAAACGTCTCGGACGATAATCTCGAGGAGAGGATCCTTTAAGAGGGACATGTTCAACATCCAGGGGAGGCGACAAGGTGTTACTGGCTGTGGCGCTTGATTTATGATTACAGCTACGGCACAGTGATCAGTGAAATAAGTGGGTATCATGTCTATCACTAACAGCTATCCCCGTAAAGAATCAGAAAGATAAAAGAGATCGAGTCTGCTGATGGAAGTAGCTGTAAAATGTGTATACCTGCCGACAGTGGGACAGTGACAAATTCACGCATCGTGTATTTGTGAATTGCGCATCAAGTCGTCTAGTTCCTTACTGAAATTAAAATTAGGGGCCTGATACAGAGGACGCAAAAAACACATAAAATCTCTGCCCAACAGAAGTTTCTGCCGATTTTTATGAAAGAAGTAAACCATATCCTCTTTATAACGTGATGACTGGGTGTTGTGTGATGGCCTTAGGTTAGTTAGGTTTAAGTAGTTCTAAGTTCTAGGGGACTGATGACCATAGCTGTTAAGTCCCATAGTGCTCAGAGCCGTTTGAACCATTTGAACCTCTTTATAAAAGGCGCACGATCTGTGGAACGGTCGAGTCCTGGAAGGGCATACAGAAGAATTAAAGTAAGGTCACAAAAAGGGCAGCCTGTTGCCTGGCCGTTCTCGGGAACTTCGAAATCAGTCAGTGTTATAATTTTTATAAACATTTTTGGAATAGTGATCAAAAATTAATTTTTTTTTTTAAATTCAGTCTTGATCACACCACGTATGCTACAAGAACATAGGTGACCAGTTTCGGTCATATCACATGACCATCATCAGACCCATGGCATCCTTCGAAGATGGTAGCTGGAGCACTCTTCTCAGCTGCTCTGGAGTTGGCATCGCAGCACCTGAGAAGAGTGCTCCACCTACCATCTTCGAAGGATGCCATGGGTCTGATGATGGTCATGTGATATGACCGAAACCGGCATACGTGGTGTGATCAAGACTGAATTTTAAAAAGAAAAATTTTTTAGTCAGTGTTATTCCTTCTATGTGAAATAACACAGTACCAGTAGATAGTGCAGGAGCCACATTACAGAAATTAGAAAAGCCTGGAACAGAGAAATGGTCAAATAATATACCTTACAAAAATATCTCGTCTGCGCCTGAATCGTAAATAAATTGTCGCAATGCAGAAAGTCTCAGCTAGGGATTAATTTGGTTCACATTTAAGGCAAGAGAGATACAGGCCTGCGTCGATTTATTACAAATACTATGCAGTTGATTATTTGCAAGTTCAAAAATGGCTCTGAGCACTATGGGACTCAACTGCCGTGGTCATAAGTCCCCTAGAACTTAGAACTACTTAAACCTAACTAACCTAAGGACATCACACACATCCATGCCCGAGGCAGGATTCGAACCTGCGACCGCAGAGGTCGTGCGGGTCCAGACTGTAGCGCCTTCAACCGCTCGGCCACTCCGGCCGAAATTTTATTTGCAAGTGACCTTTAAAGTAGTGTATCGTAGTCCTTAGGGGAATCTACGAATGACTTTGAATATAAAGAGATGGATTCCTTTCTTCCACCCTCTTTCTGTTTTTTCTTTTTCGCAATGCCGCACGCTCAGGTTGAAACGCTGTTAGTCGCGACAGTGCGGGAAAGCGAATGTCGCGTGGAGCGACAGGGGAGGGTCCTGCAGAAATGCAGTTTCAGGAGCATAACATACATCCCACTTTTCCACAGGTTGGCGACGCAGCTCCTGGAATCAACGGAAACGAAAACTGACGGTACTTTTTTACCGTCACCACATGTCCAAAGGCACAATTTTGCTGATATGGCTCTGACCAGCAGCAGCCTGTGGCAGGAGGACACAAGAAGGGTGGGAATACGTTAGGAACTCTGGGATGTCTGGCAAGACCGTCGATAAAGTACGGACCTCCAGGACAGATCCATCCTCATGTGGCTCCGAGGAGGCGGTCTCCGTCTCGGGAGTCAAATAGAAGGCAGTGCTGTACGCTTTCAAATCTTGAACAGCAACCAGCATGTTTTATCATCTGGTCTGAACTCCGGTAGAGGACAGGTCTCCTCTAGAGGAATCTTTTCAGTTGAGCAGAGAAGGGAAGGGGAATCGTCTGACTCGTCACCATCTTGGGAGCGTCTACGCTTGTGTTGAAGTATAAGAGGTGGCGGCGCGAAAGGTACAGTGGCGATGTCCCTCCGCGAGATTAGTGGCGGAAATACGCTAGGACCATGCTCCTCAGAAACATGGGTAGGCACAATGGCTGTCACTTGAGGAACCATATCCGCTAAAGCTAGCCTTTTACGTTGCTCATAAATGGATTTTCAGACCGTGACACGATGCGGGTAACTTGTGTGGAGGTGAAACTTCCTGGCAGATTAAAACTGTGTGCCCGACCGAGACTCGAACTCGGGACCTTTGCCTTTCGCGGACAAGTGCTCTACCAACTGAGCTACCGAAGCACGACTCACGTCCGGTACTCAGAGCTTTACTTCTACCAGTACCTCGTCTCCTACCTTCCAAACTTTACAGAAGCTCTCCTGCGAGACATGCAGAACTAGCACTCCTGAAAGAAAGGATATTGCGGAGACATGGCTTAGCCACAGCCTGGGGGATGTTTCCAGAATGAGATTTTCACTCTGCAGCGGAGTGTGCGCTGATATGAAACTTCCTGGCAGAATAAAACTGTGTGCCCGACCGAGACTCGAACTCGGGACCTTTGCCTTTCGCGGACAAGTGCTCTACCAACTGAGCTACCGAAGCACAACTCACGTCCGGTACTCACAGCTTTACTTCTACCAGTACCTCGTCTCCTACCATCCAAACTTTACAGAAGCTCTCCTGCGAGACATGCAGAACTAGCACTCCTGAAAGAAAGGATATTGCGGAGACATGGCTTAGCCACAGCCTGGGGGATGTTTCCAGAATGAGATTTTCACTCTGCAGCGGAGTGTGCGCTGATATGAAACTTCCTGGCAGATTAAAACTGTGTGCCCGACCGAGACTCGAACTCGGGACCTTTGCCTTTCGCGGGCAAGTGCTCTACCAACTGAGCTACCGAAGCACGACTCACGTCCGGTACTCACAGCTTTACTTCTACCAGTACCCCTATTCATCAACGACGGACGGAAGGTTTTCGTATATTCAAACATAAAACAAATACGATTCAGAGTCAAAGTAAGCAGTGTGAATCTGTTCAGAGGTGGTCTTGATCCTATCTACAAATGAATCACGAATTTCTAACGAACTTGGCTACACAAGTTGCGTGAACTTGTCAAAACGAAAACTGATGGTACCTGTGCGTGGAATGTTCCTGGGAGCCATGGTTCAAATGGCTCTGAGCACTATGGGATTTAACATCTGAGGTCATCAGTCCCCTAGAACTTAGAACTACTGAAACCTAACTAACCTGAGGACATCACACACGTCCATGTCCGAAGCAGGATTCGAACCTGCGACCGTAGCGGTCGCGCCGTTCCAGACTGAGGCGCCTAGAACCGCTCTGCCACATAGGCCGGCTGGGAGCCATGAACGGCACCACGGGGCAAGACAACGCCGTGTCAAAACCGAATCACAAACGCGAGCCACCGAGAGACAAACAAAGATGTGACACACACAACAACGCACGTGGCACTGAGGATAAACAAAACTATTGCAGCACCACGATAGAGGCTGGAAGAGGCAGAACCTACTCGCCCAGCGTTCGAAGTAGTAATGGACACCCAAAAGCCAAAGCTACTAAGACTAGTGACACCTAACAAACTTTATGATGTTGCAGTATGTCACGCGCTGATAGAATGCCGTGTGTCTCAGTTTCATCACTGCGAGTAGATGCGCTAATAACGATAATTCTGCAAACATAGCGCTTTTGCAATGGGCGGCTACAGTCAAGAGGCTAAGCGAGATGCCGATAACATTATTGGACTACACTCTCATGGATTACGGACCAACAATTCTGGCGTCGAAGACTCGCCGACAGCATCAGCTAAGTGAACATTGGCTTTATAGCTGAAAATCCCAACCCTAGCGAACTTTTACTCCAAACAACTTCGTATTCGAGTTCTCAATTGCGGTATATTACAGTTCATATTTTGGTCATTGTCTTTCAAATAATGGAAAATTCTACTTAACGTTGAACAACAATTTTTTCAGTAACACTCGGAAATAAAGATCAAATTCACTTTTTTTCTGAAAATCAATTGATTTTACAGGCGTCATTTCTTTGCAAGTCCGCTTTCTTCTTACATAGTCCTCATTATGGCAAATAAAAGCTGTTCTACATCTACATCTACATTTATACTCCGCAAGCCATCCAACGGTGTGTAGCGGAGGGCACTTTACGTGCCACTGTCATTAGCTCCCTTTCCTGTTCCTGTCGCGTGTGGTTCGCGGGAATAACGACTGTCTGAAAGCCTCCGTGCGCGCTCGAATCTCTCTAATTTTACATACGTGATCTCCTCGGGAGGTATAACTAGGGGGAAGCAATATATTCGATACCTCATCCAGAAACGCACCCTCTCGAAACCTGGCGAGCAAGCTACACCGCGATGCAGAGCGCCTCTCTTGCAGAGTCTGCCACTTGAGTTTGCTAAACGTCTCCGTAAACGCTATAACGCTTACCAAATAACCCTGTGACGAAACGCGCCGCTCTTCTTTGGATCTTCTCCATCTCCTCTGTCAACCCGATCTGGTAGGGATCCCACACTGTTGAGCAATACTCAAGTATAGATCGAACTAGTGTTTTGTAAGCCACCTCCTTTGTTGATGGACTACATTTTCTAAGGACTCTCCCATTGAATCTCAACCTGGCACCCGCCTTACGAACAATTAATTTTATATGATCATTCTACTTCAAATCGTTCCGCACGCATACTCCCGTATATTTTGCAGAAGTAACTGCTACCAGTGTTTGTTCCGCTATCATATAATCATACAATAAAGGATCCTTCGTTCTATGTATTCGCAATACATTACATTTGTCTATGTTAAGGGTCAGTTGCCACTCCCTGCACCAAGTGCTTATCCGCTTCAGATCTTCCTGCATTTCGCAGCAATTTTCTAATGCTGCAACTTCTCTATATACTACAGCATCATCCGTGAAAAAGCCGCATGGAACTTCCGACACTATCTGCTAGGTCATTTATATATATTGTGAAAAGCAATGGTCCCATAACCTACTAACAAGATCGAAGTTATTCAGTCCGTGTTTTTCAATCATTTCTTAATTGTATTTGTATATTTATTTGTGTTATTTGATAGCGTTATTTTTTTATTTGCGTGTTCTTCCGTTTTTGTGCCAATTCTCTAGTGGATTATTGTGTGTTGTGAAGTTGTGCATTGCTCACGATTACGTTAGCAAACACTAGCTCACCACCACTTGCCCAGTGGGTTTAGGTAGGGGAACAATTTTGATTTTGAGTTTGGCTGATGAGTGAAAACTGTTCAGCTTTGAGAGACTTCGTGCGAGAGACACCTAATATATTTGCCTGCGAGAATACAACATGAATTTGGACCTGTTTAATGATCTTTATAAATATGTGCAAACTAATTAAATCCTGAATATTAATATTAATCTCTTTAATTAAACAAAGTTGTCCTTGTGTGTTAATGATCTGCCTAATAATGCTGTTCATGAAATGCTCCCTTTGTGTTTATAATTTACGTAGCAAACAGATTCTGAAATGAAAGTATCTTACCTCGTAATGTAAATGGATGTGACTGCAGTGCTTGCTGCTCTCTGTGTGCTAGCTGTAAATTTGTAATTACAGTTACTGTGAGGCTCGTGCAATGCTGCAGACAAGTAAACTATTTTATGCACATCACTGCGTGAGATACTACTTCAAATAAAATTGACTTGGATCGAGCATGTGGACAATGCTCTTAGGTGAAATAATCCTTTAAAAAACTGATTTTCATTTATCTTATATATTATTTACATATATGAACTTCATGTTCCAGCACTCATTGACATTGACTAAGGGCAACATTGATACTAATCTCTTACGTTCACAAGTGTTAGGCAAATCAGTAACAAACCTGAAAAATACCTTACAGTGAAAATTACTCATTCTTTAATGGAAATCTAAACGTCCCTGATATGGATGTCTCATTCAACAATGATTCTAACTACTCGCGACTGCAGTGCCAATAAAAAAATTACCTTCATTCCTATTTATACTCTTTCCATTCTAAATCACTAACCAAGTCCTGCTCCGCTATGTCACAATATTCAAACATGTCTCATTTTACGTAAACACAGATGCACTTAACTTTACATCTACATTTCCACGACTCTGTGTCTGTGTATCTCACTACTATTCGCGCTCCTCGCTGACAAGCAGCGATTAGAAACGACGCACATCTTCCAGCGACAGAGCTACTCTGACCAAAGACTGCGGACGAATAATAAGCGATTCAAAATTGTCTCTTAGCGTTTGAGGCATCCAAAGCATGTACAAGTTCCAGAAATTCAAATAACAATCTCCCAATAGACCTGTTTCGGGACTGCTAAAACAAAATTTAGGGGGAAGAAATTAGTGTACAAAATGAACAGGCAACTTTCAGTAGGTACACTTACAGTGAAAAACTAGACCCTTAATATCTTCTGTTACTAGGTAACTGTATTTCACATTGACATTGTGTTGTGCGAAGACTGTACATGATTCCAGTCAACTGCCTACTCATATCAGAAAAAAGTAACATATTCACTGACCTACCGACTGCACCATGCTATGACGTGGGTCCAGTCTACCACATGGCAATTACATCTGAAGGAGAACTGATACCTGACAGTGGAAGTTTGTTCCAGAAAGGCGTCACGTTATTCTTTGAATAACACTGTGACTCAACACATACTTTATATGCTCTTAAATAATTATACATATAATCAAAAGCAAAAGTATTCGGGCAATAAAATGACTACTCACGATTCTATCGCAGTTAAAAATAGGGTTATTGCAACTAGAAATCTTGCTTGGTAATAGATTCTAGATTTGTAACGATGTTTGATTATATACGTAATTCCTGTTGTACCCTTCATGTAATAAAGCTGTTACAGACTGAGTGCAGGTAAGCTGATTTTAAACAATAGCAGTCAAAATACTGAAATTAATTGTAGGCAGTAGTCTTGAGTTCGAATTCCGATAAGTTAAAGGTCAAAACCATCTTTTAAATCCATGTAAAAATTGTCCTTTGGGGCGATAGATAGTGCCACACCACTGTAATCGTCAATAGTGAATTTAGAGCGTTAATCGTATTCATCCAGTTTCTCATAACACTCACCCAGATACAGAAATGAGGTTAGTGTACCTCTCAAAACGTTCAGAAAAGAAGAAATGATGGGGATAATATGCTACAGAACGCGACGGTGTACCTTTTATACCCTAAAACTTTCATTTATATCTCCTTCTGCATTTCCATGTTGGCCTCAGTTTTTGATTCTTCCATTTTAAGGGAGAGTAATATTTCAACTGAAGTAAAAATAGGTGATTTGAAATGCTGTCTGCTTCTTCACTATTTGTTATAAGTTCATACAGAATGTCTCTCCCTCAGAGTCCAATACCTCCTGAATGTTAGTAATGGTTAACACCGAATATGGGATCTCTATATTAGAAGTCAATGATGTACGAGGGCAGTTCAATAAGTAATGCAACACATTTTTTTTCTCGGCCAGCTTTGGTTGAAAAAACCGGAAATTTCTTGTGGAATATTTTCAAACATTCCCGCTTCGTCTGGTATAGTTTCATTGACTTCCGACAGGTAGCAGCGCTGTACGGAGCTGTTAAAATGGCGTCTATAACGGATGTGAGTTGCAAACAACGGGCAGTGATCGAGTTTCTTTTGGCGGAAAACCAGGGCATCTCAGATATTCATAGGCGTTTGCAGAATGTCTACGGTGATCTGGCAGTGGACAAAAGCACGGTGAGTCGTTGGGCAAAGCGTGTGTCATCATCGCCGCAAGGTCAAGCAAGACTGTCTGATCTCCCGCGTGCGGGCCGGCCGTGCACAGCTGTGACTCCTGCAATGGCGGAGCGTGCGAACACACTCGTTCGAGATGATCGACGGATCACCATCAAACAACTCAGTGCTCAACTTGACATCTCTGTTGGTAGTGCTGTCACAATTGTTCACCAGTTGGAATATTCAAAGGTTTGTTCCCGCTGGGTCCCTCGTTGTCTAACCGAACACCATAAAGAGCAAAGGAGAACCATCTGTGCGGAATTGCTTGCTCGTCATGTGGCTGAGGGGGACAATTTCTTGTCAAAGATTGTTACAGGCGATGAAATATGGGTTCATCACTTCGAAACCTGAAACAAAACGGCAATCAATGGAGTGGCGCCACACCCACTCCCCTACCAAGAAAAAGCTTAAAGCCATACCCTCAGCCGGTAAAGTCATGGTTACAGTCTTCTGGGACGCTGAAGGGGTTATTCTGTTCGATGTCCTTCCCCACGGTCAAACGATCAACTCTGAAGTGTATTGTGCTACTCTTCAGAAATTGAAGAAACGACTTCAGCGTGTTCGTAGGCACAAAAATCTGAACGAACTTCTCCTTCTTCATGACAACGCAAGACCTCACACAAGTCTTCGCACCCGAGAGGAGCTCACAAAACTTCAGTGGACTGTTCTTCCTCATGCACCCTACAGCCCCGATCTCGCACCTTCGGATTTCCATATGTTTGGCCCAATGAAGGACGCAATCCGTGGGAGGCACTACGCGGATGATGAAGAAGTTATTGACACAGTACGACGTTGGCTCCGACATCGACCAGTGGAATGGTACCGTGCAGGCATACAGGCCCTCATTTCAAGGTGGCGTAAGGCCGTAGCATTGAATGGAGATTACGTTGAAAAATAGTGTTGTGTAGCTAAAAGATTGGGGAATAACCTGGTGTATTTCATTGCTGAATAAAACAACCCCTGTTTCAGAAAAAAATGTGTTGCATTACTTATTGAACTGCCCTCGTAGCAGGAAACATCGGTGATGGTCAACAGGTTTTTGACACCATGTGCTTTGTTAATCCACTATTGTGCGGTGGTGCTCTACTCGGTGGATAGCTGGTTCGGGCCGTAGTCATGTAAGAAAATTTTTCCGCTAACATTTGTCCAACTGTGGCCAACGGCCTCGCCGCAGTGGTATCACCGGTTCCCGTCAGATCACCGAAGTTAAGTGTTGTCGGGCTTGGCTAGTGCTTGGATGGTGACCATCCGGTCGGTCGAGCGCTGTTGGCAAGCGGGGTGTACCCAGCCCTTGTGAGTCAATCTGAGGAGCTACTTGATTGAGAAGAAGCGGCTCCGGTCTCGTAAACTGACAAACGGCCGGGAGAGCGGTGAGCTGACCACATACCCTTCGATATCCGCATCCAGTGACAGCTGTTGGATGAGGATGACACGGCGGCCGGTTGGTACCGTTGGGCCTTTCGAGGCCATATCGGACGAAGTCTAGTTTAGTTTTTTAGCCGATTGTCCTGGTTTAACTTACAAATTTTTCAGCAGGCTCTCCAGAAGGCATGAAAACGGTCAATAATGAAAGCGAGGATTAAGGAGAAAAAACTGTCAGTAATTAAAGCCAGGATTAAAAAGAAAATATTTTGGAACTCAGCCAATAATAAAGTTCGCTTCAGATCACGGAAAGGAACCGGAGGATTAATTTTGATACTACGTCAAATTTTGGAAAGCAGGTCACATCTAAACAGAAAAATTAATGTAGCATTTATTGACTTTGAAAAATCATTTATAGTTGTTGCTTGAAAGTTACTATTTGAAGCAATGCGCAAAGTAGGTGATTCATTATGAGTACAGACATAAGTCAGAGTACAGAACTGGCTAACAAGGTTAGCAGGAAATGAAGAAAAATCAGGAGTATAAGGCAGGGGTGCCCTCTATTACCTTTTCACAAGGCAGTGCCCCACAGTTCTCAAAAAAAAAAAAAAAAAATGGTTCAAATGGCTCTGAGCACTATGGGACTTAAGTTCTGAGGTCATCAGTCCTCTAGAACTTAGAACTACTTAAACCTAACTACCCTAAGGACATCGCACACGTCCATGCCCGAGGCAGGATTCGAACCTGCGACTGTAGCGGTCTCGCGGCTCCGGACTGTAGCGCCTAGAACCGCTCAGCCACCTCGGCCGGCCACAGCACTCATGGCTCTGAGCACTATGCGACTCAACGTCTGAGGTCATCAGTCGCCTAGAACTTAGAACTAATTAAACCTAACTAACCTAAGGACATCACACACATCCATGCCCGAGGCAGGATTCGAACCTGCGACCGTAGCGGTCACGCGGTTCCAGACTGAAGCGCCTTTAACCGTACGGCCACACCGGCCGGCCACAGCACTCATATTTTACAAAATAGCTCTCATATATTACCTCCTTAAGCTGCCGGTAGAATAATCTATTTATACAACCTCTTTCAGTCGTCTGAAAATCATGAGGTTCGGAAAAGTATTCATAGCATAATGTTAGGCGAAATATAAAATGGTTACCGTTAGATAAATTGAGAACGTTATTTGTATTAACATTTGATAACAGTACATTACTCATTGTTTTGCTACCTGATGATGACGATTTTATATTTCGCCGAACATGAGACCGTGAATACTTTTATTAACGTGATGATGGTCAGACGACTGAAACTGGTTGTATAAATCATGTACTCTACCAGCAGCTCAAGGCGGTAATACCATAATTTTCAAAAGAGAAGATGACTGGAATCAATATTAAAGGTATTCACATTCAATGCATCAGATTCTCCGAGGACACTGCAGTAGTGGCAGACTCAGAGAAAGAAGTAACTGAAACGCTTCGATTCAGACCTTCAGCCCATTTTCCCCTTGTCAAATCGTCAGTATTGCCGAGGCTCTCCAATATTGGAATAGCACACCAGCTTTGAATTAACGTCTTTGTTAGGAAGGGCACTGGACTAGGGTGGTCCGTGCAGCTGTGGTAGCCAAAATGCTTAGAGCTTTAAATCAGGAGATAAGAAAACTAAAACTGAAAATAAATCCCAAAAGACAAAACTTATAGACAAAAAAGTAGATGGAGTGAGTGAGCAACTCGAGGAAGTAACAGAATTTCACTGTCAGTTTCACTCTCCCTGCAGCATGATGGAGGAAAACAATAGCTGTCTCAAGGAAATCAAGAGGAGAATAGCACTGGACAAGAGTACATGCTAAAATAAGAAGAACCTGCTACTGAACAAGCACATCAGCTTCCACCCAAAGGGAAGACTTGTAAACAACTTTGTGTGGAGTTTCGTGGCATATGGATGCGAAATCTGGACGTTAGCGAAACAAAAGAAAGCTTGCCTCGAATGAAATGTGGTTCTGGAGGAGAAATACTAAAACACACTAGAATGACAGAAAAAAGAATGAAATGGTTCTGCAAGAATAGGAGAGGGGGAACAGCTATAGAAACTTTCAGGTCAACGCAAAGCAAAACTAATTGGAAACATTACTTGACATGATATGTTTCTACAAAATGTTTTCAAAGTCTTGATCGTTGGGGAGAAACGAGGGGACGAGTGAGGGTATCCTGTTTAAAAAATATGATTCGTGAGATGGTATGTTCTGGACACATGGAGATGAAGAGGACTGCTAAAGAGAAAAATTTGTGGCTGCATGGGCAAGAAGAAAGCTATGTGACTGTATCTGGTGAAATCCTCTCCCTTCTCTCATACCAAGAATACAAACACGGCACTTCACTAGACATACATGCACTGTGCGGCATTCAATTTCTGCGAAGAAAAATTCCCAGCCGGCCGCTGTGGCCGAGAGATTCTAGGCGCTTCAGTGTGGAACCGCGCGACCGCTACGCTCGCAGGTTCGAATCCTGCCTCGGGCATGGATGTGTGTTATGTCCTTAGGTTAGTTAGGTTTAAGTAGTTCCAAGTTCTAGGGGACTGATGACCTCAAATGTTAAGTCCCATAGTGCTCAGAGCCATTTGAACCAAAAACTTCCAACCCTTACAAAGAGAGAAGGAATATTTGTAATTAGGCCGCTGAACATACCCATCGGTTTCTCCCAGCCTTCTATAGCAGAGGCCATACTTCATTTCAGTAATCTGGCCAATGTATTATCTAACACAACCATGTCTTTTTATTGGCACAGTGGATTTGTAGGTCGCATAAACATAAACATGTTACTGCGCGTATAACCTTGCACCCATTCTCACGCATGCAACGATTTTCTGTCATTGTTCTTATCGGGTACTTTAGCTGTCACTTTGTTATCATTGCGAACGTACCACCGTATAAAACCAATAGCACGACTGACCTACCTAGACCGTACATTAAGAGATCCGTACCTGCAGCAAGGATGCTCATAGATACGTCTTCAACCAAGTGAAATTATTCCGTAGCCAATGCTGATGTCACACGCACTTACGCAAATTTGAGAGCTACTTTACATACAGCTAGTTGTTGGATGGTAGTACATGTACTTACCAGAAAGGTCGTGAACTTTCAGATAATGAAAAACGTGACGAAGAAGGTAAGTGGTATTTAAGAAAGGCTGAGAACACACCGTATCTCAAGTGTTACTAATCGTTAGCTTTAGCCTGGGGAAAAAATCGAGTTATCAGCTATCTAGAACACAGAAAGCGTCCGGTGATGCTGTATCGATTCCAGTGAGTACCGCCTAGTCTCGGGTCTCGGAACGTCTGTCGCTCTTCACGAGACGAGACGAGGTCAAGAGGATGTTCCGACTCTCTCGAAACAACAGGTAATACGAGCTCTGCGCGCAGAAAATACGAGGGCTCAGAGTCGAGAAATTCACTGACAAGCCGCCCATTAGCTTTTCGAGAACATAATTAGAGCTAATCGCTGTTTTAAACTAATGATGAAATTCCATAAATGTTTTGGAAGTAGCTTTTCATTAAGAATTACCGGCGACGATGCTTTGGAAAGAAGTGCTGGGTGCTTGTAAATACAGGTCACCCATGAATAACGAACGAACTGGACTTTCGATTTCCCCGTTCATAGATGACTATTAGGTTAGTGTAATTTCAGTTTGTATTGCTGTAATAAATAATTAAAACAATTACATAACGCCAGCGCGTCTGCATCTTACGTAATAGCCAAATACATTTGCGTTCCGACTCGAGTAGCTACAACGTAATTGCCATGGACCCTCTCACAAACTGAACTGCGTTTTGTTCTAAGCGAATTCGTCAAAAGTGTTGCGAAACTGTTATAATGGATCATCGTTCTTACATTAAGATCTCTTCTTGTCGGGTCGTTAGATCCGCTATACATGCTCGAGGGAAAAATACTGCAGATTTAGTGCTTCGGTTTGATAAAACTTCAGTGACCCTACGCACCTGTACTTACCTGTTCCTAATTTTTCTTATAGCCCTTTTCATACAAGCGATGGCGAAAATGGAAATAGATGAATTACGGAAATAGAGAACAGCTACACAAAAATACGTAAAGGATTGTTTACCATGAATGTAGTTCGTCAATTACGTGGCTTTAGTGGTTCTGGTCAAGTCGAAGGTTGGTGTAATATGATAATACAATTGCAAATACCAGTTTCACAATTGCAGCACACTACCAGTTGCAAGTTGTAACACCATAGCTCTAATGCTATATTGATTTATTTTGCCTTTTGTTTTATTTGATGTTACGTCTTTGAGCTTCATTAATGTGTTTGATTGAATCGAAAACACAAAATTTTATACTCCTTTCTGTGTAAAAACTTTGATGTCTTTTAGAGTGTAGGAAGTGAAATGTACGAGCAAATTATATGTATTGTCTTTGTCTACATCTACATCTACATCTACATTGATACTCCGCAAGCCACCCACCGGTGTGTGGCGGAGGGCACCTTACGTGCCACTGTCATTACCTCCCTTTCCTGTTCCAGTCGCGTATGGTTCGCGGGAAGAACGACTGTCTGAAAGCCTCCGTGCGCGCTCTAATCTCTCTAATTTTACATTCGTGATCTCCTCGGGAAGTATAAGTAGGGGGAAGCAATATATTCGATACCTCATCCAGAAACGCATCCTCTCGAAACCTGGCGAGCAAGCTACACCGCGATGCAGAGCGCCTCTCTTGCAGAGTCTGCCACTTGAGTTTATTAAACATATAATATCTTTGGTTATCTTTAAAATTAAATAATTTTATTTAAATAATTTTGTGTAGAACCACAAATATATGCAAATGTTCGGTTTTATTTAAAATGTTTGTTTGCTGTTATGTAAACTGCTGACCTTCACTTAGAGTTCTTAGTTATTTTGTATGTAAAAGGTGTTGTGGTTGCCCTCGGGAACGGAACTGAATCGCGAGCAAATTGTGGTTGGCCCAAGTAGAAAAGATGGAAAAAAGAGTCAGTCGGGGACGAACTACCAAACTGTCAACTGCTCATGTAAAAGTTGTGTACTGTGCTGGTTCCGAGAGAGGCTTTTCCTGACGCTTTCCAATGCCTCGGATGGATGGATAAAGAGCTGGAACTATTTTGAAATTGGTATCTATCATCGCCACCAAGAAATGACAGAGTCCAGCAATTCTATCTGCAAATCCACCCACCACCATGCACTCGCCACCACGCTGCACAATCGCTAGAAAGGAGCCAAGAATTGCAAATATGTAAAGTGAAGGATCAGCTCACTGGATGTTTTAGTGTGCGCAAATGTAAGGTAATTTATACTCGAACTCTTATACCTACCTTGATTTTTTATCCCTCTGTCACATTTCCACTTAGGGTCCTTCCCATGCTAAAGGGATTACCGAGTGTTCTTATTGAAAGAACATTAAAGCCTAGTGTTTTAACTAATTAATGCCTCTTTAACAGAGTAAAAAGAGAGTTAAAGTTAATGTGGCAAGAGAGTGAGCTGCAGTACATGATGCTCGCTGAAAATAATTCTTCTATTAAAACAGCTTATTAATATGTTGTTGCCAAGTTCAAAATTAAAAGTTCTTAAAACTGAGGCTTGTAAAGTTTTGCTTGGTAAATGATCACATTACTGCTTGCTGTAAATCGCAAAAGGTGAGTCAGTTTCTTACAGATATGTCAAGTTGTGTTCTACTGCAGAAAGAATTGAGAACTAATACTGTTGAAGGTTACATGTCCATACTTGTTAATGGCTTGTTTCTTTAGTGTATTAAAAGTGTGTTTAGTATGCTCTGCTACAGTGGTCAATATTAAGGGCCCCCCTCCACTGAAAGTAGTTCAAATGCACAAAGTTACTTAATTATAGCAAATTTCAGTTACTCTTGCTATTCAAGTGAAATTCTGTACAATATTGGGTCTCTCTTGTGTATTAAAAGTGCATATTAATGGTGTAACAGGATCCATAGTTTGTCTATTGTGCTCATGCTACATAACGAGTAATAGAAAGACAACTATGTATGGAAACAGTAACTTCTTTATTCAAAAGTCAGTGAGAAGTAATCTGTTAGTGAATTCCATTTAATTTTCATTCTAAATAAAAAGGTGTTTAGTAGTGAGTGACTTAATCTATGCACAATAACTACTTTGCTGTACACGATATCTATATTACATGTCAGATAGGAATATGTTTGAAAAGTAATATTGAATCTATGTCCAATGTTTGATTCTAAAGTGCATTGCAATAGTAATATTATTGAAACCACTCAGTTTGACTAAGCCCTGAAGATAGTAGTGTGTATCGTTATCTGTTATATTTATGCAAATAGTTTGTTCTGCTCTAGCTGTCAACTCCAAACTTTACGTTAACATATGCAGGTGTCAGAGTTCATTGCACTCGCGTGTGGCAAAATATAAGTTGTGTTTGTCCGTTAAAGTTACTCATTACTACTTTCTTAAACAAGAATGTTAATCATTCTCATGCCTAATTAGTATGGTGACCGTTTTTTTTAAATTCTTTCAACAGTGTGGATAAGTAAATTATTGTTTGTTACTGTTTGAATATTTACGTAATTCTGGCTTTCACTTCCTATAAGCCACCTCCGTTAGGTACAACACGGTCGACATAAGGAAATTCCTCTCAGAGGGTATCACTGCTCTGTTGCGTTATACCATAACTGCTTTAATAAGATAATTTTATTTCACGACCTGCTTCCAACTATAAGGTTATGGTATAGCAGTAGTGGAAAGTAGTGTTATACGTGGCTTTTCCGTGACAGGACTATTTGTTCTGCTGGGACATGGTACGCAATAGACCAAATTTGGTATTTGATTGCACAAGCTACGTAAAACCGGTTGCAGTGTTATAAAGTGATTTAACAAGAGCTTGATCATGCCGGATGTTATACGAAATTTTGTTCGCCCAGTTTCGTTTAGTTCAAGAAGGCAGAAGAAATCTGGTGCTAAGATCACTTTCCTCTCTACAAAAATATTATTGATCGGAAACAGGATTGGGCGTACTGAAAGATTCATGATGATTAACTGTAGAAGTTTATGCACCGAAATTGTCAGTGAGTTCGAGGAGGCCACTGCTAAGCAACAATATGCGCATATAGATTATCAATTTGAGGTTATAATTTCACTTAAACTGCTTAAATCTGAGCAGCGTTCTGCTGTTGTGCTTCGAATAAAATAAAATAATAAACAAAACGAACTGTGGGAAAATGTTCAGTACAGGAGAAGATTATCCTGTTTTTTGGGGGACTTCATTTTGGTAATAAGTGTGTCCATCTTTTATTAAAAACTGCGTCTGCCACTGAGAGAAGCCCGCTGTTTCCACGTTGAGACCATCTGCCGTGCAATGAGGGGAGATAAACGTGAGTTACCAGAAAATCTTGCAAGTACCACAGGAGTGGGGAAAATCGTATTTGTATGCTGTAAGAGGGAGGTAACGGAAAAGACCCACCGTGGTTTAACAACTAAATTAAGAAACTGCTGACGGATCGAGGGCTGTCACACTCTCGGTTCAAAAGCGAATGGGCAAATAACGGCAGTAAAAAGTCAATTAAATTCGCGCGTCTATACAAATATCGATGCTCGAAGCTTACAACAACTACCACCGTCATACCACAGTAACCGAGGCCTACAAAAAGTGTTACTGCTATTTGCCCTACAATGATCGGAAGTCCATGGGCCTTCTTATAGTTTGTTACGGTTGTACTGGGCTGTTAAAACCACGCCAAAATGATTATCAGTTGCACCACTTCCTGGACGAAATGAGGACTGTTAAGCAGAAGAAACTATATCGAGCATAGATCTTAAATTAAATTTTGTTGTGGTACTGTTAATCAGTAAGACCGTAGTAGCAGATTCCAGTAGAAGATGCAGTTCTCGTTAGTGCGTACACGCCCACATGCGAGTTAGCAGGTACAGAAACACATTTGTCTGCTGAGGTGAGCGAGCGTGTTCAGGCCTGCCTTCGTGACGTGAGACCTGCCTTTCTCGTGGGCCTCGATAGCAACATACCTTGTTGAGAACCCGAGAAAATTCTGGTCCTGCGTAAAATCGCTGAGTGGATCTAAGGCTTCTATCCAGTCACTCATTGCGCTCAACGTTGCATTGCGTTTATTGTCACGTCATTGGCTTATCCTTCTTGTGGAACGTAAACCACACCTTGTCGAGTGCGGGCACGTACGACTGTAAAATCGTCTTCACACGGGACGTGTTTCTCACCGCAAAGCGCACCAGACAGTGTGTCCGTCGTGGCTGCTGCAGCGTCCGAAACTGCCGGCAACATTTCGCGGAACGTGCTCCTCATTGCGATTTGCGACCACAGCGCTCTCCAGAGGCAGTCTGCGATATCACATAGTTTTTTCCTTTCTTTTTTAAAGAAATGGATGCGCCTAAAGAGCTCCGTTAACTTGGTTAGTGGATGTCGAAGAAAGGAAATCGCGACGAAGATTCTGGATCCGTTGATGCCTTGAAGAGCGATTAATGCTGTACAACGATCTGGTATATACGAATATTGTAATAGAAGTTATTCGTTGACTCAACTGACTCTTCATCTCATTTTCGATTTTAAATTGAAATAGTTGAAGTGTAGTAACTAATGAGAAACTGAACACGGAAAAGATCCATATTCTCGGTGTTGCATTAACTACCATCACTGAGAAGCACGAGTATCGGACTACATTACACACATTTCAAGATGAAGATTTGTTTCGTAATTTCATTTGAATGGAAGACGAGATTTTTTCGAAGCTGCTCACCATAACTGAAGAAGATGTTTACCGGCAAGCTACGAACATGAGGTAGTAGATAAAACCAAGAGACAGGTACCTATATTATACAGATGGTTTTATAATAGCAAGAACATCCAGAGCATAACTTGTGTTTATCTCATGGACTGGGGGTATCGCTAAGATTTCTGGCCACTGGGGAAACATTCCAGTCATTGGCCTTTGCCACAGAAATTGTAGCAAATACTTTATAATAAATAACATCAGCTTTTGCAGATAAAACTCCTATTAAATTAGTGAGAATGGCCCAGAGTGCTTTAGTAACGAAAAGTTAAAAACGAATATGTGGAAGGAGGTGGTCACCAATCCGCTAACATTCTTTTCAATGTTCATAACTCGCGACGCTGTCAGATTTTTTATCTTCTTTTTATTCTTTTTCAATTGAAAATTTGAACCCACAAAGAAAGTGGTCTGTTTGCCACCACCATTTTGGCCCTGAGAAAATATCTGAACCACTCAGCCGTTGGCCCCTAACTACCCCTATTCCAACAATTCCCTCTAAACTAAGAACGCAGGGAAGGAAAGGGGGAGAGTAACAAACGTGTGTAACAGAGAAGAAGTTTTCTTTCCCCTCATATTTGTGAATTCCACGAAAGCCACCTGTGCCTGTGGAAAAATCCATGCACGTCATCTCGAGATAAAGAGGAATGAAGTTGGGGATCATAGTATCAAAAAAGTGCATCAGATCAACTGCCTATTAGCAGATTCATTCCAACTACGCGGCGGGTCGTAGAAAGTACTCCGAAGCAAGTTGCAAACGTACTGCCTGTATTTCGGATTATGAAGAGTGGGAAGTGTCGTTCGTTCACATAAGTTCAAAATCAAGAATACTCTTCTCGCCTGTGTCGAGATGAGATCGACCTGCAAGGTCACAGAACCAGTTTATAGACTGAGTCTTTGTCTGCAGGTAGAACTCGTCATCTGGGAACAACAGCGTGGCCGTTGATGTTCAGTCAGGATTGGCACGTCTGAGGAAGGCCAGAATTCGCTGGACCAAGCGACAGGCATCTTATGTCGCGCCACAAACAGAGCGATGATAGTCAGTGTCCGGAACCCCACAAAACGACGTAAAGCGGGGAGTCAGCGAGGTGAACTTGATGGAGAGGAGAACGATTTGGTTATTTCCCGTTGACTGTGCCATACCACACGGAGCGTGCAGCAGTGTCTAGAAAAGTGGCGTTCACCGAACGTCATACACTCATGCTCATAAATTAAGGATAATGCTGATACATGGTGAAACAACGCTCTGGTGGGCGGTTTGCGGGTTTAAATCACATCGGGGTATGACCATGCGGTGCATTTGACCTGCGGTCGTCGCGCTGTGGCGCTGGCAACAGTCCACATACGCAGAGGTGTGTTGGTGCATGTCAGAGTACAGAGCAGCGAGTAAGTGTGCAGACGTTTTCAGGCGTGCTAATGGTGATTCTGCGTTGAAAATGGCTCAAAGAACGCATGTTGACGACGTTATGAGGGGTGAAATACTAGGGCGATTGGAGGCTGCTCAAACGCAGCAGGTCGTAGCACGGGCCCTCCGTGTGCCACAGAGTGTGATCTCAAGATTATGGCAACGATTTCAGCAGACAGGAAACGTGTCCAAGCCCTACAGTACAGGACGTCCACAGTGTACAACACCACAAAAAAGACCGATGTCTCACCATCAGTGCCCACAGACAACCACGGAGTACTGTAGCTAGCCTTGCTCGGGACCTTACAGGAAGCCACTGCAACAGTTGTCTCCAGACATACAGTCTACAGACGACTGAACAGACATGGTTTATTTGCCTGGAGACTTGCAACGTGCATTCCACTGACCCCTGGTCACAGGAGAGCCCGTAAAGCCTGGTGTTACGAACACAATATATGGTCATTATAACAGTGGTCCCAGGTTATGTTCACAGACGAGTCCGGGTATAGTCTCAACAGTGATTCTCGCTGGATTTTCATATGGCGTGAACCAGGAACCAGGAACCAGATACCAACCCATTAATGTCCTTGTAAAGGACCTGTATGATGATCTTGGTTTGATGGTGTAGGGTGGGATTATGATTGGTGCACGTACACCTCTGCATGTCTTTGACGGAGGAACAGTAACAGGTCAGATGTATTGGGATGTCATTTTGCCCCAGGGGTGCAGTGGGTCCCACCTTCCTCCTGATGGATGATAACGCACGGCCCCACCGAGCTGCTATTGTGGACGAGTATCTTGAAACAGAAGATATCAGGCGAATGGAGTGGCCTGCCTGTTATCCAGACCTAAACCCCATCGATCACGTCTGGGATGCTCTCGGTCGACGTATCGCTTCACGTCTTCAAACCCCTAGGACACTTCAGGAGCTCCGACAGGCACTGGTGCAAGAATGGGAGGCTATACCCCAGCAGCTTCTCGACCACCTGACCCAGAGTGTGCCAACCCGTTGTGCGGCCTGTGTACGTGTGCATGGTGGTCATACCCCATATTGATGTGGGGGTACATCTGCAGGAAACAGTGACATTTTGTAGCACATATGTTTCGGGACCGCTTTCTCAACTTACTGTGGACTAACAGATCTGTGTCGTGTGTGTTCCCTATGTGCCTATGCTATTAGCTGCAGTTTTGTGTAGTACCACGTTGTGTGGCACCACATTCTGCAATTATCCTTAATTTATGAGCATGAGTGTATATTGCGCCACCTGTAGTGCGGGTTCTTTTGCTCTGTCACATTGGGGGGCGCGGACCTGATGCACCTCAGTGCAGATCGCCTTCGTCGGCAACAAGTGCATAGGCCTCAAGAGGCAGAAAGGTAACTGTGCTCCAGATAATGTTCGATATGATAGAAGGGCACTGGGGTGCCTGGCAACTTCAGCGAAGGAACGAACGAGGCCGGAGAATATTCGTCGCTTAGCTGTGAACTGAGAAAAAGGGTCTTAGTTCTGTTCAGAACGTGGTTAAGACCCACACTCCCTCGAAGTTGGATAACAAAGGAACCTATAGCAGTTAACATGTGGCGAGACAAGGCGTGGGTGACCGGAAGAACTTGCGCCATGTGAGGGATCCGTGACACTGTACGAGTGTTGAAATAGCACGTACATTGGAGAGGTCAAGGGAGTGGAGTCGATGTTCAACGGGTCGAAACCTCACCCACTGCAGCAGCCGTCTGGAATTGAGGGCCGCAGAGCGTCGCAGGTCAGCTGTAAAATCAATGTCGAGGCAGCTTAAGGTACCGGGTACTTCGAAGAGGTCAACGCTTCCCTGAGACAGGCCTGTACCCATGATGAACGAGTACAGAGCTCACGATTTACATACTTCGAGTGAGCTGCCCGACGCCTCATAGTTGATCCCCCCCCCCCCCCCCCCCGCAAGCGCCACTCGGGAATCGTCGGCACTTCGAAGGCAGAGGACCAAATCGTCATCAAAGATGATGCAGCAAAATCGATGTCCACCCAGTGACTTCCCCGTAAGTCTTTGTCGTACTCCACATAACAATAGTTCTCGGGCGAAGGCGTACAGCAGTGCTGACAGGGGACATTTCTATCGCACTGATCGCCTGGCCAGCATCTGTTGTGTGAGCCTACCATTACACAGCACAAGAGATTTAGCGCTGCACAGGAGAAGTGTGACCAATAGTTTATGGATATCCTTTATGACGGAGGACGACCAGTCTACGGACACCAAAGCCGTGGGCAAATGTTGAACTCGAGCAAGGGCAACCAGATCCTTGTAGCAGCAGGACGCTATCTGGATGTTGCACACTCTGCCTTGCGACGCCTGTTCGTAGGACACCACGTGACAGGCCACCCTCTTAAGTTGCGCCACCGAAAGAGTGAACGGGTGACAGTCACAAATGTGCGACCACTGTTGGGTTAACAATAGAGGCAAGGAGGGCCTCTAGAAAGGCATGAGGGACGTTCACCGCAGGGGACATCAGTTCACGCTGTGACGTCACCAGCACCTTGTCCACATGCGTTTCTATGTCCCATGAGGGGTCTGCTTAAGGGCATGTGCTAGCTGCAGCCTCACAACTCTAACGTCTCCTTATTTGAACATTTAAAGATTTAGGGAAAACATTGTGGCACTTCTTGATATTCGCAAGGTAGGAGGGTGAAAATACAGGGGGAAAAGGTTATTTAAAACTTGTGCTGTCAGATCACCTGGCCCGGCATGTATATAGGTAGTTCATTTGTAGGTTCTCGTGGGTAAGTTCGCAAGTATCACGGTATGTGACGTATATGACCGTGTCTTTTGATAGTATGGAATTACAAACTCAAATTTTTCACATCAGCTGGGGACGTTAGCGCTTATCACGTGATAAAAATTTTATCTTGATACCTCTACCCGTTTCTGAGAAAAACAGTCTCAACAGTCCGCCAGACAGTAGACAAAAAGACAGACGGACAACAAAGTAATAATAATGATTCCGTTTCTGTTTACTAGGTAACAGAACCCTAAAAGCTGTAAAGGTCCAGTATTTATTACAGTCATTACTCAAACCACTGAAGACTATTACACTTTAGCGAATCTTGGGGCATCACGTGTGTTGTAATAACATCCAGAGTTGTTACACCAGTCGGTCGACAAGGGTCCGGTGTCTAGTAGTAGAGATGATGTTTGGTTGCACTACAGTTGTCCTTAGGGTGAACAAACCTTGGGCAAGGAAGAGATATCGGCTGTATTATCAGTCTACAGATCAGCTCAGTCACAGTTCCTTGTTAAGAGATAGGGGTACTTATACTGTTTAAATTAGCGCTCTCTGGCACCGGGAACGGTTAGGTAGGTTAGGTAGGTTTCAGTAGTTCTAAGTCTAGGGGACTGGTGACCTCAGATGTTAAGTCCCATAGTGCTTAGAGCCATTTGAACCATTTGAGCTCCAACATTCTTCCGCTTTCGCTGGTCATTATACCATGTGTGTGAGAAAAGCAATGAAAGAAATTTTTAACCTACCGAAGTTTTTATTATTCCAACAACAATATTTGCCTCTTCAAACTAGTTCCCTTCGGCAGCTATACAACGCTGGAATCGTTGTTGCCAGTATTGTTAACGGTGCTGAAAGGCTTCAGTTGGTAGCGTCTTTAACATGTCGGTCACATTCTTTGGATTTTCCCCAGTCTCAAAATGACGTCATTTTAAGACATATTTTAATTTAGGGGGCACAAAAATCACAAGGACTCGTATCAGGTGACTAGCGGAGCTGTGGAATAAGAGAAAGACTTTTTGAGTTCAAATATTCTATGCTGGAAGCGGTTGTGTGACGTGAGGCGTTGTTATGATGCAGCATCCATCTGTCTGCAATATCCGGTCTCCATGATTCACGCTTTTTCTGAGCATTTCAAGAACATCTTTGTAAATCACTTGGTTAACAGTTTGTCCTGGAGGAACAAACTCTTTCTACACGATACCCCTACTATCACAAAAACAAATCAGCATTGTTTTGCATCTTGATTTGCTCATTCGAGTGTGATTCATCACCTATGGTCACGCTACTATACAATTCGCGATCATTGGCAATCCTCTGAAGAAGATCAACGCACACGTTTCTTCGATTGACCTTGTGCTCAGTTGTCATATTTTTCGGCAACATTTTGGCCCATACCTTTCGCAGGTGCAAATCTTCGGTCAAAAATAGACGTACGATGGATGCGTTTTAAGTTTAGCAGGTCACCCATCATCCCTTTCGTTAAACGTCGGTCTGATCTCACAAGAGCGCGCACACGTTCGCCGCTGTCGTCTGTTTTTGTAGTTGGACGTGCGCCTGAGCGAGGTTCATCTTCAGAGTGGCCTCGGCCTTCCAAAAAACATTTGTGCCAGCGAAAACCTTGTCCTCGTGATAAGGGATGCTCCCCACAAGTCTGTCTCAATTTTTAAAAGGTCACAATAAGGGATTCCGCAAGCGTAACACAAAAGCTGATTGCATAGTGTTGTCCTGAATTCCGCTGTTCCATTTTCGTAAGACACAACAAAAACACATCTTCACTGATGGCGCTCTCAGAAGTCGCGTGGTGGCTGTACGGAGCTGAGACTCGGACTGAGCATCTGGAAGGGATGAACACACCAGTCTACTCTAGAGGAACAACACAGCGTTGCCAAATCGTCCAAAATGTTATTAGTCTCATTAATTTTCTCACGCATCTCACAGCTCCGCTCCACTGCACTGCACTCGCTTTCTCCCAATGCTGCCAAAGGCCACCCATCCTCGATCTATATGTAACCACACCCTTACCTGGGCCATCCATGCCGATACCCGAACAAGGTTGGAACAAACCTTTCGCAGTGCAAATCTTCGGTCAAAATTAGATGTACGATGGAAGTGATTTAAGTTTAACAGGTCACCCACCATCAGGCCACCAATTGGTCACCAATGCTGCTAAAGGCCACCCATCCTCGATCAATATCGAATCACACTCTTGCCAATACTTCCTGGGCCATCCGTGCCGATGCCTGAACAAGCTTGGCAATCGCCCCGTACGTCGTCCTGTAGATGCACCAAAGGCTAATCAGTTGTTACCCATGGCAGCACGGTGCTCTCTGCAAGACGAAGTAGCTTCTTCAGTTTTGTACGTCAAATATTAAATTGCTCTGACAGCATGCTGCTTGTCACCTCGCCAAGATACTGTGGTCGGCAAGTGGAGGTACGCATGTCCTGTGGTGCACCTGGCAAGCGCGAGAACCACTGGTGCAACTGCTAGGTCGAATGGGAATTCAAGGGTGCCGTGAAATTGCTGCGACACTAAATCCCTCCCGCAAAACTGGTTGCCACCCCACGTCACACAACAGGGTGTGATAACACTACAAAAAGCTGAAATTAAAATATGATTTACCATAGAATAAACACAACGCAATCTAACCCCAGCGCCTACTACAGAGGCACAGAAAAAGAAACAAAGTACCTCAGTTCGCATAAGCGTCGATTTAAGGGAGGACATGTTGACACAGCATTCTCTAGATTGAGTCCCTGTCTTGAGGGCCGCTTAAGCCGTTGGCTCACGGACCGTGCATCCGAACGTTGAGCGCCGAGCGTGCCGAGTTTCTGGCGTCGTAGCGTGGAATAGCACGTTCGGGAGTCTTTCCGAACGTACAGAGCAATATCTAGCATGTTAGATATTCTGAACGTTGACCAATGAGATGGCACAACGCTGCCTACATCACATGCACGGCATCACCCTTCAGCATAGAGTTGCGAGGCGCAATATTGGCATTCATTTCAAGCCTATACGTAGATATGCCGTTTCTGAGCACCAGAAAATTGGGAATTATTCGAAAAGCCGTTGTTAACCGTGTGATTCGTTGCAATAAAATAACGAGAAACATCATATTCATGCCAAAAGAATTATTGTAGCTTGCGTATCATAAGAGTGTGCTATTTGAAGGCAACGACACACTAACGATCCGCGAAAAACGCATTGTTCTAGGTACAATTTGTTATAATTAAATTTCAATTAGTAACGTAGCTACGATTAAAGCTTTTAGCAAGTGGCAACATGCTGGGGTTGGCTACTGCCTTTGCGATGTTGATTTAGCGCGCCTGCACGGTAGCTCAGCGTGTTCGGTCAGAGGGCTGCTCGCCATCTGTAATAAAAAAAAACTGAGTAAAGGAATCAACGATCAACTTGAACGGATTTCTTGTGACGCAACGAAAAAACCAGATGCGTAGCAGGGCGGTGGTTCGCGTCTCTCCATTTCTAAATTTCTTTTCCAAACATTAGTGTTTTTATTAGGTTCTGATCCTTTATTATAATTTTAATATAAGTATATACTATAGTATTTGACGTAATATACATATAAGCTCACTTTTTTTTTTTTTTTTTTTTTTTTTTTTTTTTTTTTTTTTTTTTTTTTTTTTTTTTTTTTGAGGAGTGAGTTTGTTCGATTGGCTTAATCTACAGGAAAGCTTGCGCTACTTGTATAAAGATATTGTGCTCCTTTTTCTTTTACGTTTCGTAATTCACATGTTGCAAAGGTTCTGCTGGTGGGTGGGGACAGTGATCAAGTCAAGACTGACCTTGCGGCTTTACTAAAATGTGGGAAAGATGAAATAATGTTTATCTTATGCGGAGTGCTTTAGCATATTTGTATCGCACTGTTTGTAATGGAACTTTTATAAGCCTGTGTCATTATTGATTGGACATGGTACTTTCCTTTTCGTCTTAAAACACGTATATGGATATTGAAGTTTTTATTTGTATGTATTACATACATAACAAGGTGACTAGCATATGGACAATGAAGGAAATGTGCGTTTTAACAGAGCTAACGTGGGAATCTTACGCGCGCCCGTTTAGTAAACTTTGTGATTTACGAACTAGACACATCCCGCAACTGCCGATGGAGTGCGTTGTGATCGCGTACACCACGCTGGGCCCCACTCACTGTATGCACAAGTCGCATCATTTCTGAGCGTTCAGCAGCTCCTTGAACACAGCATGCTCAACGCTGACGTTCGAATGCACGGTCCGTGTGCCGACTGCTTTAGGATCGCGACCGAGCAGAGGCCTCAAGCTGCTTCTTTGTAACACCAAGTCCAACGATGTCTTCCTTTACTGTGGACAAACTCGTCTAAGAAGGTTATCAGCGCCGCAAGGGAACAACTAGTTGGCCTCAACTCCTAGAGTCCTCTAACTTTCCGTCTCTTATCTCATTCCTAACAGAAGATAAGGTTACGTGGTTACTTCTTTAGTCTACTGTGCAGTCTCAACGCTTGGGGCTATTAATTCTCTCACCTGACTACTATCATCCCTATCCACCCTGCTTCCTTGTAACGTTGTAGCCGACAATCATTTAGTCACAACGGAATTACAGGCATTGGCTGTGAGTGGGAATTTATTTAAATCAATTGGGAAAATTGAAAATTTGTTCCTATGGGACCAAACTGTTGCGGTCGTCGGTCCATAGACTTACACACTACTTAATCTGACTTAAACTAATTTGTGCTAAGGACAACACATGGGAGGCGAACCTCCGATGGGGGAGCCGCCCGAACCGTCAAGGCGTCTCAGACAGCGCGGCCACCCTGCGCTGCTGCCGGATCTGGATTGGAACCTGAGTCTCCTGGTTACTAAGCAGGTGCTCTGACCACTGAGCCATCCGGACATCCCCGATGAATGTAACTTCGACACCATGTAATGGCGACGCTAACTGTTCACAAGTTTGTAGTGACGGTAATAGTTCTGTACCTGAGTCATTGAACTCACAAACTCATGCTATACCAGATGATAGAATGAATCATGGTAGAGGTGACATAGCAGAAGAAATGAGATTAGGGATGAAGAGCGGAAGTAATCATTCCCCGAAATTTAAGCCAAGAGGTACAGTACATCCTGTGACATTATGCGTACATGGGCATTCTGATTTAAATAAGAAATTTTGTTTAGCAGTTGATGCGTCAATATATGGGATTGGTTGTTAGGTGTTACAAGAGTATGGGGTGGATGGTGAGTGTCAAATACTGACTCCTGCATTCGCTAGCAGAACGCTAAACGTGAGTGAAAGGAATAATTCACTCATGCAAAAGTAACATTGGCCATAGTGTGCTCGGTAAAAAAGTTGAAGTATTTATTTTATGGACGTAAGTTAGTAGTATATGGGGACCACAAGGCTTTGAAGTTTTGATGTCCAGTAAGGTCTTAGATGACCGACTAATACGTTGGGCTTTATTCGTTCAAGCTTATGACATAGAAATACAGTGCGTAAAATGAATTAAGAATCAAGTACCAGACGCTTTGTCACGTTTACTCATAGGTATGAAAGGGTCCTCAGATTGTATAGAATATGGTGAGGAACTTACAGTATATAAATATTCCAGCTGTTAGAGTATGAACGGGAATTAAAACACTGGCAAAGAATTGGCGCCAGGAACAGGAAGACGACCCTTGGGTTCGTAAAGTGGAACCGAAAATTGGACACAGTGAAGTTCATAGACAATTCGTTCAATTGTTTAAGTTTCTGAGCTTGTCGACTGTCAACAAAACCTCCGTAGCTAGGTCTGCGATCAAAAGCATATGCTATATTCAATGTCTAATTATATCTTTCGTAGCGTTCTTTTAAGTGAAACTTAATTCCTTACATACAGACGTAATAGAGTTCGCTCTTGTAAAATATAACTTCTGCCATAGTGGAGATGTATTAAGCTATTTTCGAAGTAAAGTGTTCTCTGTATGTCAATCGGTAATAATTCCGTCAGAGTTCTAGTTATCCTGTCTGCTAAAACAGTCAGTCGCTATCTTTGAATCGTTGCTTACGATTTCAAATTCCGTACTGTCACAATACTAACAAATTAGTGTTGATAGGCGCCGTAAAAATTTGAAGAGTTCTCTCAAAACACTGCCACTAATATTCTCTTTTCAAACAAAAACACAGTAATATCGTTTAAGCCAGACTGAATACTGTTAGTTAATTACCAAACGAAATCATTATCTTTCTCTTCCAAAGATAACCTCTCTTTTCATATTTTCGTACTTATTTGTCAAAATCAACCATTCTATTACTTCAAACCAAATTGAATAATACCAGTCACTATCGTATGTTTTACTACTCAAATAAAGATTCCATTGATCAAAGCTACACATACTTTATCACTGTACCGTAAGGGGAAGGCAACAAGGACAAAACAAAAATCCTAAATTCCATCGCTACTTTGCACCATAACCTCACATTAACATTCATTCAAAAACTACAAAGCTAAACCTCTTCAGGCGTAGACGAAGTGCGTACCTTTACAATCCTCAGTGAAAAATTTAAGCAGCAAACCCCACCTTCATTAACTTGCAAGTCTCAGTATCGCTACGCGCTTTATATTGATGGTTCCCTGATTTCTCTCAACTTTAAAACAACCAAACTGTGTTAAGGTGCGATTTAAAATACTTTCCGTGGACAACTTGAACGCAGGCCAAGCAAAATATGTGAATATCTCTGTTAGTGCCACATTTAAACCACAACTGCTATCGAGACATTACCTCGCTCCATGCAACACTACACCACACTATGCAATAATAAACTTGCAACCTCCTGGTCACCCCTGGGAGTGCCAAACGGTGAACTAACAGTTAACTGCGGAAAATCGAACGATTCCGATAGCACAAAATACCACATCAATAGCAAACACTAGCACATGGACATCCTACTCTATTCATGTGCCGGCCGAAGTGGCCGTGCGGTTAAAGACGCTGCAGTCTGGAACCGCAAGACCGCTACGGTCGCAGGTTCGAATCCTGCCTCGGGCATGGATGTTTGTGATGTCCTTAGGTTAGTTAGGTTTAACTAGTTCTAAGTTCTAGGGGACTAATGACCTCAGCAGTTGAGTCCCATAGTGCTCAGAGCCATTTGAACCATTTTCCTATTCTATTCATGTGACCCTTCGTCATTACAAATATTAATGTACCCTCTCACCAAATCAAAATCCCACAAATCGTCCTTGTCACAATTGAGATATTTTGTAGGAGCGAATCGCTATTGTTGGAACCTAGCCAAACAAAAGTTGATCATAGGTCCTCACGAAAAATCATTCGAAGTCGCTATCCGCGTATTCATCAGCATCTCAAATCACCACACAGTAAATCTGCACTATAACTTGTCTGATCCCACCAGGAATCAAATCCAAATCTCTGCTGAACTCCCGCCTATGATCAGTGGTGCACACAGCTCCCCCAAAGAAACTACGATGAGTGCCTATCTCGTGCAGGTTTAGCGAACAACGCCCTAGCCTCGCCCTAATTCAATATGAACCACCAAAATTAGCAAACGCCTAGCGCAACTTTGACTTCTGACGATCCATTAATTGGTGATGTCGTGTAGTGACCAGCTACAACGCAATGTCGTATAATTTCTGGAGACTGGGCTGTCCAATGGGTGATTTCTGCTACGACTTGCATTCTCACAATGGTCAAGATACAAGGGTCGTGAATCTAGAGCACGTTCACATACATGCAGTTAACAACTTATATGTATGATTAGAATTACGCGGCAGCTGTTTTTCCCACACGGGTGACGGCCAATCTTTCAAATGTACTTGACACTGTACAACCTTCGGAAGGTTTCCCAGAACACGCTGCAACGTTTGCCCTAGTTCTACGCGACTGATTTATTAACTATTGCCCGCTCAGTATGTTTGTGCAACGAGCTGTATAATTGAACAAGTGCATTTCACAATGGCATCTTAAGGTATGAACATCATAACAGACTCTCAGGGTTTCTGTGAGATGAACGTAGACAGTTAATACTTAAAGATTGTTGCATCCGAGTCATACACAGAAGATGCTGGTATAATAGAGACATTCTTAGGAAGCATTGCGTCGCCAACGTCCATCAAGGATGTGAAATGTCCTAAAACACGAAGGAGTGTAAAGTGGTTAACATGTTTCTACCATTTAATTCACTAGGATGAATCTGATATATCCTATAAAGATACGGTGAGGTCGCTTTTATTATTCGACAACACGGATACCATAATCTATGACAAATACGAGAAGATGATTACATGTATGCGTCGAAGGTTCAAGTTTGCTGCTATTCAATACATGAAATTTTACGGGTGTTCTGCTCTCCATTGCCTGAAGAAGTTGTGTCTGCTTATGAGAATATAAATCTGCTTTTAAGTTAAATGAATAATAAAAGAATTTTTACCTGCCAATCCATTGCCTGAAGAAATTGTGTCTGCTTATGAGAATATAAAACTGCTGTTAAGTTAAATGAAAAATAAAAGAATTTTTACCTGACAATCTGTGTACTTTACTTTCACACTTTGTTAGTACGTAACTTTACCCAGAAACATCTGTGGTTCTCCTCAAGTAAAGGAGATACAATTTTAAACATATTTGCTATATGTCTCTGAAAGTGGACACGGTCATGTGCTGCCCGCTCCCATAACGAAACCCGTGCTACATAATAGGCATAATCTAATGCAAGCATTAGGTATATTTTGTTATTCTCCAACTGAAGCTTTACCTCCTTAACAGCACTGATGTTTAAAACTAATGTCATCTGTGACTTGCAGATCGGTTTTCTGCAAATGACAAAAACAAAGACGTAAGGTAACGAATTTTTCTTTTATCAATTCTCACAGGTAGAGTTTGATTCTTCACGTATATGTTGCTTCTTGAGATACAATTTAGCTCTTGACATGCAATTTGGTTCTAATATTTCAATGCAGAGATATTAGTAACTATAGCTCGATACAATCTGGTTTTAATATTTTCAGTGCAGAGATACCTTAAACTTACACACTATTACTATTGCTGATAACTATGACTAGGAAAAAAAACCTTCCACCGTCCATTCAACATTAGTTGCACCATGTGCGGCGGCTGCCGTGGAGCACCACCAGCGCCGCTATACAGACCCTGAAATTCGTCTTGAATCTCGAGAACCCCTGATGCCGTACGACGCACATACTTCTCCCGCCTCTGGGGGCACCTTCCAGTATGCGATACGCTTATGTCTTGCATCTCACACACACGAACTCCACAATCGGTGACCCATTCGCCTAGTCTTGCATTAGGACGATAACCTTTTTGTTCTGTGAAACATTATCTACATCTACATTTACATCTGCATGATTACTCTGCTATCCACAATAAAGTGCCTGGCAGAACGTTCAATGAACCACCTTCAAGCTGTCTCTCTACCGTTCCACTCTCGAACGGCACGCGTGAAAAACGAGCACTTAAATTTTTCTGTGCTAGCCCTGATTTCTCTCATTTTATCGTGATGATCATTTCTCATGGGTGCCAACAGAATATTTTCACAATCGGAGGAGAAAACTGGTGACTGAAATTTCATGAGAAGATCCCGTCGCAACGAAAAACGCCTTTGTTTTAATCATTGCCACTCCAATTCACGTATCATGTCTGTGACACTATCTCTCCAATTTCGCGATAATACAAAACGAGCTGCCCTTCTTTGTACTTTTTCGACGTCATCCGCCAGTCCCACCTGATGCGGATCCCACACCGCAGAGCAATACTCCAGAACAGGGAGGACAAGCGTGGTGTAAGCAGTCTCTTTAGTAGACCTGTTGCACATTCTAAGTGTTCTGCCAATGAATCGCAGTCTTTGGTTTGCTCTATCCACAATATTATCTATGTGATCGTTCCAATTTAGGTTATCTGTAATTGTAATCCCTAAGTATTTAGCTGAATTTACAGCCTTCAGATTTGTGTGACTTATCGCGTAATCTAAATTTAGCTGATTTCTTTTAATACTCATGTGAATAACTTCACACTTTTCTTAATTCAGGGTCAACTGTCACTTTTCGCACCATACAGATATCTTATCTAAATCATTTTGCAAGTCATTTTGATCATCTGATGACTTTACAAGACGGTAAATGACAGTATCATCTGCAAACAATCTTAGACGGCTACACAGATTGTCTCCTATGTCGTTACTATATATCAGCAACAATAGAGGACCTATGACACTTCCTTGGGGAACGCCAGATATTACATCTGTTTTACTCGATGACTTTCCGTCTATTACTACGAACTGTGACCTTTCTGACAGGAAATCACGAATCCAGTCGCACAATTGAGGCGATACTCCGTAGGCACGCACTTTTGGTTAGAAGACGCTTGTGAGGAACGGTGTCGAAAGCCTTCTGGAAATCTAAAAAAATGGAATCAATTTGACATCCCCTGTGGATGGCACGTATTACTTCATGAGTATAAAGAGCTACTTGTGTTTCACAAGAACGACATTTTCTGAATCCGTGCTGACTAGGCGGAAGTGTTCTGCAGCTGTTCCCTCTTTCCCTGGCTTTTTGATAATAGTTTTTGTTCTTTTAAATTTTTTCTGTAATGTCGCTGAACGAAGAATTTCGTTAAAAAGGCAAACTAGCCAATTTCGCGTTACCGGTCCACTGTGCATCAAAAATTCAGGGTAAAGCCCATCTGCACCTGCAGCTTTTCTAAATTTCTCTGTGTTCCCACTACAGAGTTGTGAAAATAATGGAAAACAGGGGGCACCAGCTCCTGAGGCAAACAAAGTTTGAAGTCCCCAGCTTCTTTAACGCGTTTACATAGTATGCCATTCCTGATGGAGTAGTTGCTAAACTCTACACCAGATAAGAGTTGCTTTCTTAACGGATCCCACAATAGATATTGACCCCGTCTGGTTTTAAGGTCCTCAAACAATTAGGGAACCTCAGGTAGAACGGTACCCACAACCAGGTGAGACTCACTGAAGTCCTTTTCCTCTACAGCCCCCTCCTCCTGAAACATGCGACCGACGGTGTCGCCGACTTGGTTGTGAGGTCCTTTTACGTGTCGCATCTTGAAGTGAAATGTAGAGGTGCAGACCGCCCATCGGGCAATCCTACCAGTGTTCCTTGGTCGAGCCAACACCCAACTTACGGCCTGATTGTTCATCTCGAGATGAAAGCCCCCGTGCTCAGGATGGAAGTGGAACTTCTCTAAGGCGAAAAGCAGATCCAGAGCCTCGCACTCATAAACGGCGTAATTAAGCTCAGGACCAGACAACCTTCTAGACGCAAAAGCTAATGGGCTTCTTATACCTTGATCCTCTTGCAACAGCACCGCAGCAATAACGGCACTGGAGGCATCAGTTTGAACGATAGATCTTTTGTCGAAATCCGGCACGGCTAAGACCGGCGGGTTGGTGATAGCGGTCTTGATAGCTTCAAAAGCCGCCTGCTGGTTCTCAAACCAGACAAATTTCTCCTCCTCCCTACGTAGTTTATTCAGGGCAGCGGATATCTGGGCATAATCAGGGACAAAACTGCGAAAGTAATCCGTCATTCCAATAAAACTGGCTATCACCATATTTCGAGACTGAGGAAATTTCTTCAGCATCTTAGATCGTTCCTGGTCAATACTAATGCTGTCTTCGGAAATTAAATGGCTCAGAAAGGACACCTGTTTCCTAGCAAGTGTAATCTTGGACGATTTAACCGTGAACCCCTCAACCCGAAACTTGGAAGGGACCTCCCGAAGATTGGAAATATGATCCTGAAACGACTGACTGTAAATGAGAGCATCATCAAGGTAATTAAAGACACAATAAAACTTCAAGCCACCCACGATCTAATAAACGAGACAAATCAACCGTCCCAGTGAACGAGCCGAACAGCACTCAGTCGAAATCATAAAGGTTCCAACCAGTGCAGAACGCAGTGACATGTTTAGACTCCTCGGTAAGATGAATCTGATACTAAGCTTGGTTGAGATCAAGCACCGTGAACCACTTAGTCCCCGAAAACCAGATAAAGCAGTTATGGAGATCCGGCAAGGGGACAGATTCTAAGATAACGTTTATATAAAGGATTCTATAATCAACCACCGACATGTAGTCCTGATACTGAGCTTTAGGAAGGAGAAAAATCGGTGACGCGTAGGGGGATGTAGACGGCCTAATGACCCCCTCCTTCAACATACTCGCCAATTTCTGTCTCAAGATTTTCATTTTGGATGGCTAGAGGCGATGAAGAGACTGCCACACCGGAATATCGTCAGCAAAGCGTATTTGGGACTGTACGATGTTAGTGATCCCCGACTTGCTAGAGAAAATCTCGGGAAACTCTCGTAACACATTCAACAACAGCCCAGCCTGACCCCGCTCAAGATGGACCACGTCAAATTCACCTGAGTTACAATTTACCGAATATACCATACCTGTGCAACTGCGAGTGCAAAAGAATATCTTGTCACTAGGCGAAGAACCCACTTTTCTGAATAAAATCTCATCTGAACAACAAACTGAGCATTAGATCTTTAACAAGCAAGAGCGTAACGGGCCACGAGAAATTACAAATGGACAAATTACGGTGCACCTCGCCGACCAGAGGCTGCTGTTGCCGATTGACCACACGAAATCTCTGAGCGTAGGGGTACGCGGAAGATAATTTACACAAATGCCCAAACTCCAAATATCAATTATAATTGAACAAGGACATGGAGCTAACATAAGCGCACAAAAGGGTTGTTGTCCTAGACGGGCACAGATAAAAGGAGGGCAGATCCGGAGGGAGCTTGAATACGCGCACACCATGGCGCATGAGGAAACAATCTCCCACTTGTTCACCTGGCAACATTTGCCGGGGCTATGAGCTCGTGCTCTGCCGGCCGGTGTGGCCGTGCGGTTCTAAGCGCGTCAGTTTGGAACCGCGTGATCGCTACGGTCGCAGGTTCGAATCCTGCCTCGGGCATGGATGTGTGTGATGTCCTTAGGTTAGTTAGGTTTAAGTAGTTCTAAGTTCTAGGGGACTGATGACCTCAGTAGTTAAGTCCCATAGTGCTCAGAGCCATTTGAACCATTTTTTATGAGCTCGTGATGCGGAACTCTCGCGCACCAAGTGATCGTGGACGCCGCACCGAAAACAACCTTTCCCATGAAATATGTTGGATGCTTGAGGAGCCCAGTTAATTCTCGAGGCGGCTGGAGGAGTCTCCAAGCGCTCCTTACGCCTTCGCTCCTCATCGGCAAAACACGGATTCAGTGGAATCAGTGGGGCAGAAAGAAAAGGCCAGGCGTGGCTTTACCTCCGGATGCATGCGCTCTAAAATGTTTGATACGTATTGAGTTACGAGACCGACACACCAAGAGCCAAGGTGGCTAGACGCACTCGCTCGACATACTCGCTCTGCGGTTCAAAGGATTCCTGTATCCCCCAGTATATCTGCGTTCAACTTCGTTCCCCATCCGCTGCGAGAGCTTCCTATCGACAATCAGTCCCCTTATTCTTCCGCTTCAGGACTTCAGATATACGTAAAATCAATCAGAATACCTTTCGCCAAGGGGTAAAGTAATACTAGTATCACATGATCAGGCGTCCCCAAGGCGTCCGCATAACAGTCAAATCTACATCTACATAGACACTCCGCAAGCCACCGTAAGGTTCGTGGCGGAGGTTACCTTGTACCATTACTCGCCATTTCCCCTCCTGTTCCAGTCGCAAATAGAGCGAAGGGAAAAATGACTGTCTGTAAGCCTCCGTATAACCCCTAATCTCTTGTATCTTATCTTCGTGGTCCTTACGCGCGATATAAGCTGGCGGAGCAGAATCGTTCAGCAGTCAGCTTCAAAAGCCAGTTCTCTAAATTTTCTCAATAGTGTTTCTTGAAAGAAGTATTTGATTTCTGAAGCATCTTCGTAACATTTAAGTTTTGTTCGAACTTACCGGTAACAAGTCTAACAGCGATTCTCTGAATTGCTCCGATGTCTTCGTTCAGTCCGACCTGGTACGGATACAAAACACAGAAGCATTACTCAAGAATAAACCGAAGTCGGCCATTTGCCTTCCCTACCGCAGTTTCCACATGCTCGTTCCACCTCATATCACTTTGCAACGTTACGCCCGGATATTTAAACGACTTTGTGACACCATAGTTAATACTGTAAATATTTTGTACTGATAATTTCAGTTCAATGTCACGTATGTAATTTTCACTGTGTAATGTCTTTGACATATTGTAGTGAATTGGAAAGTTGTGTAAAATGTCTTCTTTTTACTGTTTAAATTCTTTGTTTTAATTGGACGAAAATGTTACATAAATACGCCGAGTTTGTGTTGACATGTTAATGTATTTAAATATTAAGATTTTTTGGAAGATGTTTGTTGACAACTATGTTCTAGCTGGTTCATACCTACAGACTTGTATTGTATAAAGTGAAAAGCAACAGCATTTCCCATTTGCAACGGAAGTGAGATGGCGGACGCCAAAAAAGTAGTTGGCGCGAGCTAAGAGGTTGATGTGGGGCGCTCAGTCTGGGCGCGAAGTGAAACAGCACAGTTGGTCGGCAGCTAGCTACTGGATAGTTTTGGTCTGAGAAGCAATAGAGCGAGCTGCACAGGTGCCGGGTGAGGCTTCCAGTACCTGGATGTAATATGGAAAGGCCTCAGATATATGTACGACTATAAAATTGTGCTCTATTAATGGAAAAGGCTCTAATGTTGAAAATGTCGTCGCTAAGAAGGAAGATAATAGAGCGTTACATCCAGAGGAGACACTAGTAGCCGTTATGTACTTGCCACCGATATTAATCGCTTCGGAAGTTATAAGAGGTCAGAATTTTGTCAAAGTATGAACCAGTACATTAAAGTGTTGTTTAATTTGCAATAATAAGGCAAATTCTTGAAACGTGTGTCCTATCCTTGATTTGGTTCCTCTCATGATATCTCTTAGGATCCACTCCACATAAATACTGACATCCGAGAATCTTGTGTGTTAAAAACTGATGAAAATGAATATTTGTTTGTTTGCATAATTCTGAATGCAAAAAGATATCTAGAAATACTGTGTTTTCAATTGAAGTCATGGGAGAAAGTTAGTGTTGCATTTACGAAAACCTCCATAATGTCTGATTTGTTTTTAATTCAAAGTATTTGTGCTTCAGAGATTAACTGCATTTAACTCTGTCAGTGAAAATTACTGGTTGTGCTAATGACGTTGGTTAGAGTAAAATGCATTTAAAGTCATACTTGAGAACCTGTATGAAAAATCACTGGCATTAATTGTTTTAAAAGTCATGTAAGGTGAGTGAAATTAGTGAAAGAATAATTCCAAAATTGGCATCTTACAAATTGTCTCAGAAAAGTGTCTATAGTTTGCATTATGGTATTGGACAGTTTAAGGATCCCCAGTTTTGAGTTGCTGAAAATGAATAAACCTGCTTGAATAATGAATATATTAATTGCAGTTGAAGTTAATTTGGAATTTTGTTTACTTTGTGTGATGAAAATTGGAAAGCCTGTTCGAGAGCCTCTACGAACAATTTTGTTTATTGAACACAAAGTTACTGTAATTGCCCTTATCCATAAAAATAGAAGCAATATTACTTCTTAATGAGTGTAAAAATCCTATTGCAAGTGACTTTTAACTATATTTGTACTATTTGGAAAGTACTATTTAAATATGACTAGGTCCATGTCCATTTCTGGTTTAATTTTGACTTTCATAACTTTTGGTGTTCACATAATTCATTTACAACAAAGTAATTACTAATGAGAAGAAATAAGCTGTTAACTGTTTCTATGAGTACTTGCATACTCTATTTATAAGTTCCAGTTGTCTGATTGTAGTTGAGTTCATTGTACTTCTTTGGGTAAGAAGTAATATCTTTCCTTAATCATAACTCTATACAGATTATATAATAGTAATGTTCCACATTACTGTGCTTAATTAGGCTGGCGACCGTTTTTATTTCATTTAAGCAAACTTGGTTACTTAAAACATTTTTCAAATTTCAGTCTTTAGCTTTCAGGTTTCTTCTGTAGTACTGAATTCAGGTTCGATAAGCCGTTAATACGCGATGCAGTATAGTGTTATAACTTGACTGTGTCAGAATGGACACTGGTAGTACTATATCCGAACACTGCAGTTTCGTTCTTCCTACTCATCAGCATTAAACTGCATGTTCCCATATTTAGGACTGGCTGCCATTCACCACATCAACTAGAAATTTTCTCGAAGATGTCTTGTATCTTCCTACAGACACTTATCTTCGACGCCTTACCGTACTCCACGGCATCATCGGCAAACTACAGCAGACTGCTGCCCACCCTTTCCGCCAAATCATTTACGTATACAAGGAACCAGAGCGGTCCTATCCCTGTTCTCTGGGGCACTCCTGATGACACCCTTGTCTCTGATGAGCACTCGCCGTCCAGGAAAACGTATGAGTTCTATTACTTACGAAGTCTTCGAGCCCTCACATATCTGTCAATTTATTCATCAATAGCAATGACAGCCACAAAAACTGCTGAACACGGCCCGAGGTATCTGAAATACCGTTAAGTAGGCACATAATTTTGTTGGGTAGTCTAGCGAAATGCTCAGCGGGAGGGCTGCCTAAACTTTGGGACCCGGTCGCCCGATCAAAGAACTGATTTGGGGGGGTATCTGCTCCCGCTTCCTGACTGTCCAAGCCTAAGGACGCAGCTTGGACCTGCAAATGGTTCAAATGGCGAGAGGCACTCGCGTCGGTCATCTGGTTCAAATGGCTCTGAGCACTATGGGACTTAACATCTGAGGTCATCAGTCCCCTAGAACGTAGAACTACTTAAACCTAACTAACCTAAGGACACCACACACATCCATGTCCGAGGCAGGATTCGAACCTCAGACCGTACCGGTCACACGGTTCCTGGCTGAGGCGCCCAGAACCGCTCGGCCACAGCGGCCGGCAGGACCTGCAAATCCCTCACTCGATCACTCAGCCACCCAACCCTGGTAACTTCAGGCTGGCTAAGTCGCAGTTCCCCAAATCATCTAGATAGGCCTGAATTTTATAAATTTGCCTAACCGTCGGTTGACTGTCCTGCAGAGAGGACAGGTTCCACTGCACATCATCCAACGCCGCGGAAGCATTATCGAGAGCAACATGTACCTCCCCAATGGTGCTCGCCGAAACACACAGCACACAACCCGGCCGCCAGCTGTGGAACGCTACCCTAGTTGCTAAGCTCCCGAATTCTAAAGTCGTACTGAAAGTGCTCCTTCTTTAGATGTCCGATTGCGGGGCAGCCCCTTCGATCCATAGCAAGCTAGCTCCCTGCGCACAACGGAATAAATTAATACAATGCTCAAGAGACAGTAAGAGATCCTTAAGCACTAAGGAAATGATAACAGGGAATCACAAAGGACCAGAGAAACGGTAAAATTCACCCCTGCAACCACACTCCGTGAATACCAGTCTAGGATGGAGGGACGCAGGGCGAAATGGTAGGGCCCATGTACCATCATGTGTCACTACCTGTTACTACCTTACTGACGCAAATATCTTCGAAACAGGTAGGCCTTTGACAATCACATTTCAGTTAATTACAACAAAGATTGAGTAAGATACAATATGTGATCAAAAGTATCCAGACACCCCCAAAAACATACGGTTTTCGTATTAGGTGCATTGTGCTACCACCTACTGCTAGGTACTCCAAATTAGCGACCTTAGTAGTCATTAGACATCGTGCGGGAGCAGAATGGGGCGCTCCTCGGAACTCACGTACTTCGAACACGGTCAGGTGATTGGGTATCACTTGTGTCATACGTCTGTACGCGAGATTTACACACTCCTAAACATCTCTAGGTCCAATGCTTCCGATGTGACAGTGAAGTGGAAACGTGAAGGGACACATACAGCACAAAAGTATACAGGATGACCTTGTCTGTTCACTGACAGAGACCGCCGATAGTTGAAGAGGGTAGTAATGTCTAATAGACATCTATCCAGAATATCAAACAGGATTTCCAAACTGCATCAGGATCCACTGCAAGTGCTATGACAGTTAGGCGGGAGGTGAGAAAACTAGGATCTCACGGTCGAGCGGATGCCACACATTACGCCGGTAAATGCTAAACGACGCCTCGCTTTGTGTAATGAGCATAAGCACTGGACGATTGAACAGTGGAAGAATGTTGTGTAAATACCACTAGATTAAGTAAAGGCAGACCTACGTTTCTAGCATTTGTAGACTTACAGCAAGCTTTTGATAATGTTGACTGGAATACTCTCTTTCAAATTCTGAAGGTTGGGGAGGTCAAATACAGGGAGCGAATGGCTATTTACAATTTGAACAGAAACCAGATGGCAGTTATAAGAGTCGAGGGACATGAAAGCGAAGCAGTGGGTGGGAAGAGGGTGAGAAAGGGTTGTAGCCTCTCCCCGACGTTATTCAATCTGTATATTGAGCAAGCAGCAAAGGAAACAAAAGAAAAATTGGGAGTAGGAATTAATATCCATGAAGAAGAAATAAAAACTTTGAGGTTTTCCGATGACATTGTAATTCTGTCAGAGACAGCAAAGGACTTGGAAGAGCAGTTGAACGGAATTTACAGTGTCTTGAAAGGAGGATATAAGGTGAAAATCAACAAAACCAAAAGGAGGATAAAGGAAAGCAGACGAATTAAACCAGATAATGCTGAGGGAATTAGATTAGAAAATGAGACACTTAAAGCAGTAAATGAGTTGTACCATTTGGGGAGCAAAGTAACTGATGATGGTCGAAGTAGAGAGGATACGAAGTGTAGACTTGCAATGGCAAGGAAAGTGTTTCTGAAGAAGAGAAACTTGATTTAAATATCAGGAAGTTTTTTCTGAAAGTATTTGTATGGTGTGTAGCCATGTATGGAAGTGAAACATGTGCGATAAGTAGTTTAGATGAGAAGTGAATAGCAGATTTCGAAATGTGGTGCTAGAGAAGAATACTGAAAATTAGATCGGTAGATCACATAACTAATGAGGAGGTACTGAATAGAATTGGGGAGAAGACCAATTTGTGGCACAATTTGACTAGAAGAAGAGGTAGGTTGGTTGGATATGTTCTGAAGCATCAAGGGATCACCACTTTAGTACTGGAGGGCAGTGTGGAGGGTACAAATCGTAGAGGAAGACCAACAGATGAATACATTAGACAGATTCAGAAGGATGTAGGTTGCAGTAGGTACTGGGAGATGAAGAAGTTTACACATGATAGAGTAGCATGCAGAGCTGTATGAAACCAGTCTCTGGACTTAAGACCGCAACAAACAACAACATCGTTTCATAGTATAAACACGCGTTTCATGTCGAAGTGCTAACGTTTTTCCGAGGAAAAGTGACGAATAGATTGGTAAATGTCTCAAAAAGTAGATTATGACGCCAAAACGAAGTGGTTTTGAGGAACGTGTGTTAAATGGTAACAGATTTTCGAATAAAGGGAACATTGTGTTCAACATGTGGCATGTGAAGTTACAGACAATGAAATACAGGCAAACGTGTCAGTATCTAGAGAAACGCCCATTAGTGCTTCGAAGATTAAAATAAAACCTTGTGATACACAGTTTTCTCAAAACAAAGTGATGTAAATGGTGGATTAGGTTATATTCTGATAGATTTACACATCCCAACAGGGGTGTTAGGTGAATGTGTGTGTTGCAAAATATGTGGAGGACCAGTTGGTTTACATGAAGACAATAAGGTATCAAATGGATTAGCCAGGAAACTTATCATTAATTGGACCAGTTGTAAATATACTCACTCGTTTTGGAATTCTGGTAAGTGTAAATACAATTATTTTGAAGTAAATGCTAGGTGGTTTTGATTATTGAGACCTATTGGCAAAGGACACACTGCAGCAGAAACAATGTGTGCCGTGATAAATATGCCACGTCCACCTGTAACGCCGGAAATGCATATCCTCCTATTTCCATCTATTGTACTATTATTTTTTTCCTTGTTTTGTTACCTCAAGATATGACATTTCTGTCTCTTTATATATTGTAATTGCTTTACTGTTTATATATATATATATATTTATGCATTTATGTCGATGTATAATTGGTTTGTTGTGTAAAGATTATTTGTATTTTTACGCTGGGTCTTGCCTAGGGAAAACTGCTATCGAACGATTACATCGATAGGTCGTGTGAAGAATCAAAGTGTGTAGGATCTTTGGTAGTGTTAACTCTGCGCGTGGAGCGCGGGCAGGGCAGTGAGAGTCTGGCGGGAGTAGCGAGTGGAGCAGGTGTTGTGTGATGCTCCCGCGAGTTGCCGCGCTTTCGGGGTTTGGCAGCATGTAATTGCGCTCGACTCGCGATGATAGTTTCTGACATGGTGTCGCGGACGGGAAGCATTAGCTGGCGCACATCAAGAGCCCGTTTCGCCTGGTGACCGTGTCGAGAAGAAGGCGCGCCAACATCCAGCTTCTGCAACAGCGACGGCCGACAATGAGTGACTGTCGCCACCTCCTCGATCGACGGCTTCAAACCTTCAATCAACCAACAAGGAAGACTAAAAGCACGTAAAGTTTCAGAACTGTATGGCAGACCTCAGCTTTTAAAATTGTTCCATTTGCCTCGCAAAATTACAGCAACTTAGCATGAACCTTTGTTGCTCATTGTCCCAATTGCATTGCCTAGCAGGGTCCCTTCCTTTTCCGAAATGAACCCGAGTGTCGTTGAAATTCAAACGCCAGCATAATTTCATTTCACTGCTTTAATTTCAAAGTTCAATTTGAGCATTAGCTGGCTACAATAGTTAGATTACACAAGCACAAATTAAGAGTGCGAGTTTTGTTAGCATATTTTAGCTTACCTGTGACTGCAGCTCAGCTTGGTACGTACTAAATTTTACTATTGTTAATAGTTCAGAATCATTTAATTCAAGTTCAAAGTTAAATCTCTTGTTTCTAAATTGCGTAGAGTCAAGTTGCTTTTGAAATGATTGTTGAGGTAGTCCAAGACTAACCGTATTTTACTGGATTTCGATGTGCTTCAGAAAGAAAGCTCACTATTAACTTCAGTCACTAAATTAACTTTCGATTTTCCGGTTTTATTAATTCTTTTGCTAAATTAAGTCAGAGTGTAGCGAAATTTATTACTTCTGACAAACTTTCAGTTTTCACACTACACGTGTCAACCTTCAGTTGCCACGCTTCTAGTGTTAATTACATGTGTAATAACCTTTCTTTTTCAGTTACTATAGTAATTGTCCTTAGGACTGGCGACCGTGATTTCCCCCAAATCTCAAATATCTAATTACCGCTAGTTAATTGTTAACGTAACGACCGCACATTTACTTTCTTTATTAACTTTACCCCTTTTCAAAATTAATTTCCACCAGTTTCATTTGCATTTTTCCTTTCATTTAGATGTAACCTTTTCCTCCCTCTTTACCGATAGATTAACTTCGGTGACGATTGCTTTTCCCAAATTTCCATTAGGTACACGCGGTTTAATTTTTCACTGTCATTAAGGTCGATAAGTGAGGGGGAGGTTACACGTGGCGACCTGGTGACAGGACAATCTTCAAATTTGAGGTTGTTCTGGACACGAATTTTGCATTGTGCAAATCTCGTAACAAAGTACTGGTTACGAAATGGTCGATACGTCAGCGAGAATATTCGTGTGAGGAATCCTAATTAGAGTTGAGATTTTGCATTTATATTGAAAATTATTAAAATGAGTGAAGGCAACAATTACCAAAATTTGGTAGACTTAGATACGGAACAATCGGTCGAACAGTGGGAAACGCGCACAGCGGTACCCATTGTTCCGGGGCAGGCGGCTAGCATGAAAGATGCGACCGCCGAAACGCAACAAAGAGCAGAAATGGAATTCCAGACTTTAGAAAATGTTTCGGAATCGGAAGTGAAAATCAAATCTGAATCCCTTGATGACGAATACGGGGGGACAATGAAAGAGGAAGCCGCTACGGAAGTAAAACCGGTGGTTTCCGGGAATTTAACTGATTTATTGAATGTTTTGATTAACGAAATCAAGAGTCAATCGGCAGAAATTAAAGACCAGGCTGCCAAGCAAGAAGCTCAGGCTGCCGAGCAAGCAGCTCAGGCTGCCAAGCAAGTAGCTCAGTCGGAAAAAATTGAACGAATGCTAGACAATCAGAACAAAGCTATTAATGTTGTTAACAACAATGTTGAAGTTGTTAACACAAAAGTTGATAAAATCAAAGACGATATTGTCGTGATTAATACCGAAATCGGTAACCTTAAACAGGAAATGATAGGCGTTCAGGCGGAAATTGCGAGCATAAATACTCGTTTTGATTCCGAAATTAGCAGAATCGAGAAAAGTGTAGGAGACGCAGTTGCTCCGATCATCGAGAATAAAGTGACGGAACAAATTCAATTAGTGAGAAAAGAGGATCAACAGAAGGTGGAAACTTTAAAGGCTTTAGTATCCGAAGTAGATACCAAAGTGACGAAGCAGGCTAACACCTGCGAAGAGAAAAAGAGGGAAGTGGAAACGCTTGCGACAACCACTTGCCAAGTGATTACGAGGGTGTCGGAATTAGAAAGGAAACTTGACGAAAAACAGAGCTATGTGCCAATCTGTGCACGTAGTTCGGAGTGGTTGACGAAAGAGGAGCGTTTAGACCCCTTGAAAAAAGGCGGTATACACCCGACGGATTTCATTAAAAATTGTGAAAGAGTTTTACCCAGATCATGGACTAATGAGAGAAAAATTAATGCGGTTATTGATGTGTTGGCTGGTGATGCCAAGCGTTGGGGCCTAAACCTCAACATCACGAACCTGACTTTTGACGAGTTTAAAAATTTGTTTCTGGCTGAATACTGGTCAGAGCAAAAACAGCAAAGTGTCTGGCGCGAATTTGTCGTATCGAGGCCTTTCGATGCGAATTCGCGCGGCTCGATGAAGGAGTTTTGTGAGGGCTGGATCCGCAAGTTGGAATATTTGCGTGATCGCCGCACGGAATCCGAAATAGTCTGGGAACTCTACAAAAAGCTTTCAGATGATACAAAACGCTACGTAGGAAGCAATTACAGGACAATAAATGATTTCCTGGAAAGAGTGGAGGACGAGGACAATTGGCGCAATAATCGCGACAGTGGTAGAGGCCGTGGTAACAACAACGGGTACCACAGCAACCACACCAACGATAACCATGGGAATAATGCAAACCGCAACCTTGGCAGCAATAACAATAATGGTTCGGACCGTAATAACAATCGGTACAATGCAAATAATAACCGGAATGACGGAAACCAGTATCATACCAGCGTGATACGGGCTGCGCAGAATAGTAATAACGCCAGAGGGTGTGATCAGCCGCCTCAGCAGCATCCGGGAGCATATCTGCTGGGACGAGACAGGGAAACCATTAGCCGCGCCGGCGAGGGGCCGACCGGGCGTGGAGAAATTTTGGCGGCCCAATAACAGGAGAAAACCCAGGTGTCGTCGTTATGAAAATTCCGTATGGAATAATCAACGGCGGGAGAGTGTGCCAGTGTTAAGAGAAAGAAGTGCGCCCACAAGTAGTAGATCAGCGGTATACACGGCAGTAGAAGATACATTCACTGTCAGTGAGAACAATTTAAGTAGTGTTCCGGAAATCGATTATAAGGTGCCTGCTGTAATACCCACAGCGGAACTGGAGATTGAGTTTAAGAATGATTCGCAATTGTTGAGAGAAGATCAGATGTCGGATAACACGTCCGTCATTGAGCGAGGGGATGCAGAGAGGGATGAGGTCTGGTTAAGGCAGTTCGGTCGCTTATACGACGAACTAAGAGATTATAGGGGCCTGTACGGGAGAAGTGTTTATGGGGAGCGCGGGCAGGGTTTGCCGCGTCTCGTCCCGCAGGAAGATAGTGATTGTGAAGTGATGGAAAGTTCTGGCCCTAACCGGCAGACTTTACTAGAAATAGTTTATGTTAATGGGGAGCACGAGCAAGATGCGTCGTGTTTCGTCCCGCAAGAGTTGAATGTTGAAGTAGTAACGGAAAGCTCTGGCCCTAACCGGCAGACTTTACCGAAAGTTGTAGTGGTAGAAGCAGCCGACCCATCCGACGCGAACATCCAGTTTAAACATTGCGAGAGTATTAAGGAGAAAGATTACGAAAATTTTAGTGATAGCCGGAAACGATTGGTAGAAAAGCACGTAGGTTACAGCGTGTATGAGGTTAGAGCTGACGTTATACGGTCAGACGGTAGCAGTGTGGGTTGCGCAGATCCAGAGGAAGTAATTTCAGATGCTACTGGGCACATTCTTCCAGGTAGATTGGCAGATGAGATCAATCTGACCAAAGAGGAATCAACGAAGGTGACAATTAGTGAAGTGATAGCAAAGCAGCACTCACTAGTTGACGAGTTACAGGAAAAGGTTTCGGTATTGGAGGCGAAGCTACAGACTAAGCCTCAGGACAGACGTGTTGAAATTAAAACTGTATGTGAACAGAGGCTGAAAAAGCCGCCAGATAAACCGGATTTAGGATCAAAGCCGGATGGTTTTTTCTGGAATGACCTGGATATAGACGAGGATTTACTGCGGGAAAATAAAGAAACAGTCGAGGACAAGTGTAGACAGATAGTAGTGTCGGTTAATATGCACGACCTACAACTAAACGTGTTGATTGACACCGGTGCAGAATTGAGTGCTGTATCTGGGAAAATATTTGAGTTACTGAAAGACAGACCTGGCATCGTAGTTATGCCAGTAACAGGAGTGAAAATTATCGGTGCTACTGGGAAGGCCAGTAAACCGGTCACAAAACAGATTTTTGTCAACTTCGAGATATGTGGGGCACGATTTGAGCAAGAGTTTGTCGTCGTGCCAGACTTAACTACGGAAGTAATTATCGGGTTAGATTGGCTATTAAAGTACCGTGCAGTGATTAACTGCGAAAGCAAAACTTTGACATGTACGTCACAAGATAAAACAATAGTAGTTAGTTTTGACGAGGCAGGAGACGGTGTGCATAGGCAATACCAGCCTATACACCTTGTTAACTGGTCGGATGCTATTGACGTAGGTATGAATTTGAACTACTGTAATGTGAGGAATCTCGGAATTGACAATAGTGTAGAAAGTGGATTGGAAAGTATTGTAGACGGTGTGTCAAACGTAACACACGAACAAAGACGAGGCCGAATTTGCCGTACCTATTGCCATCACAACCATAGGCCATGGGGCAGATATGTAGCAGAATTTGAAAGAATTGTGAACACTTTGAGACATGAATCTACGGGATTTTCTCCAGAGGAAATCCTGTTGGATGACAGAAGTAAAAGTTTAGTGGAAGAGATAATCAAATTCCCTCCACGGATTGACATTAGTATTGGTGTGAAAAAAGATCGTTTGCGAGAAGTAATGAAGCTAAAAGCCGATGCTCGCATACGTCGTCATGACGCTAAAGCGCGTTTTGCTAAGTTTGCAATCGGAGACTTAGTTCTTGTAAAAGCTCATGAGAAATCGAGCGAGATAGACAATGAAATCTCTAAATTTAAGTTTGTTTATAAAGGACCATATAAAGTCATTGGTATACCTCACACAAATGCTTATTGCTTAGAGTATCCAAGCTCTGGAAAGCTATTAGGTATACGAAACATAGTAGACCTGAAATTGTACCAACCAAGGATTGATTAGTACCACAGGTAGGGTAATTTGTGCAGTATGTAAATATAGAGTGTAAGATTTAAGGTTTGCTAGATTGCCATGCTTTTGCCTGACCAAGAGGACATTAAAGAAGTTGTAATTAATAAGTAATTAATTTTGACTAAATGATTTAAGAGAGAGTGATTATTTATCAATTGAAAAATCCAAGCTGCTAGTTTAAGTTTTCAGCTGAGTCACAGTAGATTAAGCAATGTAAATATGATTTTGTAACTAGCTGTAAGATTTCATGAATATGTGTTTTACTAGTCATTGCCGATGTACTTAGACGCTGTTTTAAGTTTCAGGCTTGTACATGTGTGATGATGGACAGTGTTGAGTTATCCACTGTGATAGTGTTTATGGACTCCTTGAGATTACTCGGGAGTGAGTTTTTCCGAAAGAATTCAGTGAAACGGACGTTCTGGAAATGCCGTTACACAGGCGAGTGAGATCAAGCGTGCCGCACAGGCGGGCGCAACAATACTGGCGAGGCGGTGCCGCTGTCGGCTCTTGGGCCGCTGTCGGCATTCTTTGTACTTGCGAGTACGGAAGGCGGAATTGTTTTTCTTCCTGGACAGCTGAAAGAATTCTACTGTCAATATTTATGTTTTTTTTTCTATCTGATGTGTGTTATTTTCTTGTTTAGCGTTTAATGGACTCCCATGACGAGAATATTAATTATGAAAGGGTTATGTAAAAATGTGTATTCTATGTAATTAATTATTAATTTGCGTATTTTGATCTACCTGTTTTTATGACCATGTACTCTGATTAATTTTGTAAATAGTATTCCATTTCTTGATACTGTTAGGAATTTTGACGATTTTGGAATAGCTAAACCATTTTCTATATCTTCTATGAATTTTAATATGTTGTCAACCTGTTTTATTTTGTGCAAGATGACAGAGTGGAATAAGATTAGGAGTGTCTCCACTCAATTATTATGGTCTAAAAATTGATTTATGCTTAATTAGACGAATGCTAAATTTTGTTGATGTTTTGAGCATATGCATTTGCGCTGTTTCTTTTTTGGGACATTTTCTGAGTCTGTTTACGTTACACGAACATCCTCAGACAATGTGGGGCACGTGTAACGCCGGAAATGCATATCCTCCTATTTCCATCTATTGTACTATTATTTTTTTCCTTGTTTTGTTACCTCAAGATATGACATTTCTGTCTCTTTATATATTGTAATTGCTTTACTGTTTGTATATATATATATATTTATGCATTTATGTCGATGTATAATTGGTTTGTTGTGTAAAGATTATTTGTATTTTTACGCTGGGTCTTGCCTAGGGAAAACTGCTATCGAACGATTACATCGATAGGTCGTGTGAAGAATCAAAGTGTGTAGGATCTTTGGTAGTGTTAACTCTGCGCGTGGAGCGCGGGCAGGGCAGTGAGAGTCTGGCGGGAGTAGCGAGTGGAGCAGGTGTTGTGTGATGCTCCCGCGAGTTGCCGCGCTTTCGGGGTTTGGCAGCATGTAATTGCGCTCGACTCGCGATGATAGTTTCTGACATGGTGTCGCGGACGGGAAGCATTAGCTGGCGCACATCAAGAGCCCGTTTCGCCTGGTGACCGTGTCGAGAAGAAGGCGCGCCAACATCCAGCTTCTGCAACAGCGACGGCCGACAATGAGTGACTGTCGCCACCTCCTCGATCGACGGCTTCAAACCTTCAATCAACCAACAAGGAAGACTAAAAGCACGTAAAGTTTCAGAACTGTATGGCAGACCTCAGCTTTTAAAATTGTTCCATTTGCCTCGCAAAATTACAGCAACTTAGCATGAACCTTTGTTGCTCATTGTCCCAATTGCATTGCCTAGCAGGGTCCCTTCCTTTTCCGAAATGAACCCGAGTGTCGTTGAAATTCAAACGCCAGCATAATTTCATTTCACTGCTTTAATTTCAAAGTTCAATTTGAGCATTAGCTGGCTACAATAGTTAGATTACACAAGCACAAATTAAGAGTGCGAGTTTTGTTAGCATATTTTAGCTTACCTGTGACTGCAGCTCAGCTTGGTACGTACTAAATTTTACTATTGTTAATAGTTCAGAATCATTTAATTCAAGTTCAAAGTTAAATCTCTTGTTTCTAAATTGCGTAGAGTCAAGTTGCTTTTGAAATGATTGTTGAGGTAGTCCAAGACTAACCGTATTTTACTGGATTTCGATGTGCTTCAGAAAGAAAGCTCACTATTAACTTCAGTCACTAAATTAACTTTCGATTTTCCGGTTTTATTAATTCTTTTGCTAAATTAAGTCAGAGTGTAGCGAAATTTATTACTTCTGACAAACTTTCAGTTTTCACACTACACGTGTCAACCTTCAGTTGCCACGCTTCTAGTGTTAATTACATGTGTAATAACCTTTCTTTTTCAGTTACTATAGTAATTGTCCTTAGGACTGGCGACCGTGATTTCCCCCAAATCTCAAATATCTAATTACCGCTAGTTAATTGTTAACGTAACGGCCGCACATTTACTTTCTTTATTAACTTTACCCCTTTTCAAAATTAATTTCCACCAGTTTCATTTGCATTTTTCCTTTCATTTAGATGTAACCTTTTCCTCCCTCTTTACCGATAGATTAACTTCGGTGACGATTGCTTTTCCCAAATTTCCATTAGGTACACGCGGTTTAATTTTTCACTGTCATTAAGGTCGATAAGTGAGGGGGGAGGTTACACACCTTGTAAAATCGACAAGTATGCAGGATTTATTGGAGCTGCTGTGGAATCTGTTGCATTTGAGTCAATGAAGGGTGTTGCAAACGAAGCTGTTGAAATGAATGATGGTATGACTGACATAACAATAGCTTTTGATGGCACTGCCACTTGTCAGAAGTGCGACTACAGTTCTAAGAAGTTTGTTGCTACAGTGAGCAGTGTGGATTCTGGAAAGGTAATAGATTTCCAGATTTTAACCAAATATTGTTATAAGTGAGTAAATCAGGGAATGAATATATGTATCTGTAACAGAAATTATGAAGGAACAAACGTTGGTATGGAGGCTTCTGCAGCTATTGAAATGTTTAGTCGATCTGTGAACGAAAGAGGAGTGTGTTATATTACGTTCATAGATGGTGGAGACTCAAAAGTATATAACAGTGTATCAGCCGGCCAGCCTTATGGTGAGAAGATTACCACAAAATTCGAATGTGTAGACCATGTCGAGAAGAGGATGGGCACCAGGTTGAGGAAATTGAAACAAAGTTTGCGAGACAAGAATCTAATGGTAAATCCATAAGTGGCAGGCTGACAGAGAAAATGATTGATGAGCTACAGCAGTATTATGGGATGTCTATTAGAGATAATACTGAGGATTTGTTGAAAATGAAGCAGGCAGTATGGGCTACCTTCTTCCAAAGACAGGTCAACTGATGAAATACCAGTACACCACCTTTGCCTTCCCTTCTGAACCTGATTCATGGTGCAATTACTGCAGTGCCCAGTACTGAAATAGTTCATACAGCCATAAGCATTCCATCCCAGCAGCAGTCACGGATATCATAAAACCTGGCAAATCCTGAAGTACTGAAGAAGTGTCTGCATGGTCAGACTCAAAATCCCAATGAGTCGTCCAGTATACTTATATGGACTCGCTTAGCAAAAAATGTTTTTGTTGGAATGAAGACACTAAAGTAGGGGTCAGTGACACTGTTATTGCTTTTAATTATGGCAAGACTGGTAGGGTGAAAGTGATACACCATATAGGAATTAATCCTGGAGCAAACTGCATCAGAGAACTTGAACGGATGGACAAGGTTCGCATTGATAAAGCAGAGTATGTAATACAGTTTGCACTAACGAAAGAAGAAAAGAAGAAAAAAACTTAGAAAAATATCAAGAGGTTGGTATACAGTATGGTGCAAGGTGCTTCTCAGTGATTAAAAATTAAAAAAATAAGTATATATTAAGTGAGTTACAGTCTTTTGAAACTTAAAAGCCGTTCCTGAAAATTTACGTTTCCTGTTGCATTTTGCCCTCAATCTCAGAAACCACTTCAATAGAGTACTGAAATTTTCAGGGAGTAATGACACACATTTCCTGAATCTACTGAACTAAAAGAAGAAAGTAATGTTATGGATAATTAAAATTATTTGGGATACGTACAAAAAAGTACACAAAATTTTAACCTTGTAATTAAAAAATTGTGTTTCCGAAAGCATTAGCAGAAATTCAATTATTGTATTTCAGTTGACTCAGAACATACGGTTTAATTTCCTGTAAAAGTTTCATGTCAATGGCTACAATGGTTCCTGAAATACAGGGAAGCCAAGTCACTAAATTTAACATTGTCTGGATAGGGCCTTCCAACTCCCCTTAAGATTCACTTATTCATTTGGAACACGTGAGGCAATACTGACCTTACGACTTATCTTAGAAGAAAGATTAAGGAAAGGCAAACCTACGTTTCTAGCATTTGTAGACTTAGAGAAAGCTTTTGACAATGTTGACTGGAATACTCTCTTTCAAATTCTGAAGGTGGCAGGGGTAAAATACAGGGAGCGAAAGGCTATTTACAATTTGTACAGAAACCAGATGGCAGTTATAAGAGTCGAGGGACATGAAAGGGAAGCAGTGGTTGGGAAGGGAGTAAGACAGGGTTGTAGCCTCTCCCCGATGTTGTTCAATCTGTATATTGAGCAAGCAGTAAAGGAAACAAAAGAAAAATTCGGGGTAGGTATTAAAATTCATGGAGAAGAAATAAAAACTTTGAGGTTCGCCGATGACATTGTAATTCTGTCAGAGACGGCAAAGGACTTGGAAGAGCAGTTGAATGGAATGGACAGTGTCTTGAAAGGAGGATATAAGATGAACATCAACAAAAGCAAAACAAGGATAATGGAATGTAGTCTAATTAAGTCGGGTGATGCTGAGGGAATTAGATTAGGAAATGAGGCACTTAAAGTAGTAAAGGAGTTTTGCTATTTGGGGAGCAAAATAACTGATGATGGTCGAAGTAGAGAGGATATAAAATGTAGGCTGGCAATGGCAAGGAAAGCGTTTCTGAAGAAGAGAAATTTGTTAACATCCAGTATTGATTTAAGTGTCAGGAAGTCATTTCTGAAAGTATTTGTATGGAGTGTAGCCTTGTATGGAAGTGAAACATGGACGATAAATAGTTTGGACAAGAAGAGAATAGAAGCTTTCGAAATGTGGTGCTACAGAAGAATGCTGAAGATTAGATGGGTAGATCACATAACTAATGAGGAAGTATTGAATAGGATTGGGGAGAAGAGAAGTTTGTGGCACAACTTGACCAGAAGAAGGGATCGGTTGGTAGGACATGTTCTGAGGCATCAAGGGATCACCAATTTAGTGTTGGAGGGCAGCGTGGAGGGTAAAAATCGTAGAGGGAGACCAAGAGATGAATACACTAAGCAGATTCAGAAGGATGTAGGTTGCAATAGGTACTGGGAGATGAAAAAGCTTGCACAGGATAGAGTAGCATGGAGAGCTGCATCAAACCAGTCTCAGGACTGAAGACCACAACAACAACAACAATAAGGCATTCAGGTATTCATTTCTAATAAGGCTATTGTTAACATGTCAAAATGGTTTAAATGGCTCTGAGCACTATGGGACTTAACATCAGTGGTCATCAGTCCCCTAGAACTTAGAACTAACCTAAGGACATCACACACATCCATGCCCGAGGCAGGATTCGAACCGGCGACCTTAGCGGTCACGCGGTTCCAGACTGAAGCGCCTAGAACCGCACGGCCACACCGGCCGGCGTTAACATGTCACTGTAGTAAGAGCTTCCTATTTAAGTGAACACTAGAAGATAGTCTAAATATTCGTTGTATGAAATTTCAACGAGAGCAACTGAGTTTCAGCTGGGGATTTTAGCACTCAGGTGTAATGATGCAGCAAGATTACTGCTTCGAATTCGTCAGCCTTTCAATATCGATTCGTTCTAAGGTGTTTTGACTGACTAACTGTAACATTCGAGTTTAAATATGCAGCAAGATTACTGCTTCAAATTGATGAGAGTTTTGGTATCGATCCGATCTTAGGTGGTATGACGGACCAACTGTAACTTTACAGATTTGTCATAGTTAAGGGAGGTTTCCTTCCTGAAGACTACAGTATAAAGGCTTTCAGCAGTAGATCATTTCCACTAACAACTGGAATTTGAGAACAGAGCAAGATACGGGAAACGTTGTTTTACCTTCTAGAAGCATCTCTGGAAAGATCATTTCTTAACGGAAAATCACATTCGTTACAAGGTAAATAGCATATTGTAATACATATTCCGTCAAACCGGCCTAGTTATTCGCACAGTGAATCAAGTACGTGATTTAACACTGTAGAGAAACACGAGGCGTGGCTTCACGGAGGATAGGAAGGAGATGCTGGCTTAAATTGAATACACGCGCTTGTCTGGTATATAGGCTACTGTCAGTATGACTATTAGGTGGTCTTTCAAACTCATCACTGAAAATTTATTTGCACCTCGCAAAGTGTTGACAACTGAAAATGGTTCAAATGGCTCTGAGCGCTATGGGACTTAACATCTGAGGTTATCAGTCCCCTAGAACTTAGAACTACTTAAACCTAGCTAACCTACGGACATTACCCACATCCATGCCCGAGGCAGGATTAGAATCTGCGACAGTAGCGGTCGCGCGGTTCCAGACTGAAGCGCTTACGACCACTCGGCCACAGCTGCCGGCCGTTGACAACTGAAAACAGAACAGTTTTCGCGGCAACTATGGAGTTGGCATACACTAATCTCCCTTTTAGCTTTCAGTAGATGGAGTAACAGGAATTACATTTGATCACATAAATGTAATGGTTGCAAAATTCAGGATAGGTGTGTCTCCGACCCCAAAATTGAGTAAGCACCCATGAAGACACGGTCTTTCGTCTGTGTCAACGACTGAGCGGAGTACTTGTTCACTGTAATGTTACGTAAGGGTTTTTCAGGTGAAAGTCGATGACAGTCCATAGTAAGCTCCTTTTTTAGTTGCAAGAGGGTCGCAGGTTTTGATGTGGCAATGTGGCTCTAAGCTCCTGAAACACTGGGAAATTGGTATTTGACAGTGATCAATGACGAACGATATGACGCCATATTTCTTCCCTTCCAGACCAAATACTGACGACGAAATTTCCTCACATAGGTTAGAAACAAATACCTACAGACGCGGAAGCACATTACTATCGCAAAAATAAACAAGGCTCCATTTCTTTAATCATGGGCTGGAGGGCAGACACGTTATCACAGATAAACAGTAAGTACTAGGTAGTGCAGGAAAGACACATACAAGTGCTCGTGGTGTCGTATGCTACGGCTGACATTTTTATTGCCTATCATACGGCTTCAGGGAAAAGCTCATGATTTTTCACAACAACTTCAGGGTTTCTAAGAGGGAAAATGGATTGTGCCAAGGTGAGTGGAATCATGCATTCATATCTATTATTACCTTGTTATATGACATTAATATTGCCGATGAGATAACTACTTGGTTACATACTAACATGTAAGGTAAGGTACTGATAATCAAACAAAAAATAGATTGCACTTGAAAATAACAACTTAAGCTTCTTGTCTGATGCAACTTGTGTTTCATCCGCAAATTTTTGATAATACCCTGTTTACTTCGTAACATGCTTATCGCGCTGGCTTTTTCCAAACTATAATATCCAGCCCTTCTGAAATATTCACGTCCATCTCTGTTGCGTCCGGGCTTGCAACCTCATCCTGAGTTATGCTTCGCTGGACCTCCTAAGTAAATACAAGTGGATGTCACGTTCGTTCGTTTATCAAAGCAACTATTCATAATTTAAAGTTAATAGTTCGTTCTTAGTGACTATTCTCTTTAAGGTACCTTATACCATGATGCAGGGAACATCTAAAGTACCTGGCTAATATAATTCTCAGTGAATGATTATACACATCGTTCAACAGTTGCTAAAGAACTATCAGCTACACCGAAGGAAAAAAAGTCGCAGTACCATGAAGGAGTTACACGACATAAACTTAAGTTGGTCGACGTGTTTCTAAATCTGAAAGACGACTTGTATTCAGTTTCGTGCCGGTGGCATAAGAGTGGCGTTAGTAGCGCCCCTATAACGACGCAAATCAGATATGTTTTAACGGTCGCAAGCATTAGATACCGTCGAGATACGACGTGTTGAGTTGATGTTAGTCAAATCTATTAAAAACTTTGCTAAAAACTGAGATATTAGTTTTTTGTAAACATGAAGTTTAAAATGTAACACCTCATTCGCCTTTTCATAAATTAAGTAAATTCTAGAGTTTCGTACACCTGTAAGTACAGTTTGAATGCTGTGCAAAATTCATCGAAGAACCTCATTTACTTATGAAGAGAAGTGTTCCTACAGCAACAAATGCAGCCAATAATAAGCGAAAAAAGATGAAATTACTCATGCAAAAAAAATGGTTTTGTAATGTTTTTGAACTTCCACTGCCATGGGTGTGAATTCTGAATCCTTCCTGGACATGATGACTAAGTTTTATGAATTTATTTGTAAAAGTATAGACAGTGGAAATTAAAATGTCCTGTGGTGCTCTTGTGGAGATTTTTTTAAATATTTATATTTTGATTAAAAATATTATTCTCTTGTGAAGATTCAGAAATCTGTTGCGAGTCTTGCACCACTTCTTGGAGGGAAGAGTAAAGACTTTTCAAAAAAACTTAAGTAGTGTATGTGATAGTTTATATGTCACCTGAAATCGATTGCAAAAGGCGTAGCGTTTTCAAGATTGAGAACAGAGTTCGCATTGAAACTTAATTTATTTGTGTCGTGATCATGTTCTATCACGACCGGATATGAGACGTAGCAACTACGAACAGAGAAACCTAAGGGACCAAACAGAGCTGGAAATTTTCTTTCCTGTATTACACCACACGTTAAAAGAAATGGGATTTAAATCACAAACAAGGTAAATAACAATGCGCCTTCTGCCTTAACTAAAACTGTTCAAATGTGTGTGAAATCTTATGGGACTTAACTGCTAAGGTCATCAAAAAAATGGCTCTGAGCACTATGGGACTTAACATCTGAGGTCATCAGTCCCCTAGAACTCAGGACTACTTGAACCTACCTAATCTAAGGACAGCACACACATCCATGCCCGAGGCAGGAGTCGAACCTGCGACGGTAGTGGTCGCGCGGTTCCAGACTGAAGCGCCTAGAACCGCTCGTCCACATCGGCCGGCTAAGGTCATCAGTCCCTAAGCTTACACACTACTTAACCTAAATTATCCTAAGGACAAACACACACACACCCATGACCGAGGGAGGACCCGAACGTCCGCCGGGATCAGCCGCACAGTCCATGACCGCAGCGCCCCAGACCGCTCGGCCAATCCCGCGCGGCTCTGCCTTAACTATGACATTTGCCGACACGCAGTCGGTCCCTGGTAGCTGTATGAAATCTATAAAAACACCGTTATTTCTTTTGCCATTAATATGAGATAAATAGCACAGAAATAATTTAAGCAATAAGCAGGCACTGCAGCATTTGAGAGGACAATTGAAGCGTCCCCTTTTTAGAACAATTATACCAGACTGTGCTTAAACTGATACACAATATTTTTTAGCGCAACGCAATCTGACTTTCAAAAAATCCCTACAAAGGAATGGCCCTGACTAACATTAACCTATACCTTTCACAAATCACTTACTTCACAAAAATCTTGGTTACTCGAACTACTGCAATACAGCAAGCACCACTACTGCCAGCTAAATAAAAAATTCAAACTACTGAAGGCACTAACTACTGATAGGCATAGTTAGCAAATGAAAGATTTAATAGAGAACAAACAATGTATTTACCTTAATAGTCATAATATATATAGCAGTTCATGACAAATTACAAAACTCCGCCATCTTCTCCCCACATCCACCACTGCTGGCGGCTCACCTCCAACTGCGCAACGCTACGCGCTGTTCACAGCCAGCTGCCTAACACTACAATGGCGAGTATTACAACAATGCAAAGCAGCCACAGACTGCACACAGCACAGCCAGTGATTTTCATACAGAGGTGGCGTTACCAATAAAAAAACCTAAACAGCCTACTTATTGTACATAGTTGCTTATTTCATTTGATATCTGGTTTCCAGCTGTGTTGCAGCATTAGTTTTATAAAATAAACTTAGATACATTTGTTAATGTGAACACTTTCTGTCAACAGATCTATTAAATAACTATTTTATGATCCACATTCTTCGAAAAAGGAGCTCTTGGAATGGAAAGAACAATAAGAAGGGACTGATAACAATAACTGCATATATAATTTTCTTTTCAAGTACTTGGTAATTTTTTGTAGAATTAGTTTTTGTGGTGCACCACTTTAATGGTAGCTGAGTATGACAGGAAGAACATAAATATACATGAGTACACAAACACAGCGGAATAACAGAAAGGGAAAGGACAGGGTTTGTTTTACTGCAGTATCTTGCAAACAAAACTTTCTTTACTTCTTGGAGATCTCCCTTCGTTCTTCATTATTTCAAAAAGTGCTGTCTATACCTGCTTTCTGTATTCTATTCATATTTCTTTCAAAATAATTATTTCTCAGTGTACAATACTCATTTTGGCCCAAATCTTTTTCATATAACTTCTCAATGCATTTTTTTCCTATTGTCCATAATCAGTTTCTTATATAGTCTACCCCCTCTTAAGCTAACTTAAATCTACTGAGCTCAGATGCTAAACTAAGGGACGAGGCAATGCAGCAGCACAAAACAATTAACGCAAACAGCAATGAACAAATTGCTTACCTCACAAAAATCTTGGTTACTCGAACTACTGCAATACAGCAAGCGCCACTACTGCCACCTAAATAAAAGATTCAAACTATGGAAGGCACTAACTACTGATAGGGATAGTTAGCAAATGAAAGATATTAATAGAGAACAAGCAGTGTATTTACCTTAATATCATCAAAAGTCAAAATGTAAGATGGTTTCGCTTTTTGACAAAGTTTACAAATAGACAAGACTCTTCGAATTCTCTTTTCCATATTGTTAAAATAACAAGTCGTTCGAAGAATATGATAACATTTTCGTGGACCAAAATGTGCGTAGCTGAAATGAATGTACCAAATGAGCTTATTAACAAAATCGTCTGGAATGCAAAGTACCCATAGCTTGTCATCAACAGTGCAGCGTTTGAAGAGTATGTTGTTTCTAACCAGGTAATAATGCCGAATCTGTGTGTATGTCTTTTCATGCCATTTGCTCTTGATGTCTTTCCAAATCGGATCTTTATCTTGTTCATGAGCAATGTCCTTTAAAGATGTGGTGATGAAGTTTTCAAAGGCGACTTTCTGAATGTAAAGAATACTGAAATTTTTCTCGAGGTTGCCTTCTGTGTTACTTTTCTCAAGCCCAGCCGGTGCGCGTGACAGTGCGTCCGCAACAATGTTCTCCTTGCCGGGAATGTAGACTATTGTGAAGTGGAATTCTTGCAGAAACAATGCCCAACGTCTTAACCTGTCATGATTTAGTTTTGAAGACATAAGAAATTTAATGCACGATGATCACTGCATACTTTTACGTGCTTACCAGAAAGAAAGAAACGGAACTTGTTAAATGCCCAAACGATGGCTAAAGCTTCTAATTCAGTAACGGAATAATTTTTTTCGGATTTTGTTAGCACTCGGCTAGCAAAAGCAATGGTTTTCTGAACAGTAGTGTCATTTTCTATGGCTTCTTGAAATAAATGGGCACCAAGACCGACTTTAGAAGAATCCGTGCTAAGGCAGAAATCTTGTGACAGATCTGGATGAGCTAGTATTGGCGCGTTAAGTAGCGATTCTTTCAAAGAATTGAATTCCAACTGTGCTTGTTCGTCCCAGTTCCAAATAGTATTTTTTCCAGTGAGAGAACAAAGTTTTGGTGTAACAAGAATTTGCATATTCAGAAAACGACGGTAAAAATTTACGAGACCTAGAAAACTGCGGACTTGTTTTTTTGTGGATGGAACTGGAATGGCTCTGATTGCTTCTAACTTTTCAGGATCCGGCTGAATGCCTTCAGAAGAAATAATATGTCCCAAAAACCTCACCTTTGACCTACCGAATTCAGACTTTTCCAAGTTAACTGTAATTCCAGATTCCGCAAAAATACGTAACAAACTGTTGAGGATGCGATTATGCTGTTCCCATGAAGCTTCTGCTATTAGAATATCGTCCAGATATAAGGTGATGTGACGTTTTAGGAACTCAGGTAATATGGAATTTAGCCCGCGAATGAATGCAGCTGAAGAAATGTTCAAACCAAAAGGAAGTTTCCGAAACTGATAACAAACGCCGAAACAAAGGAAAGCTTTTTTTTTTTTTTTTTTACATTCTGGATGAAGTTCGATCTGATAAAAGCTGGATCTGAGATCACTGGAAGACAACACTTTTACACCATTAAAATTTTGAAGAAGTTCTTCCAACGTTTGCGGCCTGTCTGTTTCGGGAATAATGATAGTATTGGTTTGTCTCGAATCTAAGACAAGCCTGATCGATCCATTTTTCTTCTCAACAACATGTAATGGATTGTTGTATGAGCTTACTGCAGGCTCAATAATGCCCTCGTCAAGCATAGATTGTATTTCTGTTCTAACACGGTCCCTATAATGTGCTGGAATTACATATGGTCTAACACAAAATTTAGTATGCTCACGAACACGAAATTGGTATTGAAATCCCTTTATTGTTCCTGTTTTATGAGTACAAACTGTGGAATGTGCTTGTAAAATCTCAAAAAGGTCCTGCCTATCAGTGTCATTACAATTCTCAATTGTTTGAATTTTATTCTGAATTAACTCATTAATTTCAAATATGCCATCGATATCATCCCTGTCAGTACTTGCAGAGTGATTGTTAGTGTCTAGTTCCGTAGAAAATTCCGAACTGTTGTCTAACAGAAGGTAAAGCCGATTAATTTCTTCGTCATGGTTTGAGAGCCAATCTTCAAATCTCAAAGCTATTGACTTACCTTCTTTCTCTAAACTTATTTCAGCATCATGAAAGTTTAAGATTGCTTTGTATTCATTCAAAAAGTCTACTCCCAATATAATTTCCGTCGACAATAATGGAACAATGAGAAAGTTCATAGAGGAGCTGTGGCTTTGACAAAAGAATTCTAAGTTGGTTTGTTGGCGTACATCTACACTTTTTCCAATGATTGCACCTTGTAATTTAATCTTACGTAACGGAAGTGTGCGGCAATTGTTCGATTTGTTGCACTTGCTAAAAGCTGTTTCACTAATTACTGAAATGGGGTTGCCAGAGTCAAGTACTGCCGTAAATTTTACGTCATTTACTGTAATGTGAATCACAGGATATGCAATGTTGTTATTTTTTACGTCGTGTTCCTGGAGTAAGATGTCCCTAATGTCTTCCATTTTTACGTAATTACTAGCTACGGCAGCTGCGTCGTCTGTTTCATACGTACGTTTCGTGGCTGCCAGCGGTATGAGTCATTGCCTATTGTCTCTTTGTTGGCGCGCGTCGTTATTGGGATTTGGAGACATAACTTCTACAGATTCACTGTGACGAGAGGGCCCTGCCCTGTTTAAATCCCGCCAGTTCTGATGCATATCAGGTCTGTCGTTACGATCGCATCGTCTGTCGTCATATCGGTAGTTCCTGTAGTTTCTTTCTTGTCGGTTAAGTGGTGGAGAATTTCTCCCTGAATCGTAACTGCGTGCTGGACCATTGCGTCTAAAGTTATTCTGTCTCCCGTAATAATAACTATTTTGGTTCTCATATTGTCTGTTTCTCTGATTGTCTCTATGATAGTCATTACCGCGGAGAGGTGATCTTTCCCTGTAATTATTACTACTCTGCCAACGGTTGTCATACGGGTGGTGTCTGTTTCTGTCACGATTTACGTTGAAAGAATAGCCTTGTCGTATATTATTTCTGTCACCGCGGGATTGTGACGGATGTGATCTATAATTGTTGTGCTCCTGTTTCCGCGTTCCCCGATTGTCAGTGTCAATTTCCAGTTAACAGTCCCTGAAAAGCCTCAATGCCTTCTTTGCAACGTCCTGCTAAAATAATTTGTCGTAAATGTTCAGGTATTTTGATTAAGCAAATGCGGATGAGTTCTGAGGGGCTGTATGGGTTTGTCAGGTACTGATTCTAGTGCAACATGTCTTCAAAATATTTCACAAGACTGGAAAATTCAGATTGTTCGAAATGTTTCATCATTATGATGCTATGTTTTACTCGGTCTTGTGTAGCTTGAGACCAATATGCTGAGAGGAAGGCATGATAAAAATCTCCTTCATTGTGGCAATCGTGAATGACCGATCGCATTCTTACAGCTGGTTCATTCTCCAAGTAGCTACACATAAATTCTAACCTGTGCTCCAATGACCAGTTGGGAGGAAAACAATGAGAGAATTGATGGAGCCACGCTTGTGGATGAATGTCGTTGCCAGAATTCTTAAATGTTTTGAATTTACGTGTAGTAATGAACAGCTTATAGTCAAAGTCATCATGTCGGCGAGTCGCATATCGGTCATTGTTGCGTCGTTTCGGCGGTTCCATTTCAAAATTCGGTGCACCTTGCCAATTTCTTTCATAATTTCCGAAATGCGCTGTGTTATTATTTTGTGGCTGTTCCGTATTTCTATGTCCCTCTTCCCGTATTGGGGCGCGAGTGTCCTCTGAAATACGTAATTCTTGTATTACCTGTGTCAGCTGATCTTGTACTTCGCGGATTTCTCTTTGGTGTTGCGTATTAATTTGATTCCGATTTTGTTTGAATTTCCTACTTTGTTCGCACTCTTCTGTGTCATTAAAGACTACCGGTTTTGTGTCATTTAGATTATCATCTACCTTCGTAGATAAATTATTTAGCTGATCCGAAAGTTCAACTACTTTCTCTGATAATGTACTAATTTCCTCCATGTGTCTTTCTACTGTGTCCTTTAAGTTTTCCTGAGTTTTTGCAAGTTGCGTAACCGAATCGGTAGACGCAACTGAGTCAATTTTAGCTTGCAAGGTCTCATGATTTTCATGAACAATAGTTTGCAGTTCTTTTATGGCTGCTTCGTGATTCTGTAATGCATTTTCATGCCGCGAAAAAATAGGTTGGAAATGCTCGCAAATTTGAGTTTTTACGTCATTACAGACTTTTTGACATTTTGATTCAATGTTATGTAACTCAGTAGTTAAATCTTCACGTGTTTGTTCAAGCTTGGTGTGAAGATTTTGTTCCATTGCGTCTAACTGTTGCTGTGTTTGTCTCTGGTGTTGTTCCATTGTGTCTAACTTTTGAAGATTTTGTTCCATTGTGTCTAACTGTTGCTGTGTTTGTCTCTGGTGTTGTTCCATTGTATCTAACTTTTGAAGATTTTGTTCCATTCTGTCTAACTTTTGTAGCTTTTGCTGTGTTTGACTCTGATTTTGTTACATTGTGTCTAACTGTTGCTGTGTTTGTCTCTGATTTGGTTCCATTGTGTCTAACTTTTCAAGCTTTTGTCCCATTTGTTGCATTAATTGTAATAACAATACACTGGTGTCTGAAACATGTTCCTCAGTGCTTTTCGGCAGTGAATTTGCACCGGCAACATTCACATTTTGACAAGCAGAAAATGTGTCTTGACTTATTTGAGAAAACGGTGAGGACGCAAAACCTGAATCTACAGTATTTGCAAAATTGTGTCCTGTCATTTCGGATACCTGAGGCGAGCTGTAGCCGAGCGATCAATCGATAATGCTTCCCTGTTCACTACCTGTTTCACTGTCTACGCCATTGTTTGCAGCCTGCTCCATTTCCCTATGCACAGTTACCAAATTACTACTTTGAACATCTGTTAATTCATTACACAGTGGTGCTGGCAAGCTACGCTCGTCGTCACTATTATTTCTCAGTTTACTTTGGAGCCTAGTGTTACGTTTTTCACACGCCATTATTGTCACAATATTTCACACGATAACACAGAAAAGCACAATTTGAGGAGCAAAAATAAGAGAACACATTAACATAGCACTGAAAATAGTATGTAGTTAATTGCAAGCGCAGCTGTGAAATACTTGGTGCAAATCTACATGCATGCCACAAATGCTTTACTGTACAACAATGAAAAGCTACAACTACAATGGAAATTCTCTCTATAATTACGCGCTGGCAATAAACAAAAGCTACACTAATTACACAAACTACAAGAAAAAAATCAGAAGATTCCAGTGAGGTATCCTGGCAGGGTCGCCATATGAAACGTCCCCTTTTTAGAACAATTATACCAGACTGTGCTTAAACTGATACACAATATTTTTTAGCGCAATGCAATCTGACTTTCAAAAAATCCCTACAAAAGAATGGCCCTGACTAACGTTAACCTATACGTTTCACAAATCACTTACCTCACAAAAATCTTGGTTACTCGAACTACTGCAATACAGCAAGCACCACTACTGCCAGCTAAATAAAGAATTCAAACTACTGAAGGCACTAACTACTGATAGGCATAGTTAGCAAATGAAAGATTTTAATAGAGAACAAACAATGTATTTACCTTAATAGTCATAATATATATAGCAGTTCATGACAAATTACAAAATTCCGCCATCTCTCTCCCCACATCCACCACTGCTGGCGGCTCACCTCCAACTGCGCAACGCTACGCGCTGTTCACAGCCAGCTGCCTAACACTACAATGGCGAGTATTACAACAATGCAAAGCAGCCACAGACTGCACACAGCACAGCCAGTGATTCTCATACAGAGGTGGCGTTACCAATAAAAAAACCTAAACAGCCTACTTACACAATAACCAATTTAATTACCTTAGTCAGTATTGCTAACGATAGGCTCCGTACAGTTTCAATGTTATATCATCTTTGATGGACACATTAATTCTTACATGACAGTGAACAATAGTAATATTTTATCATAAGTAATTAGTGATTGCGGACTGCGCCATATACGCGTCCGCCGTCTTTGAAAAATATATCAGGACTGTGGTAACAGAAGAGGATTACAATTCTTCAGCTGTGAAAAAATAAGAAACACAAAATATCTCTATCGATACAATTTATGAACAATTCGTATTCTGCGCCGTGGCGCGTAAGATATTCTTTGAAATATCACGTGGTCGCTACTCAGCCAAGATCAAAGAAATTTTTACACAAATTGTATGGCTTCTATGAGCCTGCATGGTTAGATTATCGAATGTAAGTTTATTTAAGCTATCGAAACAGATACTAATATTATCTCTCCTGCTCAGAGTCGGCCCGTTTGACGTCACACACCCCTTAAGGCTACAAATACGGCATTTGTCAACACTTCATTGAGTTTGCACGAGGGAGTGTAATAGGGCTAAGAGAAGCTGGATGTTCCTCCAGCGATAATGCAGAGAGGCTTGGCAGGGATGTAGCCACTGTACAAAGTTGACGTTGGCGGTGGTCGCAAGAAGACCGGACTTCGAACGGCCACGTGGTACTCCTGAGAGGGAAGGACCTCTTGGTTCGGCGTATGGTTGTGGCGCATACTATTGCGCCTGCAGCAGTAACATGAGCAGCAGTTGGCATCTCAGTGACACGATGAACTGACATACTTCAAGAATAGCTTCGAGCCGAACGCCCTGTGGCGTGTATTCCACTGACTCGAAACCAACACCATTTGCGAGCTGCGAGAGCTCATTGTAGGGTAGGTTCGAGGTCGATTGTGTTTTCTGATAAAAGCTGGTTCTCCCTCGGTGCCAGCGACGGCCCTGTGTTGGTTAGGAGGCCAGTTGAGCGAATGTAGCCAACCTGTCTGCGTGCTAGAAACACTCGACCTACGCGTAAAGCTATGGCCTGGCGTGCGACTTAGTAAATACACTGCTCGACATTAAAATTGCTACACCAAGAAGAAATGCAGATGATAAACGGGTATTCATTGGACAAATATATTATACTAGAACTGACATGTGATTACATTTTCACGCAATTTGGGTGCATAGATCTTGAGAAATCAGTACCCAGAACAACCACCTCTGGCGGTAGCGACACCTACAACGTGCTGACATGAGTAAAGTTTCCAACCGATTTCTCATACACAGACAGCAAATGACGGGCGTTGCCTGGTGAAACTTTGTATGATGCCTCGTGTAAGGAGGATAAATGCGTACCATCACGTTTCCGACTTTGATAAATGTCGTATTGTAGCCTATCGCGATTGCGATTTATCGTATGGCGATATTGCTGCTCACGCTGGTCGAGATCCAATGACTGTTAGCAGAATATGGAATCGGTGGGTTCAGGAGGGTAATACGGAACGCCGTGCTGGATCCCAACGGCCTCGTATCACTAACAGTCGAGATGTCAGACATCTTATCCGCATGGCTGTAACGGATCGTGCAGCCATGTCTCGATCCCCGAGTCAACAGATGGGGGCGTTTGCAAGACAAAAACCATCTGCACGAAGAGTTCGACGACGTTTGCAGCAGCATGGACTAACAGCTCGGAGACCATGGCTGCGGTTACCCTTGACGCTGCATCACAGACAGGAGCGCCTGCGATCGTGTACTCAACGACGAACGTGGGTACACGAATGGTAAAACGTAATTCTTTCGGATGAATCCTGGTTCTGTTTACAGCATCATGATGGTCGCATCCGTGTTTGGCGACATCGCGGTGAACGCACATTGGAAGCGTGTATTCGTCATCGCCGTACTGGCGTATCACCCGACGTCGTGATATGGGATGCCATTGGTTACACGTCTCGGTCACCTCTTGTTCGCACTGACAGCACTTTGAACAGTGGACGTTACATTTCATAATGTGTTACAACCCGTGGCTCTACCCTTCATTCAATCCCTGCGAAACCCTACGTTTCAGCAGGATAATGCACGACTGCATGTTCGACTACTGCCCTGGCCAACACATTCTCCAGATCTATCACCCATTTAAAACGTCTGATCAATGGTGGCCGGGCAACTGGCTCTTCACAATACGCCAGTCACTACTCTTGATGAATTGTGGTATCGTATCGAAGCTGCTTGGGCAGCTGTACCTGTACACGCCATCCAAGCTCTGTTTGACTCAATGCCTAGGCGTATCAATGCCGTTATTACGAGCAGAGGAGGTTGTGCTGGGTACTGATTTCTCAGGATCTATGCACCCAAATTGTGTGAAAATTAATCGCATGTCACTTCTAGTATATTTGTCCAATGAATACCCGTTTATCATCTGCATTTCTTCTTGGTTTAGCAATTTTAATGGCCAGTAGTGTATATCCGTTCGCAGCACTTGGTGAAGGACTCGTCTAAGTTTCTTAGCAGCGAGAGCCTCGTATCATGCGGAGAGTCCACACTGGACCAGGAGCGACAGCTTTAAATATCGGTTGCATTCCACCTTGAATTCCAGACACTGAGCCATCTCCATCTCTGTTTACTCAAATGCACGATATTTTTCGAATGAATGCCCGTTTATCATCTGAATATCTTCTTGGTGTAGCAATTTTAACAGCCAGTAGTGTAGTTGTGATTCAGAAATCTACAAGAGTTGCACAAAAGTTATTTATTGAGAAAAAACCTGGACCGTTGTCAGGCCAGATGCCCATCTTCAACGGTAAATAAAACTACGGAAGATAAACTAGATGTTTTGGAAACATTTATTTAATGAGCTATTCGGAGTAAGTGAAATTTCCTTTCTAGGTCATAACATAGATTCTGTTAGCAGAAATTTCGTGATGCTCAGCTCTCTCTGTTCGTCCTTGACATACTAAGCGTAACAGATAACAGTGCACAGCCTGATGCCATGTTGTTTGACATCCGGATGGCATTCGACACGATTCCGCACTATCTGTTAATGAACATAATAGGAGAACGTGGAATATCGAACGACCTTCAGAACTTGCGTGCAGATGGAACTCAACACGCTTTGCATAAGATGGTGAAATCCCCAGACAAAGAAGTAACTTCGAGAGTTCCCGATGCGAGCGTTCAGACGATGACTATTCACGATATACGAGGGTGTGCTGAAAAGTTATGCCTCCGAATGTTTTTTATGTGACAACTCTTAAACGTTTTAAATAAAACAAACGTTATTAACATTGTGCATCTTTATTCTTTATGTATACATATTTGGAGCCCGCTGCCGCTAGAGAGCTCCGAACTGTTGCGTGTAATACGGCGGTAAGTAAGGGAGCTACGTCGCTGGGTGAGAAACAGCTTGTCTAATCGAGTTTAGAATTCGAACAGTTCGTCCGCTCATGGGGCCCCCTCGCCTTCAGCAGACCACACACGAGCGCTGCGACATCTGCAACAGTTCGAAGCCTTGGACCCACTCATCGATCATCTCCATACACTCTCGACTTGACCCCATCCGATTTTCATCTGTTACCAAAATTTAACCACCACTTTCGAGGACCTCAGTTCGACAGCGGTAAAGTGGTGCTACCAGAGGTGAAGTTGTGGCTCCGTCAACAGAGTCAAACATTCGACAGTGGCGGAATCAACAAACTGGTCCCTCGCTGGGAGAAATGTATCCGCGACCAGGGTGACTATGTTGAGAAATAAATATGTAGACATAATGAATAAAGTTGTAGAATATTATTAACGTTTGTTTTATTTAAATACTTTAAGAATAGCCTTTTCAGCAGTTGCAGGGGAAACACTCTGAATAATTGTCTGACCTGGCCTTGTAAAGTTAACCAAAACAGCGTTGCTGTGCTGGTACTGCGAACGGCTGAAAGCAAGGGGAAACTACAGCCGTAATTTTTCCCGAGGGCATGCAGCTTTACTGTATGATTAAATGATGATGGCGTCCTCTTGGGTAAAATATTCCGGAGGTAAAATAGACCCTATTCGGATCTCCGGGCGGGGACTGCTCTGGAGACGTCGTTATCAGAAGACATAAAACTTTGGAATGTCACATCCCTTAATCGGGCAGGTAGGTTAGAGAAGTTAAATGGATAGTTTAAAGTTAGATATAGTGGGGACTAGTGAAGTTCAGTGGCAGGAGGAACAAGACTTCTGGTCAGATGAATACACGGTTATAAATACAAAATCAAATAATGATAATATAGGAGTATGTTTAACAATGACTAAAAAGTAGGAACGCGGATAGGCTACTACAAACAGAATAGTAAACGCTTTATTGTAGCCAAGATAGTCACAAAGCCCAAGCCTACACCACAGTAGTACAAGTTTATATACCAACTAGCTCTGCAGACGATGAAGAGATTGAAGAAATGTATGATGCGATAAAAGAAATTATTCAGATGGTTAAGGAAGATGAAAATTTAGTAGTCATGTAGGACTGAAATTTGATTGTAGGAGAAGGAAGAGAAGGAAAGTAGTAGGTGAGTATGGACTGGAGGTCAGGAATGAAAGAGGAAGCCGCCTGGTAGAATTTTCTGCAGAGCATAACTTAATAATAGCTAACATTTGGCTTAAGAACCATGAAAGAAGGTTTTATATGTGGAAGAGACCTAGAGACCCCGGAAGATTTCAGATCGATTATATAGGGGTAAGACAGATTTACGAACCTCGTTTTAAACTGTAAGACAATAACATAGGCAGATGTGAGTTCTGACCACACTTTATTGGTTATGAACAATAGGTTAAAACAGAAGAGATTGCAGAAAGGTAGGAATGGGACCTAGATAAACCAAAGGAACCAGATGTTTTTGAGAATTTCAGAAAGAGCATTAGGGAACAGTTGACAAAAACAGGGGAAAGAAATAGAGCAGAAGAAAAATGGGTAGCTTTGAGAACTGAGGTAGTGAAGGCATCTGAGGATCAAGTAGGTAAAAAGACGAGGGCTAGTAGAAATCCTTGGGTAACACAAGAGATATTGAATGTAATTGATGAAAGGAGAAAATTTAAAAATGCGGTAAATGACTGAAGCGAAAAGAAATACAAACCTCTCAAAAAATGAGATCGACAGGAAGTGCAAAAAGGCTAAGCGGGAATGGCTAGAGGACAATTTAGAAGCATATATAATTAGGGATAAGATAGATGCCGCCTACAGAAAAATTAGAGAGATCTTTGGAGAAAAGAGAACCTCCTGTATGAATATCAAGAGCTCAGATGGTAAACCAGTCCTAAGCAAAGAAGGAAGGCAGAAAGTTGGAAGGGTTATGTGGACAGTATATACAAGGGTGATGTACTTGAGTACAATATTTTGCAATGCAAGAGGACGTAGATGAAGATGAGATGAGGGATATGAGACTGCGTGACGAATTTGACAGAGCATTAAGAGACCGAAGTAGAAACAAGGCCCCAGGAGTAGACAACGTTCCGTTAGAACTACTGATAACATTGGGAGAGCAATCCCCGGCCAAACTCTTCCATCTGTTGGGCAAGTTGTATGAGACAGGTGAAATACCATTAGACTTGAAGAAGAATATAATAATTCCAGTTACCAAAAAATCAGATGATGACTGGTGTGAGAATTACCGAACTATCAGTTCGATTACATTATAATTCTGTCACAGACTGCAAAGGGCTTGGAAGAACAGTTGAACAGAATGGACAATGTCTTGAAAAGAGGACATAAGATGAACACTAACAAAAGCAAAACGATGATAATGGAATGTAGTCGAATTAAATCAAATTTGAAGATTGTCCTGTCACCAGGTCGCCACGTGTAACCTCCCCCCTCACTTACCGACCTTAATGACAGTGAAAAATGAAACCGCGTGTACCTAATGGGAGTTTTGGAAAAGCAATCGTCACCGAAGTTAACCTGTCGGTAAAGAGGGAGCAAAGGGTTACATCTAAATGAAAGGAAATGTGCTAATGAAACTGGTGGAAATTAATTTTGAAAAGGGGTAAAGTTAATAAAGAAGGTAAATGTGCAGCCGTTACGTTAACAATTAAGTAGCGGTAATTAGGTATTTGAGATTTGGGGGAAATCACGGTCGCCAGTCCTAAGGACAATTACTATAGTAACTGAAAAAGAAAGGTTATTACACATATAATTAGCACTAGAAGCTTGGCAACTGAAGGTTGACACGTGTAGTGTGAAAACTGAAAGTTTGTCAGAAGTAATAAATTTCGCTACACCCTGACTTAATTTAGCAAAAGAATTAATAACCGGAAAATCGAAAGTTAATTTAGTGACTGAAGTTAATAGTGAGCTTTCTTTCTGAAGCACATCGAAATTCAGTAAAATACGGTTAGTCTTGGACTACCTCAACAATCATTTCAAAAAACTACTTGAATCTACGCAATTTAGAAATAAGAGATTTAACTTTGAACTTGAATTAAATGATTCTGAACAATTAACAATAGTAAAATTTAGTACGTACCAAGCTGAGCTGCAGTCACAGGTAAGCTAAAATACGGTAACAAAGCTCGCACTCTTAATTCGTGCTTGTGTAATCTGAATATTGTAGCCAGCTATTAATGCCATAATTGAACTTTGAAATTAAAGCAGTGAAAACGAGTTAGCTATATTACTTTAATGCTGGCGTTTGAATTTCAACGACACTCGGGTTCATTTCGGAAAAGAAAGGGACCCTGCTTGGTAATGCAATTGGGACAATGAGCAACAAAGGTTGATGCTAAGTTGCTGTAATTTTGCGAGGCAAATGGAACAAGATTAAAAGCTGAGGTCTGCCATACAGTTCTAAAACTTTACGTGCGTCCAGTCTTCCTTGTCGGTTGATTGAAGGTTTGAAGCCGTCGGTCGAGGAGGTGGCGACAGTCACTCATTGTCGGCCGTCGCTGTTGCAGAAGCTTGATGTTGGCGCGCCTTCTTCTCGACACGGTCACCAGACGAAACGGGCTCTTGATGTGCGCTAGTTAATGTTTCCCGTCCGCGACATCATGTCAGAAACTATCATCGCGAGTCGAGCGCAATTACATGCTGCCAAACCCCGAAAGCGCGGCAACTCGCGGGAGCGTCACACAACACCTGCTCCACTCGCTACTCCCGCCAGACTCTCACTGCCCGCGCTCCACGCGGCAGAGTTAACACTCCAAAGATCCTACACACTTTGAGTCTTCACACGACCTATCGATGTAATCGTTCGATAGCAGTTTTCCCTAGGCAAGACCCAGCGTAAAAATACAAATAATATTTACGAAACAAACCAATTATACATCGACATAAGTGCATAAATATATATATACAAACAGTAAAACAATTACAATATATAAAGAGACAGAAATGTCATATCATGAGGTAACAAAACAAGGAAAAAAAATAATAGTACAATAGATGAAAATAGGAGGATATGCATTTCCGGCGTTACACGTGCCCCACATTGTCTGAGGATGTTCGTGTAACGTAAACAGACTCAGAAAATGTCCCAAAAAAGAAACAGCGGAAATGCATATGCTCAAAACATCAACAAAAGCTAGCATTCGTCTAATTAACCATAAATCAATTTTTAGACCATAATAATTGAGTGGAGACACTCCTAATCTTATTCCACTCTGTCGCCTTGCACAAAATAAAACAGGTTGACAACATATTAAAATTCATAGAAAATATAGAAAATGGTTTAGCTATTCCAAAATCATTAAAATTCGTAACACTATGAGAAATGGAATATTATTTGCAAAATTAATTAGATTGCATGGTCATAAAAACAGGTAGATCAAAATACGCAAATAAATAATTAAATAGACTACACATTTTATATAACCTTTTCATAATTAATATTCTCGTCATGGGAGTCCATTAAACGCTAAACAAGAAAATAACACACATCAGATCGAAAAAAACATAAATATTGACAGTAGAATTCTTTCAGCTGTCCAGGAAGAAAAACAATTCCGCCTTCCGTACTCGCAAGTACAAAGAATGCCGACAGCGGCCCAAGAGCCAACAGCGGCACAAGAGCCGACAGCGGCTCGCCTCGCCAGTATTGTTGCGCCCGCGTGTGCGGCACGCTTGATCTCACTCGCCCTTGTGACGGCGTTTCCAGAACGTCCGTTTCACTGAATTCTTTCGGAAAAACTCACTCCTGAGTAATCTCAAGGAGTCCGTAAACACTATCACAGTGGATAACTCAACACTGTCCATCATCACACGCATGTACTAGCCTGAAACTTAAAACACCGTCTAAGTACATCGGCAATGACTAGTAAAACACATATTCATGAAATCTTACAGCTAGTTACAAAATCATATTTACATTGCTTAATCTACTGTGACTCAGCTGAAAACTTAAACTAGCAGCTTGGATTTTTCAATTGATAAATAATCACTTTCTCTTAAATCATTTAGTCAAAATTAATTACTTATTAATTACAACTTCTTTAATGTCCTCTTGGTCAGGCAAAAGCATGGCAATCTAGCAAACCTTAAATCTTACACTCTATATTTACATATTGTACAAATTACGCATTGTGTGGTATTAATCGATCCTAGGTTGGTACAATTTCAAGTCTACTATATTCCGTGTACCTAATCGTTTTCCAGAGCTTGGATACTCTAAGCAATAAGCATTTGTGTGAGGTATACCAATGACTTTATATGGTCCATTATAAACAAACTTAAATTTGGAGATTTCATTGTCTATCTCGCTCGATTTCTCATGAGCTTTTACACGTACAAAGTCTCCGATTGCAAACTTAGCAAAACGCGCTTTAGCGTCATGACGACGTATGCGAGCATCAGCTTTTAGCTTCATTACTTCTCGCAAACGATCTTTTTTCACACCAATACTAATGTTAATCCGTGGAGGGAATTTGATTATCTCTTCTACTAGACTTTTACTTCTGTCATCCAACAGGATTTCCTCTGGAGAAAATCCCGTCGATTCATGTCTCAAGGTGTCCTTAATTCTCTTAAATTCTGCTTCATATTTGCCCCATGCCCTATGGTTGTGATGGCAATAGGTACGTGAAAGTCGGCCTCGTCTTTGTTCGTGTGTTACGTTTGACACACCGTCTACAATACTTTCCAATTCACTTTCTACATTATTGTCAATGCCGAGATTCTTCACATTACAGTTGTTCAGATTCATACCTACGTCAATACCATTCGGCCAGTTAACAATGTGTATAGGCTGGTATTGCCTATGTACACCGTCTCCTGCCTCGTCAAAACTAACTACTATTGTTTTATCTTGGGACGTACATGTCAAAGTTTTGCTTTCGCAGTTAATCACTGCACGGTACTTTAATATCCAATCTAACCCGATAATTACTTCCGTAGTTAAGTCTGGCACGACGACAAACTCTTGTTCAAATCGTGCCCCACATATCTCGAAGTTGACAAAAATCTGTTTTGTGACCGGTTTACTGGCCTTCCCAGTAGCACCGATAATTTTCACTCCTGTTACTGGCATAACTACGATGCCAGGTCTGTCTTTCAGTAACTCAAATATTTTCCCAGATACAGCACTCAATTCTGCACCGGTGTCAATCAACACGTTTAGTTGTAGGTCGTGCATATTAACAGACACTACTATCTGTCTACACTTGTCCTCGACTGTTTCTTTATTTTCCCACAGTAAATCGTCGTCTATATCCAGGTCATTCCAGAAAAAACCATCCGGCTTTGATCCTAAATCCGGTTTATCTGGCGGCTTTTTCAGCCTCTGTTCACATACAGTTTTAATTTCAACACGTTTGTCCTGAGGCCTAGTCTGTAGCGTCGCCTCCAATACCGAAACCTTTTCCTGTAACTCGTCAACTAGTGAGTGTTGCTTTGCTATCAATTCACTAATTGTCACCTTCGTTGATTCCTCTTTAATCAGATTGATCTCATCTGCCAATCTACCTGGAGACATGTGCCCAGTAGTATCTGCAATTACTTCCTCTGGATCTGCGCAAACCACACTGCTACCGTCTGACTGTATAATGTCAGCTCTAACCTCATACACGCTGTAATCTATGTGCTTTTCTACCAATCGTGCCCGGCTATCACTAAAATTTTCGTAATCTTTCTCCTTAATACTCTCGCAACGTTTAAACTGGAGGTTTGCGTCGGATGGGTCGGCTACTTCTATCACTATAACTTTCGGTAAAGTCTGCCGGTTAGGGCCAGAACTTTCCGTTACTACTTCAACATTCAACTCCTGCGGGACGAAACACGACGCATCTTGCTCGTGCTCCCCATTAACATCAACTATTTCTAGTAAAGTCTGCCGGTTAGGGCCAGAACTTTCTATCACTTCACAATCACTATCTTCCTGCGGGACGAGACGCGGCAAATCCTGCCCGCGCTCCCCATAAACACTTCTCCCGTACAGGCCCCTATAATCTCTTAGTTCGTCGTATAAGCGACCGAATTGCCTTAACCAGACCTCATCCCTCTCTGCATCTCCTCGCTCGATGACGGACGTTTTATCCGACATCTGATCTTCTTTCAACACTTGCGAATCATTCTTAAACTCAATCTCCAGTTCCGCTGTGGGTATTACAGCTGCCACTTTATAATCGATTTCCGGAACACTACTTAAATTGTTCTCACTGACAGTGAATGTACTTCCTACTGCCGTGTCTACAGCTGATCTACTACTTGTGGGCGCACTCCTTTCTCCTAACGCTGGCACACTCTCCCGCCGTTGATTATTCCATACGGAATTTTCATAACGACGACACCTGGGTTTTCTCCTGTTATTGGGCCGCCAAAATTTCTCCACGCCCGGTCGGCCCCTCACCGGCGCGGCTAATGGTTTCCCTGTCTCGTCCCAGCAGATACGCTCCCCGGATGCTGCTGAGGCGGCTGATCACACCCTCTGGCGTTATTACTATTCTGTGAAGCCCGTATCACGTTAGTATGATACTGGTTTCCGTCATTCCTGCTATTATTTGCATTGTACCGATTGTTATTACGGTCCGAACCATTATTGTTATTGCTGCCATGGTTGCGGTATGCATTATTCCCGTGGTTATCGTTGTTGTGGTTGCTGTGGTACCCGTTGTTGTTACCACGGCCTCTACCCCTGCCGCGATTATTGCGCCAATAGTCCTCGTCCTCAACTCTTCCCAGGAAATCATTGATTGTCCTGTGATTGCTTCCTACATAGCGTTTAGCATCATCTGGAAGCTTCTTGTAGAGTTCCCAGACTATTTCGGATTCCGAGCGGCGGTCACGCAAATATTCCAACTTGCGGATCCAGCCCTCACAAAACTCCTTCATCGAACCGCGCGAATTCGCATCGAAAGGCCTCGATACGACAAATTCGCGCCAGACACTTTGCTGTTTTTGCTCTGACCAGTATTCAGCCAGAAACAAATTTTTAAATTCGTCAAAAGTCAGGTTCGTAATGTTGAGGTTTAAGCCCCAACGCTTGGCATCACCAGCCAACACATCAATAATCGCATTAATTTTTCTCTCATCAGTCCATGATCTGGGTAAAACTCTTTCACAATTTTTAATGAAATCCGTCGGGTGAATACCGCCTTTTTTCAAGGGGTCGAACCGCTCCTCTTTCGTCAACAACTCCGAACTATGTGCACAGATTGGCACATAGCTCTGTTTTTCGTCAAGTTTCCTTTCTAATTCCGACACCCTCGTAATCACTTGGCAAGTGGTTGTCGCAAGCGTTTCCACTTCCCTCTTTTTCTCTTCGCAGGTGTTAGCCTGCTTCGTCACTTTGGTATCTACTTCGGATACTAAAGCCTTTAAAGTTTCCACCTTCTGTTGATCCTCTTTTCTCACTAATTGAATTTGTTCCGTCACCTTATTCTCGATGATCGGAGCAACTGCGTCTCCTACACTTTTCTCGATTCTGCTAATTTCGGAATCAAAACGAGTATTTATGCTCGCAATTTCCGCCTGAACGCCTATCATTTCCTGTTTAAGGTTACCGATTTCGGTATTAATCACGACAATATCGTCTTTGATTTTATCAACTTTTGTGTTAACAACTTCAACATTGTTGTTAACAACATTAATAGCTTTGTTCTGATTGTCTAGCATTCGTTCAATTTTTTCAGACTGAGCTACTTGCTTGGCAGCCTGAGCTGCTTGCTCGGCAGCCTGAGCTTCTTGCTTGGCAGCCTGATCTTTAATTTCTGCCGATTGACTCTTGATTTCGTTAATCAAAACATTCAATAAATCAGTTAAATTCCCGGAAACCACCGGTTTTACTTCCGTAGCGGCTTCCTCTTTCATTGTCCCCCCGTATTCGTCATCAAGGGATTCAGATTTGATTTTCACTTCCGATTCCGAAACATTTTCTAAAGTCTGGAATTCCATTTCTGCTCTTTGTTGCGTTTCGGCGGCCGCATCTTTCATGCTAGCCGCCTGCCCCGGAACAATGGGTACCGCTGTGCGCGTTTCCCACTGTTCGACCGATTGTTCCGTATCCAAGTCTACCAAATTTTGGTAATTGTTGCTTTCACTCATTTTAATAATTTTCAATATAAATGCAAAATCTCAACTCTAATTAGGATTCCTCACACGAATATTCTCGCTGACGTATCGACCATTTCGTAACCAGTACTTTGTTACGAGATTTGCACAATGCAAAATTCGTGTCCAGAACAACCTCAAATTTGAAGATTGTCCTGTCACCAGGTCGCCACGTGTAACCTCCCCCCTCACTTACCGACCTTAATGACAGTGAAAAATGAAACCGCGTGTACCTAATGGGAGTTTTGGAAAAGCAATCGTCACCGAAGTTAACCTGTCGGTAAAGAGGGAGCAAAGGGTTACATCTAAATGAAAGGAAATGTGCTAATGAAACTGGTGGAAATTAATTTTGAAAAGGGGTAAAGTTAATAAAGAAGGTAAATGTGCAGCCGTTACGTTAACAATTAAGTAGCGGTAATTAGGTATTTGAGATTTGGGGGAAATCACGGTCGCCAGTCCTAAGGACAATTACTATAGTAACTGAAAAAGAAAGGTTATTACACATATAATTAGCACTAGAAGCGTGGCAACTGAAGGTTGACACGTGTAGTGTGAAAACTGAAAGTTTGTCAGAAGTAATAAATTTCGCTACACCCTGACTTAATTTAGCAAAAGAATTAATAACCGGAAAATCGAAAGTTAATTTAGTGACTGAAGTTAATAGTGAGCTTTCTTTCTGAAGCACATCGAAATTCAGTAAAATACGGTTAGTCTTGGACTACCTCAACAATCATTTCAAAAAACTACTTGAATCTACGCAATTTAGAAATAAGAGATTTAACTTTGAACTTGAATTAAATGATTCTGAACAATTAACAATAGTAAAATTTAGTACGTACCAAGCTGAGCTGCAGTCACAGGTAAGCTAAAATACGGTAACAAAGCTCGCACTCTTAATTCGTGCTTGTGTAATCTGAATATTGTAGCCAGCTATTAATGCCATAATTGAACTTTGAAATTAAAGCAGTGAAAACGAGTTAGCTATATTACTTTAATGCTGGCGTTTGAATTTCAACGACACTCGGGTTCATTTCGGAAAAGAAAGGGACCCTGCTTGGTAATGCAATTGGGACAATGAGCAACAAAGGTTGATGCTAAGTTGCTGTAATTTTGCGAGGCAAATGGAACAAGATTAAAAGCTGAGGTCTGCCATACAGTTCTAAAACTTTACGTGCGTCCAGTCTTCCTTGTCGGTTGATTGAAGGTTTGAAGCCGTCGGTCGAGGAGGTGGCGACAGTCACTCATTGTCGGCCGTCGCTGTTGCAGAAGCTTGATGTTGGCGCGCCTTCTTCTCGACACGGTCACCAGACGAAACGGGCTCTTGATGTGCGCTAGTTAATGTTTCCCGTCCGCGACATCATGTCAGAAACTATCATCGCGAGTCGAGCGCAATTACATGCTGCCAAACCCCGAAAGCGCGGCAACTCGCGGGAGCGTCACACAACACCTGCTCCACTCGCTACTCCCGCCAGACTCTCACTGCCCGCGCTCCACGCGGCAGAGTTAACACTCCAAAGATCCTACACACTTTGAGTCTTCACACGACCTATCGATGTAATCGTTCGATAGCAGTTTTCCCTAGGCAAGACCCAGCGTAAAAATACAAATAATATTTACGAAACAAACCAATTATACATCGACATAAGTGCATAAATATATATATACAAACAGTAAAACAATTACAATATATAAAGAGACAGAAATGTCATATCATGAGGTAACAAAACAAGGAAAAAAAATAATAGTACAATAGATGAAAATAGGAGGATATGCATTTCCGGCGTTACAAATAGAATTGGGGAGAAGAGGAGTTGTGTGGCACAACTTGACTAGAAGAAGGGATAGGTTGGTAGGACAAGTTCTGATGCATCAGGGATCACCAATTTAATACTGGAGGTAAGCCTGGAGGATAAAAATCGTAGAGGGAGATGAAGAGATGAATACACCAAGCATATTCAGAAGGAGGTAGGTTACAGTAGGTACTCGGAGATGAAGAGGCTTGCACAAGATAGCGTAGCATGGAGAGTTCATCAAACCAGTCTCTGGACTGAAGACCACAACAACAAAGAATTTTCAAACAATTCAAAGGTGTTACTTATCAGCGCGGCCCTGTACATCAGAGAGTTGCTTGGTAACATCGGAAGCTGCTGCCATTCCCGGATTATGTAGTTGCTCGTAGGGAAGTTGCAACCCAAGGAAACAGGTGCCCAATGCTGGAAGACTTGTCGGGGATTGAGATTTGCAGTTGACCCTAAGCGTAAATACGTGTAACTAATGGCGCGTAAATATCGGGAAAGACTTGTTACTGTTTGATTACATTACTGGTGACAAGTGAATGGCAACAGTTAATAACAATAAAATATCCAGCAGTATTTGTCCGGAGAAAAGCTATTAAAACTGAATATGAGTGCAGGTAGTAGTAGGAAAAGCAGATGGCAAGTTGAGATACTGGGGCATAATCAAAGAAGAGGCGTATAAAAGACTCGTTTGACCGATTCTTCGGTACTGATTCTCAGTGTGGGACCACCATCAGATATCTTTAACAGAGGAGTTAGAGGATATCAAATGAAAAGCGGCACGTTTCTTCAGGAGCCAGAAGTAGTTGCTGATTGTGATGGACAACAAGGCACATACTGTGAAACTAAGTACCCATCTGTGACGCTCCTCCTTCCGGTCACATTTGCATGATGACGTCTTACTCAAGCGTCTGTCTATAGGATATAGACACGTACCCGTGGCGTCTTGCTTCGGAGTGAATACACATCGCTCTGTGGTGCCTGTAGCGTGCACATTACAGTACGTCATAGTTTAATGTGGTGCATTTCATATTAAGACGAGTTGGCACTAATTGACTGAAAGCTAGATATACACGTGAGAGTTTTTTTACTATCGGTGAGCTTTTGCGAGTAATGAGTGTAGTGTAAACAGCGTCGAGAGTCAGCTCGCCGGTGGGGACCGAGAGTGGGGCAACATCTCAGATAGTCGCGCTCTGAGAGATTACACGTCTCGTGTAGACGCTAATCTCCACCTCTCGAGAGAAGCGCACCTTTACTGTCAGATAAGAAAAGCTATACTGGTATAATAGCACTCGGGGAGCGCTGAGCGGCAATATTGTGTCCCAGCTTTGTGCCGTATTTAACAGTTTTGAACGGTACCAGGCCTTGGTAATAGAAAAATGGTTCAAATGGCTCTGAGCACTATGGGACTTAACATCTGAGGTCATCAGTCCCCTAGAACTTAGAACTACTTAAACCTAACTAACCGAAGGACATCATACACATCCATGCCCGAGGCATGATTCGAACCTTTGTCCGTAGCAGTCGCGCGGTTATTGACTGAAGCGCCTAGAAACGCTCGGCCACAGCGGCCGGCCCTTAACAATAAATAAAAAATATCACATCTTATTAATGAAGGAATAAACAAGTGTGTAAAGAATACTGTTTTCAGTGCGTTACAATTTAAAAATCACCATAAAATACAGATACAGATAATGTTAATAAAACAAGCCACTGCGATCGTGGCTGAAGGCCATACAAGCCAATAATGGCAATACGTTAAGAATGTTTTCATAATTCGCTGCAATTACAACTTACAGGTATCGAAATATTAAAAAGTAAATGGCCACAAACACAGCAGAAGGTATCAGACGCCAGGAATGGCAGTAAATAAGGTTTTATGGATTACTGCTAAAACACAAATATCGAATTATTTTTCAAAGCAAATGACCACAGTCACGGCTGAAGGCCTTTCATGTCAGGAACGGCAATTATACTAAAAATTTAGAAACCTGCTGTAAAACAGCAAACACAAGCAAAGGTTAATGAAAAGAAACACGCAGCTGACCAGCAAATGGGTGAAATAAGATGAAGGTAACCTTGTAACACAACATTAGACTGCTAAATTTATTCCAGAAGGCGATTGGAACTATTAACTAGATATACATAACTTTTAATGTAGGCATTACAAGGTATGGTGTTAAATAATACAGTAATAAAATACAAGGACCAGTCACAGACGGTGCTCGAGGAATCGACCTCTGAGTAGGTCTGGCAACAAACACTTTCGCGAGCGATGAGATAGGCAGCCAAGAGTTGCATTCACTTCACAAGATCGTAACTCATACTAGTGGCAGTGTAACGAGTGACTAATTATAATCTTGCTGAAGCTACCTGACGTCCAGTAAACCAAATGCAGGAATGGAAACTACACGCCAAAGCCGGAACCGGTGGACTGCAGTACGCCCCCAAGTATACTGTGCTTAGAGCGCCTGGAACGAGAAGGGAATCACTACCACTAGAGTAGAAGAATCACAAACGGCCTACAATCAAGAAAGCTGTCAAACCGATACGCCTTACCGGACAGCAGTGCCATGGCGGGGAAACGTACACTGCTGTTACATACACTAACCACCAGGGCAGGTAACTGGGGCGTTAGCTTTCAGGAGGCAGGAAAAGTGCCGCTGGTTGAACTTAACAAGCTGAACGCAGTGAAGTAATAAGAAGTCGAGGAAAGCTAATCAGATCCACCTTCCCCAAGCACTCCACCACGCTGCTCTTCACCTCAGCGACACTACGAGCAGCAACATGAACACAAGTCACTGGAGAATGGCGAGGTGTCACAATGGTGGAGGTTTCTCTCATCTTAAAGCCTGCAGGATCTGGTTTACGATGATGTCGTGCAGCCTCGTGATCACAGTCCTTCCATCTGGCAGTCCATGCGCACCGCCAGTGGTCCCGGCATGTTCTCACACTGTGCGGAGCTGCCTCCTCCTGACTCCGTAACTGAACTGCCACACTCACACCACACGGAAAAACAACGACGTCGTCCCAAACATAGGGCATCAGTTACTACATATCGATAACCGCCGCTGCCGCCACTAGCGGACAGGGAACGCTTGCGAAACGAGTGGCGCCAGTCAAGACGAGAAGAAGACAAATGACCGCAACCATGCCAACTAAAGGATGCGGTGTGGCCTACAACAGAGGGTGGAAACCTACAACTCGAGCAGCATCACGGCTCAACCTCCCCCTGTCACGGAGAAACCCCGGGGGTGTGTTAGGAGGCCCAAGTAGCGACCTAACCAAACTTAATTTGAATTTGGTGGACCCGGTATTGCTTACTGGTACGGTTGTCCTTAAACAGAAGTTTAACTGGGCCTAACCTCCGCATAATCATCTACGGACCCAGAAAATGGGGAGTAAACTTACCAAGGTTGCCAACACGCACCTCCCTCCCAGGAAAATTACGGACATACACCTGACCTCCCAGCTTACCCATGAAGGCTCGCCGATTACGGTTATAACAACCAGCTTGTCCATTGTGGGCCCTGAGAATATTGCGCCTTTCACGATTCCAGTTTACTTTGACGACTTGAGAGGTTATCTCCATAGGGATTAGATCTTGAATCCCCCATAAGTTCGAAGGGGGGGGGGGGGTATTAACAGGATAAGCAAACATCAAGGAAACCGGAGGAGCCTTCAAAGCCTCATGGCTGGCGGTATTGAAGGCAAAGATAAGGAAAGGCTGACTACAGACTAGAATCCCACTTACAGGGAGACCTCTGATGAAAGATAATCAGTGCGGATTTAGGGTTACGATTGACCTTTTCTGCAAGGAACCCCTGCGGATAATACGGAGTGGTAGTTACATGCTTAACACCACTTCGAAAACAAAAGCCTTGAAGGGAGCTGACAGAAAGGCCGGCGCATTATCTCTAACGATTTGCTTAGGAGGTCCAAAAACTCTAAATACGTTAGTTAAATGCGCAATGGTGGTGGCAGCAGTCACATTAAGACTCGGAAGAAGCCAGGTAAACTTCGAAAACGCGTCAATAATAACTAACACATACCGATGGTCTCGTTTGGTGCGAGGTAAGGGGTCCCCATAATCAATATAGAGTTTGTCCATGGGGCAAGATTCATGCTAAGAACCAAGGAACCCCTGCTGAAGAGCGTTATTTGGCTTGGCAACACAGTACAACTGACACCGGAAACCATTTCTCTAGCGTCTCGGTCAACTGACAGCCAAATAAGATGCTCCTTAATCTTATAGGTTTCTAAATACCCGCCACTCAACGAGTTGTGAAAATACTGGAAATCGGGGCGCACTAGGGTGCCTGGTAGACAGATCTTAATCTCCTTGGTACGTCCCACCCTTTTACACAAAATGCCTTTCCTGATAATGTATTCATTCAAACGCTTCCCCGCTGAAAGCCGTTTCTTATCGGTTCCCCAATTGGGGTCCTGATCCTGATGGTCGGCAATGTCACTAAACAAAAGAGGAATATCACCTAACACGACACAACTAAGACTGCCTTCCGAAACTTCTTGGGCGCCCTCTCTAGATGGTCGTTCAGTAAACATATGGCTGAGGAGTCCTCGAGCACATTTTCAGTGCCTATAATGTGCTTAACCTCGAACTGAAACGCCGAAATGCGTACCGCCCACCTGGCGATACGGCCAGTTTTACGCGGCCTGGCTAGCACCCAGGTTAGGGCTTGATTGTCGGCCTCTAGCTGAAATACTCAATGTTCGAGATAAAACCCATACTTATCCAGCGTGAACAAGACGGCCAATGCCTCACATTCGTAAACAGAATATTTAAGCTTGGCGTTGGTTAACTGACGGGACGCGTATGCTAGTGGCTGCCTTTGACCCTCGAACTCCTGAAGGAGGACTGCCGAAATTCCCGCATTATGCATCGGTTTGGACAATAAATTTCTTATTATAATCAGGCACTCCGAGAACCGGAGGACTGGCTACAGCCGATTTAATGTGCTCAAACGTGGCCTCTTGAGCAGGTCCCCACTCAAAACGCACCTCTTTTCGGCGCAGTTCATTTAAAGGAGGCACCAACTGAGCTAACTTAGGGAAAAAAACGCCTAAAATAATTCGCCATCCCTATAACTTGGCAATCCCTCGCTTATCAGTGGGCGGCGAAAGGGCTCTCAAGGCCTTAGTCCGCCCCTGATCAATGCAAATACTCTCGCCTGATACAAGGCGACCTAAGAAGGATACCTGCTGCCTGGTTAATTTCACCGACCTCCTGCAACCTAGCAAAAACTTGCTGGGTATGTTCCAAATGATCTTGAAACGAACGACTATAAATTACCAAATCGTCCAGGTAATTGGAAACACAGACTAGTTTCAAGTCTCCAAGAATATTATCCAACAAACGAATAAGGACGGCTGAGTCAGTAGCCAAACGAAGGGGGACCCTATTAAATTCAAACAGATTCCAATCGGTACAAAATGCTGTAACGTGTTTACATTCTTCGGCTAAGGAACTCTGATAATAAACTTCATTCAGGTCGAGCACAGTAAACCAATTAGCCCCAGCAAACCAAATAAAAGAGTTATGAAGATCAGGTAAAGGAAGCGATTCGAGAACAACCTTCTTATGTAGGCGACGGTAGTCAACAATAGGTCGAAAGTCCCTCCACTGATCCTTAGGGACGAGGAATATAGGGGAGGCATAAGCGGATGTAGAAGGCCTAATAACTCCCCGCCCAAGCATTTTGGAGATCTTTCCCCTTAGTATCTGCATCTTAGGTAGTAAGAGACGATATGGGGACTGCCTGACGGAAATATGATCAGACAGACGAATATGGTATTCATGAACGTCAGTAACCCTGAGAACCTCTCTAACAAAACCCCCAGGTTCAGAGTCCTGCTGGGAAGCAATATGTGTGACATCAAACTCACTAATCTTACCTTCAACAGCCAGCATTCCCGCATCTCACAGAAACCAAATTTCTGACCATAAGCGAACTTAAAGAAAAAGGTGTACCTCGAATAATCCAAGACAAGACCAGTTTTACCGATGAAATCACATCCCAAAATCAAATCGACCGGCAGCTTCTTAACCAAGGCCAAAGACAAGGGCCACGGGAAATCCCCAACGGAGAAGTCCCCAACCATGCAGAGGAAACACCTGCCCCTTGGCAACCCGATATCTCTGCACCGAAGAAGGGACCGACCGAAGTCTCGCAGGATGACCAAATTAAAGTAACAATTCCAAGCTCAACAATGAAAAGGAGCTACCAAACTCCAAAAGGGCACAGATAGGTTCACCACCTACTCAAGGACACATATAAGGCAGTGGGGGTGACGATCGAGCAGCGACGTGGGCACACCAGGGTTTAAAGGCTCGACCCCGGGGTCACTGCCCAGCCAAACGTCATTTACTGAGTCTGGGTGTCCACGGCTGAACGCAAGTACGAACTAAATGCCCTGTTTGACCACACCTGAAACAACGCCGCAATTCCCCTTTAGCAGACTCAGCTGATGTTGGTAATCCGGAGTTCCCTTCGGTGACTCCCACGGACTGAATTTTAACTTCACGGTGTCTATCGTCCGAGAGCGGTAACGCGGATATCGCTACAATGGCGGCACGAAGCTCTTCACAAGTGGAGGGACGATCACGAAAAACAAAATGTGACTTGTCCGCTGCTTGCATTCCCCTCAGGACAACTGAAACTAACGCCCGTTCCGGAAAGTCGACTAACAAGGCTATACACGCCGTCTTAATCCTTTCCACGTCCTGATGCAACTCCTCCCTATCTTGCTGCATCTGCCAAATATAGCGACACTCGAGCTGTTTACGAACTCCCGTGGTCAATCGTTCGCTGATCACAAGCTCCCTGAACTGCTGCAATGAAAACCCTTCTGCCTTAGCCCTGGATACCAGAGTCCTCAATTCGCCTCTAGTGAAATGATACAATAGAGACAAAATCACCTGATGCGAAACACCAAACACATCAGCGTGTTGCTCAAAGCGAACCAGTAACCATAACACCTTTTCAATTTTCTCGAGTCGATCTATAGCTAGTTCTGCGCTGTCTCGAAACAGATGGATCAGGGGATGAGGCAATTTAGCAAACGCCCCGACTAACCCCTCAGAGGATATAAGGGCGTTATTCCCGGGCCCACTAGTGCACCGCCTGGAAGGTAACAAATCCTGCTCCCCCGTCCTCTTCCCATAAACCTCTAAACATGTGACCTTAAACTGCAATCCGTTAACCAAGGACCCCAATTCAGCGGTTGCTTCTTTATCACAATCCTCTAATTTTAATGCTCTTAAATCAAATATCCCTTTTGCTAAATGTATCAACTGTGCCCGCACCCTGTCTAACTGACTGCCACTAGGTTGAGTGCCCTCTGAAAAGGCGATGTTGTGCTCAAGACTCCTAACAGCGTTAAACAAAAACTCAGTGGCTTCCTTGGTGTCACCCACAACATCCGGCGTGACGTCAACCGGCTGGAGAACTGTAGCACGCAAGCGGGCTGCTAAGTCCGGAACTCTACCCTCAGTAGGCTGGCGTCTTATCGCCAGCTCATAAGTGAGATGGTCCTTCCTCAATAGGCCGATCCCGGGGCACTGCCTGACCGCCATTAAAGTGTTGATCACTTAAAACAGAACACAATACCAAAGGCAGAAATCATACAACACTAACAGAGTTTAACAAATTAAACCAACAGTAACTGAAATGGCGATATTACAGTAACCACGCTCCGCTACCAGTTGAAAGCTGATAGCCAAGGGAAGACAGGATTCGTTTACGGTTGTGGACGGGGTCGTAATCAGTTACTGTGGGTTGCCTTTTACAGTTACACACATTTATTTTTAAAACAGTAATTCCAGACTCAACAATAAATAAAAAATTTACACATTATTAATGAAGGAATAAACAACTGTGTAAATAATAGTGTTTTCAGTGCGTTACAATTTAGGAAATCACCATAAAATACAGATACAAATAATGTTAATAAAACAAGCCAATGTGATCATGGCTGAAGGCCTTACACGCCAAGAATTGCAATAAATTAAGAATGTTTAAAACTCGCTGCAATTACAACTTACAGGTAATGACATATTTAAAAAAAATGGTTCAAATGGCTCTGAGCACTATGGGACTTAACTTCTGTGGTCATCAGTCCCCTAGAACTTAGAACTACTTAAACCTAACCAACCTAAGGACATCACACACATCCATGCCCGAGGCAGGATTCGAACCTGCGACCGTAGCGGTCACGCGGTTCCAGACTGAAGCGCCTTTAACCGCATGGTCACACCGGCCGGCGACATATTAAAAAGTAAGTGGCCACAAACACAGCAGAAGGTGTCAGACGCCAGGAATGGCAGTAAATAAGGTTTTAAAGCTTACTGATAAAATACAAATATCGAATTATTTTTTCAAACAAATGACCACAGTCACGGCTGGAGTTGCATTCACTTCACAAGATCGTAACTCATACTAGTGGCAGTCTAACGAATGACTAATGATAATCTTGCTGAAGCTAACTGACGTCCAATAAACCAAATGCAGGAATGGAACAACACTACAAAGCTGAAAGCGGTGGACTGCACTACGCCCCCAGAATACTGTGCCTAAAGCGCCTGGAACGAGAAAGGAATCACTACCACCAGAGTAGAGGACTCGGCCTACAATCAAGAAAGCTGTCAAAACTACACCCTGTACCTGACAGCAGCAGCAAGACGAGGAGACGTACACTGCCGTTACATACACTAACCACCAGGGCAGGTAACCGGGGCGTTAGCTTCCACCAGGCAGGAAAAGTGCCGCTGGTTGAACTTAACAAATTGTAACAAGCTGAACGCAGTAAAGTAATAAGAAGTCGATGGAAGCCAATCAGATCCGCCGTCCCCAAGCACTCCAGTCACTGCTCATTACCTAGGCGACATTACGAGCAGCAACACGAATCCAAGTCACTGGAGAATGGCGAGATGTCATAATGGTGGAGGTTTCTCTACTTGAATTGAAATGCACTCATTTTAAAGCCTGCAGGATCTGGTTCTGACAAGGTCGTGCACCTTCGTGACCACAGCCCTTCCATCTGGCAGTCCATGCGCGCCGCCAGCTTGTTACCGCACTGTGCAGACTTGGTTCCTCCTGAGTCCCCAACCGACCTGCCACACTTACACGACACGGAAAAACAACGACGTCGTCCCAACGATAGGGCAACAGTTACTACATATCGATAACCGCCGCTGCCGCCACTAGAGGACAGGGAAAGCTTGACAAACGAGTGGCGCCAGTCAAGATGAGAAGAAGACAAACAACCGCAACCATGCCAGCTAAAGGATACAGTCTGGCCTGCAACAGAGGTGCCATTTTAAATTAAAATGTAGATGTTCAGGAACGTCAAGTAGCATATGTATCATGCCAGCTGAGCAAACGTGTTTGCAACCATTCGATTACGGAAATATATGTTAGCTTTAATATACGGTATATCGTATTTATGTTGTTATTTAAACGACCATAGATTTTAAGTAGTTGCAGATCATGCACCCTTGAAGCGATTATTGAACCTGAAAGACCTTCCTAATCGAATAACAAGACGGAGACAGAAAGTAAGTGCGTTTCCATAAGAGGTGGTTCACAAAGCTGATGTTACACACATAAATGTAGTCAAGGTTAATAGGAAACTTGTGACATTGCAAGTATCTAGGTTAATTTGACCGATTTCATAAGGGCGCGAACAGCTGGAAAGGAATACCAGTTACAAAGGAAGCAACCACAGTTTCTTAGGGATGATGGTTTAGTGTGTAGATTAACAAAATGCAGACCATGCGTCACTGTTTCTGCCGCACTCCAAACCGAAGCCGTCGGGCAAGCAAATGACTTAGTACTCTTGGGACATGGAGCTAAAGGGCTAACGACAGATGGATTGCAGAGGGGTTTTGATGGAGAACATGACGTAGTGATGTGGATCAATATGTTAGAAATTATATTCTTTGTGCTCATTGTACATATTTAAATCACAAAAATGTACAGTGCCAGAGCTTATCAGAATCAGAGAAACTTTTACAAATAGTAGGAATTGGCGTGTTAGCACCGTTTAACAGAAGCTTAGGAGGAAATAAGGACTGACTATAATCGATCATTTTTCGGGGTACCTCGTAATGTGAGAGATGCCAGATCAAAAAGGAAGCACTGTAACTCAGTCCATAATTAATAGTTGGGTACCTAAATGTGGAGTACCCGAAACTATAGTCCCAGATCAAGGAAGTAACGTTATTTCTGATCTCATAAAGCAGTTATTTCACCTATTGAAAGTTAAAACACTATGTAGAAATACGTTCCACCCACAAGCAAATATCGTATGGAGTGAGTCCATTTTTATCACAGCGAAAATGTTGAGTGGTTATGAGAATAACCAATTCTTAGTATGAAATATGTATTTAAGTTCTGCGGTGAGTGCATGCGACTCTAAAATCCAAACAAGGACAGGTATTTCGCCATATTAAGTAGTGCACGGGCGAATAATGCCATCACCTCTTGGCGTGTTCCAGCTGGAGATGGATGCACAAGGCGAACAAATGAAGCAACTCTCGAAAACGTTAAAAGGGACATGGCAAAGGGTAAAACTAAGGAATTCATTACCAAGTTTCAAGGACCATAGCAGGTAGCGGAGATGACTTCAGTGGTCAATGTCAAGTTTTAGGTGTCGATGAAAATATCGATAGTACTTTTCGGTCGGATGGAACCTTTTAAGAGTGCCATTATTATGATCCCGTAAGAACCGATACTGCTGACGCAAAAGAACAAGGTACCAACTCAGAATAAAAGTAGGAGAGAATGTACCATATGGACTTAAGTGCAGGGATAAATTAAAGAGTGACAGTATAATGTCATTAATGTTATACTTAGTTACCAGGTTAATGTCATTTTTTTAGTTCGCTGTAGTATGTGCAGTTTTCGGTGAATTACACCTTCATCCTAAACAGGGAGGGTATTCGTGGTATTCATTTCTCCTACGTGGTGTCGATGATGACGGAAAGGTATATTATTCAAGGCGCAATGTTTCTACATGAATATGAAGCGGATGTGATTAAGATCCATTCATTGTAATATAAAAGCACCAGAGTGCAAAAGGGTAATATTAAAGTCACAACCACACTTTGCGCAGGTTGACAATCATTGGATCCACTCCATGTTCTCATCAGAAAGTGTAACAAAAAAATTGCTATAGCAAGAAGACATTTATAGCTATGACAAAAGGAGAGTTAAAGTAGAATAGGTTATTATTTAATGGAACAAAGAGTCACATAGCCGAAACTCTTTTTCACCTTCCTTCTACAAGTACGAGTACCACTGTAATTACAGGAATTCGACCAATGTCGTGATTGCCGCGGAAATCTGTAAGTGTACTATCTATCTTTCTATCTATATCCGAATCCCGCTCCAGCTACTGCCGGGTCTGGGTGCTGACGAGTCCTCTCCATTTGGCTCGGTCCTTCCACCACTTTTCTTCCTCCACTTGCTGCCAGGTCACACCTCTCCTATCAACAGATATTCTCACTCCCATTTTCCACAGTGTTCTTGGGCGCCATCGAGGTCTTTTCCCATCCATCTTTAGTTCTTCCATAATTTTGGGGAGTCTCTGCCCATGCATCCTCTTAATATGCCCATACCATCTTAATCTCTTTCTTTCAATTTCTTCTCTCATACTTTCTTGTTTGAGGTCCTTCCCAATCTCTACATTTCTTACTCTGTCCATTCTTGTTTTTCCCTTAACTGCTCTGAGAAATTTCATTTCCCCTGCTGACAGTCTGCTCCAGTCTCTTTCTGTCATTGTACATGTTTCTCCACCATAGGTGACAATAGGGATGTAATAATTCTTATACGTAAGGAGTTTTGCTCTTTCTGAAACTTCATTATTCCAAATCAGATGTTTTATTGATTGGTAGAAATTGTCTCCCTTCTGTAACCTCCTATTAATTTCGGTAGTTATTCTTCCTTCCCTAAATATTTCACTCCCTAAATAAGTGAAACTTTCTACCACTTTGAGGGGTTCTCCATTCAAGGTAATATTTCTGTTGATTCCTTTCTCTCTTCCAAATACCATTACTTCACTCTTATCTTTATTTATTTTTAATCCATACCTTTTCATTATTTCCTTCCACGTTCCAAGCTGTAACTGTACATCTACCTCTTTATGACCCCATATTACCGTATCATCTGCAAAAATCATCTTTTTGTCTTTTTCTTTTACTATATCTTTAACTGCCCTATTCATTCCCTCCATCACAACATTAAAAAGCGCAGGAGATAGAATACTTCCTTGCTTAAGTCCTTGTCTTACTTCGAAGTATTCAGAGTTCCCCAATGGTGTTCTAATTCTACAATTGTGGCCTCTGTACATTGTACATTAATGTATCTTCTAAGAACAGCATGGGTTTAGGAAAGGAAGGAGCACGATCGACCTGTTATTTTCTATCCGTCAACTGATGGAAAGAAGTTGGGAGTATAACAAAAGGGTGATAATGGTTTTTATAGACATAGAAAAGGCATTTGACTCAGTTGACAGGGAAAGACTCTGGGAAGAACTGAAGAAGATAGATATAGAAGATGGATACATTAATGTAAGTGTACTACCCATACAAAAACTAACTTCTCTGAACGGTATCAAGGATCCCACTTTCCTACAGGTGGTAGATTACGATATCAGAGAAAGGGCAAATTTTGGCAAATCAAACGTTACAGCATGTACGTAAACATCAAGAGAAATGTAGAAGGAAGGTGAGTACTATCTGCGTATGAGTCACTAGTGTTATCAGGATACTAGCATTTATTTGTACAGTTTATTTTTTTCGAAGAAGTAAAATCACTCATACAGAAGAAGCTACTATTCGTGAAATTCACACTCAGTAGCCAGAATGAGATTTTCACTCTGCAGCGGAGTGTGCGCTGATATGAAACTTCCTGGCAGATTAAAACTGTGTGCCCGACCGAGACTCGAACTCGGGACCTTTGCCTGTCGCGGGCAAGTGCTCTACCAACTGAGCTACCGAAGCCCGACTCACGGCCGGTACTCACAGCTCTACTTCTGCCAGTATCTCGTCTCCTACCTTCCAAACTTTGCAGAAGCTTTCCTGCGAAACTTGCAGAACTAGCACTCCTGAAAGAAAGGATATAGCGGAGACATGGCTTAGCCAAAGCCTGGGGGATGTTTCCAGAATGAGATTTTCACTCTGCAGCGGAGTGTGCGCTGATATGAAACTTCCTGGCAGATTAAAACTGTGTGCCCGACCGAGACTCGAACTCGGGACCTTTGCCTATTCGCGGGCAAGTGCTCTACCAACTGAGCTACCGAAGCACGAGTTCGAGTCTCGGTCGGGCACACAGTTTTAATCTGCCAGGAAGTTTCATATCAGCGCACACTCCGCTGCAGAGTGAAAATCTCATTCTGGAAACATCCCCCAGGCTGTGGCTAAGCCATGTCTCCGCTATATCCTTTCTTTCAGGAGTGCTAGTTCTGCAAGTTTCGCAGGAGAGCTTCTGCAAAGTTTGGAAGGTAGGAGACGAGATACTGGCAGAAGTAGAGCTGTGAGTACCGGCCGTGAGTCGTGCTTCGGTAGCTCAGTTGGTAGAGCACTTGCCCGCGAAAGGCAAAGGTCCCGAGTTCGAGTCTCGGTCGGGCACACAGTTTTAATCTGCCAGGAAGTTTCACACTCAGTAGATTCGTAGTAGTAAATAAGAGATTTTAGAGGACACAGGATACGGTGAAGCAAACTAGGAAGATAACACTAAACCAGGATGATATTTTTGTTTCTAAAGGAAGGCTCAGAGCAAATGTAATTATGTAAGAGAGTTCAATAGTGTGCTAAGAAAGAGTAAAGTCTGGACAAATTTAATTAAAGTAGAGGGGAATGTTACGTATCTAGACAGTAAGGGAATGTGAGAACCGAGTGGAACTGCTCAAGCATACCAAAGTATCAACATGAGCCAGCTGCTTTTCGCAAAAATTAGCAAACGGTTAGTCGGTCACCAAGGGCGTGACGTCAACACCTCTCTGTTGAGTATGAGTGAGCGAGCTCAGCGGAAAAAGGTCAGAAGAGTGAGTGCATAGCAACCTGTCTCCGTTACTATAATAACATTATGTAAGAAGCGGTAAGGAAGATGCCACAACACTCATCAAGATTTTTAACAAGCAGTTAAGACACTGAAACAAACTGGTTAAGCAAATGTAGCAGAACAGAAGACTGGTGACACTTCACAAAAAGCATGATGTATGATGTCAGAAAACAGAGCCTGTCTTCGACGTCATAAATACTCTACTTTGCTAGACTAGCGTCAATCGATCGGGACGATCGATAACGTCCGTGCTGTTCACACTCGATTCTCTGATTATTGTACTGTAACATATTGTGAATGAGATTGTTCCAGTACTGGTCACACTCCTGCCACCTTACAACACGACTAAAAATCTGTACCCACAGATGATAGAACATCGACATGGTAGTCCACAGGCAATAACCTTGGAGAGACAGAGTACTCCCAGGACAGCGTGTGAAATGTAACATACATGCTCCGAGGTCATCGTCATCTCCGAGCAAAGTTTCTTACCGGCCACACTTCCGCACCACGCGCAGCAGTTCGTCTACTGGAAGTCACCGAACCAAGCACAGGGCTTATGTTGCAGTATGCGGCAACCTGAGCCACCCACTGGATTCAGCAGATCCCTCTGAAGCACACTAGGCCACAGCCTAGGATACGGCGTTGATATGTATTCAAACGAAGTAATATTTAATCCTGTTTTATTGCGTCTGGCGACTCCACACAGGGCCCTCAGCCTACATCCTGACAAACGTCAGGAGTTTCCAGCGCAGGAGTGGGCGACCTCTGCATATAGTTAATTGTAAAAGAATTTCTGGTGTACCAGCTGCAGATCAAAGCGCACTGCTGAAATGCAGCCCGCCGGAAGGGAACGAAGTCACAACAATACGCCATCTAATTTTAGAAACCGTAACAAAATGTATATTGAAAGCAGAACAACTTGTTTAAAATACTGTTTCCCAAAAGCATACAGTCGATACTAATTACTCCATACTACACTACTGGCCATTAAAAATGCTACACCAAGAAGAAATGCAGATGATAAACGGGTATTCTTTGGCAAATATATTATACTACAACTGACATGTGATTACATTTTCACGCAATTTGGGTGCATAGATATTGAGAAATCAGTACCCGGAACAACCACCTCTGACAGTAATAACGCCCTTGGGACGCCTGGGCTTTGAGTCAAACAGAGCTTGGATGGCGTGTACAGGTACAGCTGCCCATGCAGCTTCAACACGATATCACAGTTCATCAAGAGCAGTAACTGGTGTATTGTGACGAGCCAGTTCTCGGCCACCATTGACCAGACGTATTCAGTTGTTGAGAGATGTGGAGAATGTGCTGGCCAGGACAGCAGCCGAACATTTTCTGTATCCAGAAAGGCCTGTACAGGACCTGCAACATGCGGTCGTGCATTATCCTGCTGAAATGTAGGGTTTCGCAGAGATCGAATGAAGGGTAGAGCCACGGGTCGTAACACATCTGAAATGTAACGTCCACTGTTCAAAGTACCGACATTGCGAACAAGAGGTGAGCGAGACGTGTAACCAATTGCATCCCATACCATCGCGAAGGGTGACGAACACACGCTTCCAGTGTGCGTTCACCGCGATGTCGCCAAACATGGATGCGACCACCATGATGCTGTAAACAGGACTGGATTCATCCGAAAAAATGACGTTTTACCATTCGTGCATCCAGGTTCGGCGTTGAGTACACCATCGCAGGCGCTCCTGTCTGTGATGCAGCGTCAAGGGTAACCGCACCCACGGTCTCCGAGCTGATAGTCCATGCTGCTGCAAACGTCGTCTAACTGTTCGTGCAGATGGTTGTTGTCTTGCCAACGTCCCCATCTGTTGACTCAGGGATCGAGACGTGGCTCCACGATCCGTTACAGCCATGCGGATAAGATGCCTGTCATCTCGACTGCTAGTGATACGAGGCCGTTGGGACCCAGCACGGCGTTCCGTAATACCCTCCTGAACCCGCCGATTCCATATTCAGCTAACAGTCATTGGATATCGACCAACGAGAGCAGCAATGTCACGATACGATAAACCGCAATCGTGATAGGCTACAATCGGAACTTTATCAAAGTCGGAAACGTGATGGTACGCATTTCTCCTCCTTACACGAGGCATCACAATAACGTTTCACCTAACAACGTCGTTCAACTGCTGTTTGTGTATGAGAAATCGGTTGGAAACTTTCCTCATGTCAGCACGTTGTAGGTGTCGCCACCGGCGCCAACCTTGTGTGATTGCTCTGAAAAGCTAATCATTTGCATATCACAGCATCTTCTTCCTGTCGGTTAAGTTTCGCGTCTGTAGCACGTCATCTTCGTGGTGTAGCAAATTTAATGGCCAGTAGTGTATACCGATTTCAGAACAACTCGTTTAAAATACAGTTTCCCAAAAGCATACAGTCCATACTAATTACTCCACACTAGTTACCCAGATCATGAACCACTGATAATGATGAATATATATCGCGATTTTGACTAGGGTTACAATAGCAAACGTGTTAGATCATAACACAACATGATGCTTAAGTGAAGTTTGGTACAGTCGGGACTCATACCGGGTGTAGAAGAATGAAACCGGAATTCCCATTCAGATGGTGCTAGCCCTCAGTGTAGGACCCGTGAGACCGCGTCTGCAGCGCCATCTGCTTCCTATAACGGCTGATGATGAATGTCAACACACAATTACCAAAGTTCCTTACATCGATATCTGTTTCAAACCCGTAAACATGTCGAGTTTTGCGCTTAGGAACTACGATTTGCGGACAGCATTGGTGTTCTGTTATCATTTGAAGAAAAATGCTGCAGAATCGCATCGAATGTTTTTCGAAGCTCGCGGCAAACATGCTCTTGGGGAAACTCAGTGTTTCCAGTGGTTCAAAAAATTCAAAAGTGCTGGTTTTGACGTGAGAAGCATGAGCGCGGGAAACCACCGAAAAAGTTCCAAGACAGCAAACTGCAGGCCTTATTGGATACAGATGATACTCGAACTCAACAGGAACTCGCGGAAGAATTGTACGTGACGCAGAAAGCCCTTTGTGTTCGGTTGAAAGCTGTGGCAAAGGTGCAGAAAGTGGGAAAATGAGTTCCGTATGAACATAATGAAAGACAGAAAGCAAATCGAAAGACCACTGTGTTGTGAAATGCTACTCGCCAGATACAAAAGAACGTCGTTTCTCCATGAATAGAGACAGGTGATGAAAAGTGAAGAAACTTTGAGAATAAAAACAAAATGTCTCTGAGCACTATGGGACTTAACATCTGCGGTCATCAGTCCCCTAGACTTAGAACTACTTAAACCTAACTAACCTAAGGACATCACACACATCCATGCCCGAGGCAGGATTCGAACCTGCGACCGTAGCAGCAGCAGCACGGTTCCGGACTGAAGCGCCTAAAACCGCTCGGCCACAATGCCGGCTTTTGAGAATCCTAAGCGTCGTAAATCATGAGTGAATGCAGACAAACCATCTACATCCACTGCAAGACCAAATCGCTTTGAAAAGAAGACAATGCTCTGTGTTTGGTGGGATCAGAAGGGTATCATCAATTTGAGCTACTAAAACCTGGTGAAATCAATAAAACTGAGCGCTACCAACAGCAAGTGATCCATTTCAATCGAACATTACGTGAGAAACGACCGGAATATCGAAAAAGCCATCACACACAGCAAAACGGGTCATGGAAACGACCGAGACTTTCAGTTGGAAAATACTAGGGCATGCGGCTTATTCTCCAGACTTGGCTCCGTCCGTTTATCCTCTATTTGCATCACTGGAACACGCTCTCTCTGAACAACGCTTCAATTCGTATGAAAATGTATGAAAATAGCTCGCTGACTGGTTCACTTCAGAAGAACTGCCGGAGAGGTGGGAGAAATGTATAAAAGGCAATGGAGATTATTTTGAATAAAATTTTGTTCGTCAGTTTCAAGCAACAGACTTGTAATTATTGCAACCAAATTCCGATTGCATAATTCTACGCCTGGTACATTAAAGAAACGCAACATATAATTTCTATTAAGTTGTTTATCATGTTTTTGATGATTACAGGCCGGCCCTTGTGGCCGAGCGGTTCTAGGCGCTTCAGTCCGGAACCACGCGGCTGCTACGGTTGCAGGTTCGAATCCTGCCTCGGGCATGGATGTGTGTGATGTCCTTAGGTTAGATAGGTTTAAGTAGTTCTAAGTCTAGGAGACTGATGACCTCAGATGTTAAGTCCCATAGTGCTTAGAGCCGTTTGAACCACGGTTACAGTGCACATTTTTCTTGTTATCTTGTTAATTCGAAACACGTATATTGACGATATTATCTACGTCTAAAGTTGATGTTGCCGTATCTCAGTGCCTTCAATCAGACGCATACCCACAATATGCCCAACCAAAATCCAAACGTGCCCGTCATAGACGTGAGTTTTCAGATCTACAACGCAGTCTTCCTCTCTTCGTTGCGAAATTGTGACTATAAAAATATCCCACGGCAATGATGTTCCAAATGTATTTGTTACTTCTTGATAAGAATGTGGGCCGATAGCTACAGAAGTATAAGTGTCTCCGCAATTCAGAAACAGGACTGATGCATAAAAAAGTTTAGTCTTCACAGATTCGAAAAATAATGAACTCAATTCAGTCTTGTAGATCCTTTTATCTCAAACAAGGAAAACCCAGAGATCTTCCTACTGCTGGTTACGTAAAATCAGTATAGTCCCAAAAATTACAATTTTCTTGAAACAAAACATCATCACAATTATATCGATCTTTTAATGTTCTCTCTGAACGGTTTATTTCAGTTTTCACACTAATTTGGATTATCACAAGTGGGCAATTCATCTTCTGAATTTAAAATAAGTGTCCTCAACTATCATGTGTGTTCCCGTAGTACTATTCAGATTATCTTACTTTACTTGAATAAACATAGTAGCCAGAGATATTAATTCTCATAGAAATTCAGTATCCACAAGTAATTTTATTGCCTTTCGAAATTGATTAAAACGACCATTTCACTTCACACAATGTATCTAGCGATTACTGAAAAGCCTGTCGAGGTTACATAACTCTCAGTGAAGTCCACTACACACAAATTTGAGTCAGCTCTTCCCAGACGCACTGACTGGTTATGTAATCTATATGAAACACATTACAAAACGTCTCGTGACTTTCCAGTGTTACGAATTATTTCTATCTTCTCGACAGTTGTACTTTAGACTTCATAGTTTAAATACAGCCTATACTTCCACATTACGATCAATCATCTTACTTTCGGATACACGGTTTATAGTCACAGATATTACCGTACTTAACAAACTATTTTTCACATTTTTATATTAAAGACATATTTTTCTCCTTTTCTGAAACTCGAATCATCTTCCCACGCCGAATTAACTTTTAATCAATTTGAAGCATTAGGCCCTCTTGAATATCAAGTCTGAAATGATTGAACTTTCCAATTATGTCCCGATAGCTTATAAATATCCTTTAGCAGTCATTTATAGTGCTTTAACTTTAATAACAGTTTAGAGAGACACAGACTGAATGAAACAGTTTAACGTTCACAGACCGAGCATTTTTACAGAAGTGGTTACAACGTTATACGTCGTCTTTTATTTGGACATTTTTCACAATCTGATACGAGTATCTGGAAGTCGTCCAAGGCGTTCTCCCGTCGGCTGTCTGTCTGCTAGACTTCAGTATCGACCGTCTCCGAACAGGGTCGCGAAGGTAGCACACCTCTGGAAAAACTTGTCGCCCTCGTGGATGTCGCATGAAACGAAACGAAACAAATACACTTTTCTTAGGTACAACAACGCGGAAAACAATTACAACTACAACCAACATAAATAACCTACTGATAACAGACAGCAAAAATAACCATATAGGATTTAATGGTTCTTTCTCACACACTGCCAGTCTCAAGTGCTCCGCTCGTGAATCAATATGGACTGAATCACTAAAGACGAAGTAAATCTAGATGCATTACTCTTAAGTACTATGTTTCCATGTACTAAACAAACATTACACAAAATATCTACAAGATAACGCAATCTCAATGAATTCTAAACACTATGATCAAATCATGCGCCAATTTCTACCATTATCTAATCACTAAAACGAGCTTACCACCTGATGCCTTGTTCTACCATTTTTTCGCAACCTTGAAGCGATGTGTGATTACTGGAAAGTCATCATCATCATCAGTGCTAGCAACAGCAGCCAGTGAGATCTACTGCTAGATGAAGATTACCTCTAGACTTTTCTGTGCGTGACGACAGCCACCGTTCATCATGCTGTTCCTCCGTGCCTTCTAAGTCCTTCTACCTACCTTCCACAACCTCCTATATCCAGTCTTTTCATATCCCTTCATCCATATATTCTAGTGACTAAATTCGACACAGTGTGTCTCTTTAAAATGGTTCGTCTATGAGAGTTCCTAGGCCTCGTACGAGGTGCGACAATAAAGTAATGAGACTGATGTGAAAAAAAAAAAAATGTTGCTTACCGTTCTAGTCAAGTTTAGCGTTGTCTCCTTCAAAGTAGTTCCCTTCTTACTGCACACAATTTTTCCAGCGCTTCTGCCAAGACCCTCGACACAACGTTTGGACATCTTGTGTTGTTTGAAAATTGTGTCCCTTGACCACCGTTTTGACTCTTGGAAATAGAAAAAAGTCGCACGTGTGGATATCTGGTGAATAAGGTGGCTGTGAGGTTAAAAATTGCTGTACTGACAGAGCAGTATGGGCTGGAGCATTATCATGATGCAGAATCCAATTATTATTAGATGAATCGTTTCTCGATTGATGTTCAGTTCTTCTGCAATCATTTTCTCGGATAATCTTCGATCAGATCGTACGAGTTCACGCACCCCGGCTATAGTTGACATTCATCTGTGAGGTTGATGGTCGTCCACTACGGTCTTCATCTTCAATATTCGTTCTGCCTTCACTAAACATTTTATGCCAACGAAAGACTTGAGATCTTGACATAATTTCCTCTCCAAAGGCCTTTCGAAGTTTACCGTAAGTTGTCGTCGTGTTTTCACCAAATTTAACGCAAAAAAAATGTCACACCGTTCCACAATATTATGCGGTTCAATTCTCGTGACGAGAGACACTAACACGTGTTAACCTATTACAGCACAACTCATGACTGAGCAGTTGCATCGATGTGCCGCTTGGACTAGAAGCAGCTTATAGACCAATGCGAAAGATATTGTGCCTACGCTAGCCTGCAGGGTTGCCACATCTTGCAAAGAAAATCAGTCTCATTACTTTATTGTCGCACCTCGTATAAGTTGAGATGAGCGTCAAAGAAACTGTTTGAACTCAGCTTACGTCAATATAATTTTTATTCGACAGAAATTACTGCCATCAAACAGATGGAATGGTCATGGGTTGCCCGCTGTCACCTGTGGAAATCAAGAAGCCTATGGAGGTATTTGAAGAAGAAGCCTTCGAGTCGGTAGTCTACAGGCCCTCGAGTTTCTTCCTCCAGCAATACCTGTATATGTCCCACCAGGACAGCACAGTCATGAAGGGAACACGCGAAATATAGGACCAAGAGAGTCTAACACTCGAATTGCAGCACTCGCAGCCTATACGATCAGTTACAGCAACCGCCAAATGTAACTTTCGTTGAGACCAAAGCAGCGGGGGTCAAATCCTAATGAGCATGAAATGAAACCCGTCGCTACGATGATTATCCCATACATCGGGAGCACATCAGCAAAAATCGGAAGCAGAAGTAAAGCTGTGGGCACGGGGCTTGAGTCGTGCTTGGGTAGCTCAGTTGGTAGATCGGCTGCCCGCGGAAGGCAAAGGTCCTGAGTTCGAGTCTCGGTCCGGCGCACAGTTTTAATCTTCCAGAAAGTTTCATATCAGCGCTCACTCCGCTGCAGAGTGAAAATCTCATTCAAAAATCGGAAGAATTATCTGGAAATATAAGGTGAACAGCGTGCTCCGCTCAACAGCCAATAGGAAAGCCTTGTTTGGATCAGTCAAGAATGATATAGGACTGCAGGAGGTGGGAGACTATCGTTTCCATTGCCAGTTAGGGAAACTGTATGTAGGTCAGACAGTCCAGACGGTGCAGCGGAGACGCATAAACCAAGCCACACAGAGAACGGATAGGCGACAAAGTCAGCTGTGGCAGAGCACCGCATCTCCTACGGATATAATTACAACGGCACCAAATTGTTGCAACAGTCCAACGCCTCTTGGTGGGACTGTATTGCAAAAGAGGCTGTAGAGGTCCAGTTCCACGAAAACGAGAGTTTTCAGTTAAGAAAGACCTGGGCCTCAGCCTTGAGCTTGCTCGAACCATGGCAACTGAAGGAGACGAGGACATATTGTCACCGCTCCAGTATCCTATTGAAAGATGATGCACGCAGAAAACACGAGGGTCCCTACGTAGCAATGAATGAAAACAGTTTATTTCTCCAAGAAAGCAGTCAAGAAAACAAGAACAACAGAAACCAGAGTTTTTCGGTGAATCCAGATGATGAAGTCTTCTCGGGTTATCAGCCGAGTCAAAGCGTCGTTCTGCGGCAACGTTTCAACACGTTTTTTACTTGTCATCTTCAGGCGAAGTGTCGGGTTCGTGTCCTGTCCAGTTCTTATCTACATCTACATCTACATGCATACTCCGCAAGCTACCTGGCGGAGTGTGGCGGAGGGTACCTTGAGTACCTCTATCGGTTCTCCCTTCTATTCCAGTCTCGTATTGTTCGTGGAAAGAAAGATTGTCGGTATGTCTCTGTGTGGACTCTAACCTCTCTGATTTTATCCTCATGGTTTCTTCGCCAGATATACGTAGGAGGGGGCAATATACTGCTTGACCCCTCGGTGAAGGTATGTTCTCGAAACTTCAACAAAAGCCCGTACCGAACTACTGAGTGTCACTCTCTCAGAGTCTTCCACTGGAGTTTATCGATCTTCTCCGTAACGCTTTCGCGGTTACTAAATGATCCTGTAACGAAGCGCGCTGCTCTCCGTTGGATCTTCTCTGTTTCTTCTATCAACCCTGTGTGGTACGGATCCGACACCGCTGAGCAGTAGTCAAGCAGTGGGCGAACAAGCGTACTGTAACCTTCTTCCGTTGTTTGCATTTCCTTAGGATTCTTCCAATGAATATCAGTCTGGCATCTGCTTTACCGACGATTAATTTTATATGGTCATTCCATTTTAAATCACTCCTAATGCCTACTCCCAGATAATTTATGGAAATAATTGCTCCCAGTTGATGACCTGCTGAAATGAAGCTAAATGATAAAGGATCTTTCTTTCTATGTATTCGCAGCACATTACACTTGTCTACATTGAGATTCAATTGTCATTCCCTGCAAAAACAAAAAAAAAAAAAGTTCAAATGGCTCTGAGCACTATGGGACTTAACTTCTGAGGTCATCAGTCCCCTATAACTTAGAACTAGTTAAACCTAACTAACCTAAGGACATCACACACATCCATGCCCGAGGCAGGATTCGAACCTGCAACCGTAGCGGTCGTGCGGTACCAGACTGTAGCGCCTAGAACCACTCGGCCACACTGGTCGGCCCATTCCCTGCACCATGCGTCAATTCGTTGCAGATCCTCCTGAATTTGAGTACAATTTTCCATTGTTACAACCTCTCGATATACTAAAGCATCATCCGGAAAAAGCCTCAGTGAACTTCCGCTGTTATCCACAAGGTCATTTACATATATTGTGAATAGCAACGGTCCTACGACACTCCCCTGCGGCACACCTGAAATCACTCTTACGTCGGAAGACTTCTCTCCGTTGAGAATAACATGCTGCGTTCTGTTATCTAGGATCTCTTCAATCCAATCACACAATTGGCCTGATAGTCCATATGTTCTTACATTGTTAATTAAACGACTGTGGGGAACCGTATCAAATGCCTTGTGAATGTCAAGAAACACGGCGTCTACCTGGGAACCCGTGTCTACGGCCCTCTGAGTCTCGTGGACGAATAGCGCGAGCTGGGTTTCACACGATCGTCTTTATCGAAACCCATGCTGATTCCTACAGAGTAGATTTCTAGTCTCCAGAAAAGTCATTATACTGCAACATAATATGTGTTCCAAAATTCTACAACTTATCGACGTTAGAGATATAGGTCTATAGTTCTGCACATCTGTTCGACGTCCCTTCTTGAAAACGGGGATGACGTGTGCCCTTTATCAATCACTTGGAACGCTACATTCTTCTAGAGACCTACGGTACAACGCTGCGAGAAGGGGGGCAAGTTCCTTCGCGTACTCTGTGTAAAATCGAACTGGTATCCCATCAGGTCCAGCGGCCTTTCCTCTTTTGAGAGATTTTAATTGTTTTGGGTCACAGAGTGTCTGGATATTTTGTTTTGATCCACCTACCGCTTTGACATAAGAGCAAAATTTCTTAGGATTTTCTGTCAAGTCAGTAAATAGAACTTTCTTATAGCCGTTGGACCGCAGGCTCCTCTGTCTGGTTTGCTTCGCAGCGCAAATCGCGCACCTCTGGAAGGGGAGTCGCGGCCTGTGATGATGGTGACTCCCTGCGTGCTGCCGTGGTGCGGGCGTCGCGTCCTGGTGGGGCTTTTCCATTATGTGAGCTGCCTTCGCCGGTTGCGCATCGGAGCGTTCTTGTCATATTTTTGTTATCTCTGTATCCCATGTGGTGCTAACTTGGAAACCGCCATCTTGATGGACAAGGTTATCATGCATTCGCATCTCCACAGCTTCTTTGAAGATCGAATCCCAGAACCCGTTCGCCCTGCGCAGCAGCTTTGTTTGTTCGAAATGAAACGTATGAGACTAAGTTCAGCCACTGCAGATTTCTCCGGCATAAGCGAACGCTCCTTACCTGTTCTTAGCAGCGCTAAAATATACATCTCTGCGTCTGGCTCATGTACTGCCACACTTGCAGCTGATTCCTACTTCTTCTTTCACTCAACCCAGCATATTCCTAATTTTGACTGAAGAGCGAAATGTGGTTTTAATGTCACTCTATTGTACACTACTGGCCATTAAAACTGCTACACCACGAAGATGTGCTACAGACGCGAAATTTAATCGACAGGAAGAAGATGCTGTGATATGCAAATGATTAGCTTTTCAGAGCATTTACACGAGGTTGGCGCCAGTGACGAACCTACAACGTGCTCACATGAGGAAAGTTTCCAACCTATTTCTAATACACAAACAGCAGTTGACCGGCGTTGCCTGGTGAAATGTTGTTGCGATGCCTCGTGTAGGGAGGAGGAATGCGTACCATCGCGTTTCCGACTTTGATAGAGGTCGGATTGTAGCCTATAGCGATTGCGGTTTATCGTATCGCGACATTGCTGCTCGCGTTAGTCGAGAGCCAATGACTGTTAGCAGAATATGGAATCGGTGGTTTCAGGAGGGTTTTACGCAACGCCGTGCTGGATCCCAACGGCCTCGTATCACTAGCAGTCGAGATGACAGACATCTTATCCGCATGGCTGTAACGGATCGTGCAGCCACGTTTCGATACCTGAGTCAACAGATGAGGACGTTTGCAAGACAACAAACATCTGCACGAACAGTTCGACGACGTGGACTATCAGCTGGGAGACCATGGCTGCGGTTACCCTTTACGCTGCATCACAGACAGGATCGCCTGCGATGGTGTACTCAACGACGAACCTGGATGCACGAATGGCAAAACGTAATTTTTTCGGATGAATCCAGGTTCTGTTTACAACATCATGATGGTCGCATCCGTGTTGGCGACATCGCGGTGAACGCACATTGGAAGCGTGTATTCGCCATTGCCATACTGGCGCACCACGCGGCATGATGGTATGGGGTGCCATTGGTTACACGTCTCGGTCACCTCTTGTTCGCATTGACGGCACTTTGAACAATGGACGTTACATTTCAGATGTGTTACAATCCGTGGCTCTACCATTCATTTGATCCCTGCGAAACCCTACATTTCAGCAGGATAATGCACGACCGCATGTTGCATGCCCTGTTCGGGCCTTTCTGAATACAGAAAATGTTCGACTGCTGCCCTGGCCAGCACATTCTCCAGATCTCTTACCAATTGAAAACGTCTGGTCAATGGTGTCCGAGCAACTGCCTCGTCACAATACGCCAGTTGCTACTCTTGATGAACTGTGGTGTTGTGTTGAAGCTGCATGGGCAGCTGTACCTCTACACGCCATCCAAGCTCTGTTTGACTCAATGCCCAGGCGTATCAGGACCGTTATTACGGCCAGAGGTGGTTGTTCTGGGTACTGATTTCTCAGGATCTATGCACCCAAATTGCGTGAAAATGTAATCACATGTCAGTTCTAGTATAATATATTTTTCCAATGAATACCCGTTTATTATCTGCATTTCTTCTAGGTGTAGCAATTTTAATGGCCAGTAGTGTAATATCCCAGCAACCGAGATACCAGTTTCCAAATTAGTAACACACGGGATGCAGTGATTATATATATATATACGACAAGAACGCTTCGATGCGAAACCGGTGAAGGCAGCGGACAGAATGGACAGGTACCAACAGGTCGCGATGCTCGGACCCGCCAGAACGCAGGGATCCCAACCACCACCATCGGCGGCCGCGGCTGCCTCCCCACGTCACGGTCCGTGACACCCTCTCCGGAGGAGCGCGATTGGCGCTGCCGATGCAGTCGAGGCAGAGGGAATTGCGGTCCAGCTGCTGTAAAGAAACGGATAGGACGCGAACCCGACACTTTGCCTGAAGATGCCATGTAGCAGACTTGTTGAAACCTTGCAGCAGAACGACTCCTTGAGTCGGCTGATAACCCGAGAATACTACATCATAGAAACCAGATTCTCAATTAAAGGAACGTAAGAGATCGTCGTTACTTATTAAAAGAAATGGCACTCTTTGAATGCAGTTCCAGGAAGGTGCGAGGGAAAGCAATACAGTCTGTCACCACAGACTGCACTGCCGTAGGGGAGATCAGAAACGGTAGCGGTCGCAGTCTGTGGTTGCATCAGCGTAGTCATAGTCCTGGTACGCGGTATCAGAGACTCGTATGGTACCTGGATTCATACTCGGATTCGCGGTCGGTTTCAGACTCGGCGCCAGACTGCTGGAGAGCTGCAGACGGCTGTCCTATTAAACCCAGTCAGGGTATAAATGCCAGGAAGCGGCCGGCTTCGCAGATGCGAGCTTGTGTTGGCTGTATATGGAGATCATGGCGCCATCGTTACCGCTGTGGATGTCGCAATGAAGTTGAGCTGCATCGACTACAGGCGTGTGACGAAACAGCAACCTGCAGTACATTGCTATGTGGCGTGTGGCTGGATCGCCAGGCACCAGCCACACGCTGCAATACTACATCTACATCTACATTGATACTCCGCAAGCCACCCAGCGGTGTGTGGAGGAGGGAACTTTGCGTGCCACTGTCATTATCTCCCTTTTCTGTTACAGTCGCGTATGGTTCGCGGGAAGAACGACTGCCGGAAAGCTTCCGTGCACGCTCGAATCTCTCTAATTTTACATTCGTGATCTCCTCGGGAGGTATAAGTAGGGGGAAGCAATATATTCGATACCTCATCTAGAAACGCACCCTCTCGAAACCTGTACATCAAGCTACACCGCGATGCAGAGCGCCTCTCTTGCAGAGTCTGCCACTTGAGTTTGCTAAGCATCTCCGTAACGCTATCACGGTTACCAAATAACCCTGTGACGAAACGCGCCGCTCTTCTTTGGGTCTACTTTATCTCCTTCGTCAACCCGATCTGGTACGGATCTCACGCTGATGAGCAATACTCAAGTATAGGTCGAAAGAGTGTTTTGTAAGCCACCTCCTTTGTTGATAGACTACATTTTCTAAGGACTCCCCCAATGAATCTCAACCTGGTAGCCGCCTTACCAACAATTAATTTTATATGATCATTCCACTTCAAATCGTTCCACACGCATACTCGCGCATATTTTATAGAAGTAACTGCTACCAGTGTATGTTCCGCTATCATATAATCATACAATAAAGGATCCTTCTCTCTATGTATTCGCAATACATTATATTTGCCTTTGTTAAGGGTCAGTTCCCACTCCCTGATCTTCCTTCATTTCGCTACAGTTTTCTAATGCAACAACTTCTCTGTATACTACAGCATCATTCGCGAAAAGCCGCATGGAACTTCCGACACTATCTACTCTTCCCTTCGGAGCGAGACGGCGAAGCAATATCAATTTGTAGGCAGGGGCTGTGGCTCTCCGACACTATCTACTCTTCCCTTCGGAGCGAGACGGCGAAGCCATATCAATTTATAGGCAGGGGCTGTGGCTCACGCTACTGTAATTTGTGTGGTTGGCATACCTTTGTCTCTGTCGGGTGTGGTAGGATATGACTGCGAGAGTTATGCTCTGGCATCTTTATTTAAACGCGATCTAGCGCCATGCTGGACAGTTGCGAGTGCTGTGTCGCAGCAACTCTCCTGCTGCCAGAGCGTAGCAAATGCTGTGGCCTACCCCATCCCGCCGATTGATGGGAGTCCACTACCATAATCCTCAGGAAGCTACTGTGCTCGTACCCAGACCACAGGAGAGACCGGGACCAAACAGGAAATAACGATTCCCTGAATTGTGGTTCGAACGATGACTGTTGGGCTACTTAAAATCCAGAACGAAAAGCGAGTACGTCCTAATCCAACAGAGGACATGTACAGCAGGATCTTTCAGTTAGAAAGTGTAAAGCGTATGTCGTTTCCTAAAATCAGAACATGGATTGCATAAACGGAAGAAATATTTACACGAAGTACGAAATCGGGTCCAAAACGAATCTCGTAAAAGTGTGAAAAAAGTATTATTCAAAAGATTTAGAACTGTTCGTGATAGTCCACGTGCTGTTAACGGGGAAATTTACGAGACTGGGCACACTTGTTTGCAAATGAGATGAACATTACTGGTTTCGAGATTTTTTGACCTCAAGTAAACTGGTAGAGGAGACGTCATTATTCGGTAATACTATAGATATATTCGTAGCTGGATAAATTCGTAGCTTACTTAAAACAGAAAGCTTCTCGTTATCATATAAAATCCTGAGTATAAAGTCAGTCAGTAAGGTTTAGTACACATTGCAATTGATCATTGTGAGCGAAAAAATGACTGAGTCGCTTATATAGTCTATGAATGCTGCGACACATTTGTTGTTTATGAAGCTTTTGATCCGTCTTCAGGAACATCGAGGCACGTTAGAACCAAAAATTAAAATTAAATACTGTTTAGTTGCAAAAATCTTGTAATCGACGAAGCCAAATTTGGAAAAATGGGAGAGAATGATTTTCAATGTTAATCCTAAACGTCTTCGTACCATCTGCAGAAAATTATTAACTATCTTTGTTGGACTCTTGGCTTGGACATAGTGACACTTCTGCCTTTAGGAGCCCAACAGAAACTGATAGGGTAATTCACTTTCTCGATCAAAAAATTGCAACAGTCTAAAGCATTTATCAGAACTGAAATAATGGTAAGCAAGTTGAATTCAATAATATTCTCGTAAAAGGCATGCAAAGGAAAGGCAAAGGATGATTTGGGGTTGCAAAAAAATTTCGCAGAAAAGTTTATACTCAAAGCATCACGAGGATTCTGCGATTGACTTTCAAAGAACGGATTTAATTCAAGTGCGGTACTTCGTATTCCGTTAGCTAAATTTTGACCTTTGAACAGACTTCGGAAGCTACAAGTGAACGATATGCTCCCAGTAAAATTGTATAATAATATATCTGCATTCGTATGTTCTCTTTCCAGGTTGCCAGTATCAATAGAAGTGTAACCTCATCCTGGCCAATCGAGGGAGAGGATACGAACAAAGTAACCCACTCGAATACAGCGCAGTATGCAATAACCCTTGAAAAGTATTGGCAACAATCTACGTATGCCAAGATGAGAGTACTGGCTTTTTGGACCGAGGATTCAAAAAACGTGCTTGAGTATGGGACAAAACATAGGAATTTCGCTATTTTTTCTACAACATCTGGGAACTTTTAACAACCATATATAAGCTTTCTCTTACTGACTATAAGAAGCTCTACGTGCAGGACTACAAATTTCTTCAGTTAACTGACTCATGGTAAGGACAAATAAGTCCACATTTATTTTCAAGATGAAGATGGGTTGCCATTGAAAGCTATTAACGTGAATCTCTTCTCGCCCAAATGTACGCCGTTAGTGCAAGCCTTCCATGCCTTTTTATAGCCAGGTAGAGAATTTGATACAGAAGCTTCACAACTGCTCTTTCGTAACTGAGAGAGAAAAAGATACTACATCCCGAGGAGAATTCATCAAAAATAATTACACTGTACATCACCAGCTAGGCCAGCCAGTATTTGGCGAAATAATAAGTTAGACGCAGTTTGCACCCAAACTGTGTGATGAGCGAGAACTGTTTTTGAATGTAAACGAAATTTGTTTTTCAATGGAAACATTAAAACGACCATGTAACACAAAAAATGCGACGTTTATAACGTATGCAACATGTCGACAAAATTACTGCTTCTTCTGTTTCTTACGTTAAATATCATCTCAGCAAATATGGAACATGAGCTGTAAAATAACAAAAGTATCTAATGTCTTGAACGCCTTACAATCCCGTCCCGGAAATTTATTTCCAGTCCCAAATTTTCCGTTGCCTTTCCTTTACATGCCTTTTATGAATATTTTATTAGTTACAATGGATACTGAGCATTATTTCGGTTTATTTGCAGTGTAAGTAACGCAGAAATGGAAAATTCCACATTGGAACTAGAACACATGATTACTGTTCGGTATTCTTGCTGCTACGTTAACAGCTGCTTGGAAACTACATTAACAAAAATGGTTCATCCCTATAATGAGATTTTCACTCTGAAATAAAGTGTGCGCTGATGTGAAACTTCCTGATATGAAACTTCCTTTCTTCCAGGTTCGCAGGAGAGCTTCTGTGAAGGTTGGAATGTAGGAGACGAGGTACTGGCTGAATTAAAGCTGTGAGGACGGGCCGTGAGTTGTGCTTGGGTGGCTCAGATGGTAGAGCACTTGCCCACGAATGGCAAAGGTCCCGAGTTCCAGTCTCGGTCCTGCACATAGTTTTAATCTGCCAGTAAGTTTCACGGTTCATTTCCGGCCGACCTGCACCAAAAATGCGGCCTTTTTCTAAACGCTTGGCCATCTGGATCTCCTTCTTACGTCATTTTCATTTCTCGCTGGGCCCTGCGTATACGATAAAGCTGGAGGAGGCCATTCTTGCCGTGCCATTTTGACTTCCTGTCAGTCTCATATTTGAGGCGTCTGTATTCCTATTTGTTTGCTTTATTACTGGTGCAGGGGGGAAAAGATGGAAAAAATAACGAAAATTTTACCAATATACAGCGCTGTAAGCGTTTTAACGTAAACAGTTTTAATTGTCCTTGGGTCAAAAACCGCTTAGAAACCAAAATGACATCGGTTTTAAGTGTCCTGAGACTGGCGCAAGACATGTTGATTTTGCTGTCCACCGTCTTTTGCCACAAGCAAAGATCGAGAAACAGCGTGTTACACAACAAGTCATAGAGTGCGTTGCGAAATGTGTCCCTTCAGTTCAGCTATGTTCGTAATTGGAGAACTAAATACAGCTTCTCTCAAATAAAGCCACAGCCTGAGGTCACACGGATTAAGATCGGGTGATCTGGATGGCCAGGCTGATAATTGTAGCATTTTCTTCAGTGCCCGTGGAGTGTGTGGAGCAACACCATCTTGCATAAAAATGATCTTACCGACACGTCCGCGCTGTTAAAGATTTGGTATGACGTTGGTGCGTAAAAGACTCTAATAGCGTTCACCGGTGACGGTACAGCTAACAGGACCCGCAAGACTCATCTCCTCGAAAAAAACACGGCCCTACGATTAGCGATGTCGGAAAACCCCACCACATATTCACCCTTACAGAATGAATTTTCATGAGGATTTTCCGTTGCTGGTATTCTGCAATTCTGTGCATGGTCATGTCCTTGGAGATGGAAAAGGGCTCCGTCTGTTCACAGAATTTCACAAGCTGCGACATCGTCGCGAAAAACACAGTGACCCGTATATGTAATAAGTTTCCTTTTAATTTACGTCTATGGTCGCAATCTGTTTTGTTTAACAGATTACCGGTTTCGGTCTTTATTAACCATCGTCAGATCTGCAGCAAAAGTGGGAAAAATATAAAAACATTTATATTTTTCCCATTTTTGTTGCAGATCTGATGATGGTCATTAAAGACCGAAACCTGTAATCCGTTAAACAAAAAAGATTGTGACCATAGAAGTAAATTAAAGGAAACTGTTCACAGAATGTCCATGGCCATTCATTGTCCACTTCCATGGGAGCAAGAAATTCCAGAGCGAACGTTTGTCTTGCTGGCAGGTCAGCAAAAAACAGCTCCTGAACATGAGAGATTTTGTATGGATAGCAGTTCAGGATGTTTCATAGGATTTTATGCACTGTGCTTGCAGGTATGTCTACGGCTAATGGTCGGGAAATTCCCCGCACTGTATGTTTGAACACCACTAATCGACCCCTCCTGCAATGCTGTGGCCAAACCTTCGACAGACGTCGGATCACCTGCTTTGCTCACTCTACCACCTTGCAGTTCAAAATCATTGGAGTCATTTTCACCAAACGCTTAGCAGACAGCGGATCAACGCCATTTTTTCACACTTTTGAGGGTCCGGAACTTTTTCAGGACTACTGCCGCACATTCTCAGTTCTTGTAAAAGAGCCTTACCAGTAGCACACAATCCTTACTGGGGCGCCTCGTACGCAAACTGAGGAAAATTATCTGTTGGTTAAATATTCGTTTAGTTTTGTTTTATTCCATGGCGTTTCGCCCTTTGTCAATAATATGCTGTTCAGAATTAACGACATTCTGAGCAGTTGTTCTTTTTCTACAGCGTTTTGAAACTATGGACAAAAAATGGTTCAAATGGCTCTGAGCACTATGGGACTTAACTTCTGAGGTCATCAGTCCCCTAGAACTTAGAACTACTTAAACCTAACTAGCCTAAGGACATCACAAACATCCATGCCGGAGGCAGGATTCGAACCTGCGACCGTAGCGGTCGCGCGGTTCCAGACAGTAGCGCCTAGAACCGCTCGGCCACCCCGGCCGGCAACTATGGACACCCCAAATATTGGTGTTTTGGGTTTAATGATGAAGTGTCTGTAGTAACGCCAAAAATAAATTGTTCGGCAGGTAGGGAATTAGGGAATATTATCGGTCCTACTAAAACGATCCGTCGGAACATGAATACTTGCTGCGGCATCCAAGTGCTTTCGTGTTGCTAAGCACGTAATCCCTCGCAAATATGTCGTGCTCACATACGAGACGACACCGTAACGATGTCTCTGACGTTACCAAAATTAATTTTGTAATTTTCTTAATACGTTTCTCTCTGGAAGCTAACTGGCGAAGCAGTAAGCTGGTGTGACGACCCTGACGTGCCTCATTTCCTTTCGACCACTATTGATCCTTATTATAAGACCTACTCCTACACTATATTGGATTGACAACACAATACTAATGGAACGCGAATTCTTCAGTAACGGTATTTTTCGTTACACAGGCGAAACAGTTTCACATGTCTTACGGTATCTTATTTTTTATTTCCGACATATGTGATAGCGATAAAAGTTATGTTACGTGAATTTATAAACTTTGGGAATATTCATAAACTTTTTCAGTGCATCTGTCTGTTTCCTCAGACTGAAATGAAAAAAAAAATATGTTTCTTAAATATTCCTTGTAACCTTACTTTACTGCGTCATATCCTAGACAAAAAATTTCGATGTGTACTATTTTTGCCAAAATTTCTACTAACATTTGAAATTATCACTGAATAGCCAAGCCGTAAGCTGGTCTGACGACCCTGACGTGCTTCGTTTCCTTTCGACCACTATAGTTACTTATTATAAGACCTACCCCTCCACTATCTCTATTTGATTGACTACGCAATACTGACCTCACCAGAACTCCTATTCTTCCTGCCATAGCGCTTCATTAATCCTCATTATATCTAGCTTCAATCTATCCATACCTGTTTTTGAATTCTCTAACATAAATAACCAGATAAGAGATCGAATGTTCCGCCCTCCAACCCATAGAGCTCCAATTTGGTTTTGTTGATTTGATGTGGTGTCCGTCAGTTAACTCAATTTTAGTGGGGCCACATTTCCTAGTGATTTAAGAAGTCTTTTGCAACCTAATTTGAAGAAAAATAAGTGTTTGTGTTTTCAGCTACATTCATGGTTGCAATCTCCTGAACACATTTTCCAAGACTAGTCTGTTTTCGCCAGTTCTACCTAAGCGTAGACTTAGAAGAGCTTACAGCAGCATACTTGTCGGCACACTGTTAAGAAGAATACAAAATTACTGTGTTTGCACCATCTGCACAGCAGAAAGAATCAAAACTAGTCCCCACTAGTATTTTTTAGAGCTATTTAACATTCACACTCGCGCTACTAAATAAACTGTGAGTATGAGGCGGCTATCGATATAACAATGGGTCACGTACTTTTCTTTGCGCCATAAGGCCCAAAGGGCTGCGCGCTGCTGCAAGGCTCCTCTTCAGCTGGGTTCCAGGAGGGCGAGCTGAAGTAGTGCCTTCGCAATCTTATGTGAAAATTATTAAAGATTTTAAAGCGAAAGAATGTTATTAACATTCTACAGTTTTATTCATCATGTACACATATGTATTTCTCATCGTATCCTGGCGACAAAAAATTTCTAAATTTCTCCCAGCAAGAGACTAGTTTGTTGATACCGTCACTAAAGAATGTTTGACGGAGCCGCAACCTCACCTCTGCTTCACTTCAAAGTGAAGTACTGGTAGGTGATCTTTAGTTCCTGGAAATATATGGAAATCGAAAGGCGTCAAGTCAGGACTGCACAGAGGATGATCCATCCTCCGTACAGTCCCTACAGTGAGCCCAAGCCAACGGATTCGAAAATCGATTACAGCATCCCGTTTCTCACGCACCGACGTAGTTACCTTACACGTCGCCATGTTACTCGCTACAATTCGGAGCCCGCTAGGGGCAGAGGGCTGCCAATATACCCCCATGCTCATAAAGTAAGGATAATGCTGATATATGGTGAAACAATTCTCTGGTGGGCGATTTGATGGTATAAATCACCTTAGGGTATGACCATGCGGTGCATTTGACCTGCGGTCATTCGCACGGTTGCGCTGGCAGCAGTCCACATACGCAGAGGGGTGTTGGTGCATGTCAGAGTACATTGCAGCGAGTAAGTGTGCAGACGTTTTCAGACGTGCTAATTGTGACTGTGTTGAAAATGTTTCAAAGAATACATACTGATGACGTTATAAGGGGTAGAACACTAGGGCGACTGGAGACTGGTCAAACACCACAGGTCATAGCACAGGCCCTCCGTGGGCCACAAAGTGTGATCTCAAGATTATGACAACGATTCCAGCAGACAGGAGACGTGTCCGGGCGCTACAGTACTGGACGTCCACAGTGTACAGCACCACAAGAAGACCGATATCTCACCATCAGTGCCCGCAGACGGCCACGGAGTACTGCAGGTAGCCTTGCTCGGGACATGGGACAGTTTTATCCAGACACACAGTCTACAAACAACTGAACAGACATGGTTTATTCGCCCGGAGATCTACAAGGTGCATTCCACTGACCCCTGGTCACAGGAGAGCCCGTAAAGCCTGGTGTCAAGAACACAGTACATGGTCATTGCAACAGTGGTCCCAGGTTATGTTCACGGAAGAGTCCAGGTATAGTCTGAACAGTCATTCTCGCCGGGTTTTCATCCGACGAGAACCAGGAACCAGATATCAACCCCTCAATGTCCTTGAGAAGGACCTGTATGAAGGTCGTGGTTTGATGGTGTGGGTGGGATTATGATTAGTGCACGTTCACTCCTGCATGTCTCTGACAGAGGAACTGTAACAGGTCAGGTGTATTGGGACGTCATTTTGCACCAGCATGTCCGCCTTTTCAGGGGTGCAGTGGGTCCCACCTTCCTCCTGATGGATGATAACGCACGGCCCCACTGAACTGCCATTGCGGAGGAGAACCTTGAAACAGAAGATATCAGGCGAATGGAGTGGCCTGCGTGTTGTCCAGACCTAAACTCCATCGAGCACGTCTGGGATGCACTAGGTCGGCGTATCGCTGCACGTCTTCAAACCCCTACGACACTTGAGGAGCTCCGACAGTCACTTGTGCAAGAATGAGAGGCTATACACCAGCAGCTGCTCTACCACCTGAGCCAGAGTATGCCAACCTGTTGTACGGCTTGTGTACGTGCGCATGGTGATCATATCCCATATTGATGTCGGGGTATACACGCAGGAAACTGGCGTTTTGTAGCACATGTGTTTCGGGACGGTTTTCGCAACTTGTCACCAATACCGTGGACTTAAAGATCTGTGTCGTGTGTGTTCCCCAGTTCCCTATGCTATTAGCGCCAGTTTTGTGTAGTGCCACGTTGTGTGGCACGACAATCTGCAATTATCCTTAATTTATGAGCGTGAATGTATATCTGAGAAGCCTAAAGATGTAGCATGTTAACAATGTTTGTTTTATTAAAGAAGCCTTACCTATTTTCACATAAAAAATTCGGAGACATTACTTTCCAGTACTTCCTCGTATTTCCTTCTTTCTGGCGCCCGTCATCCTGCATGTAGATCTGCATCAGGTCCTCACAGAGTGCACAACCCCACCTTTTCCTTGGTTTACTTAGTGGTCTTCTTCCGCAGGGAGTAAAATCTATGTATTTCAAAATTCATCGAGGTTTGTTCACCCGAGCCACGGGACCTACCCATGCAAGACGTTTGGTTTTCATGAGGCTTACAGCGTTTGGTATGTGAATTCTCACCCAGAACACGGTTCTGAGGGATCCCCATTTCTCCAGGGATCTCATCTTGTACTGGACCATAGATAGTCCTCCTCAAGGCTTTCCTCTCAAAAACAACAACTTTACTTATATCCTTTCTTCGGACACTCTAAGGTCACCACAGTAAAGTAGTAAGTGTTGAACCTTAGATAAGTCCGGCCGCAGTTTCAAATTCCTTGACAGATAGCGAGACTGAAGCATGCGGAGCACTAATGCGACCCGTACCTCAGTACTGCACAACGGTGTGGTTTTCCCACATCGAGAGTGTGCTCCTACACGTGTTACCGGCAGCTTCGATCAGTGGTCAGATATTAAGTACACTACTTGGCCATTAAAATTGCTATACCACGAAGATGACGTGCTACAGACGCGAAATTTAACCGACAGGAAGAAGATGCTGTCATATGCCAACGATTAACTTCTCAGAGCATTCACACAAGTTTGGCGCCGGCGGCAACATCTACAACATGGTGACATGAGGAAAGTTTCCAACTGATTTCTCATGCACAAACAGCAGTTGACCGGCGTTGCTGGTTAAACGTTGTTGTGATGCCTCGTATAAGGAGGAGAAATGCGTACCATCACTTTGATAAAGGTCGTATTGTAGCCTGTCGCAATTGCGGTTTATCGTATCGCGACATTGCTCCTCGCGTTGGTCGAGATCCAATGACTTAGCAGAATATGGAATCGGTCGGCTCAGGAGGTTAATACGGAACGCCGTGCAGCATCCCAACCGCCTCGTATCACTAGCAGTCGAGATGACAGGCATCTTATCCGCATGGCTGTAACGGATCGTGCAGCCACGTCTCGATCCCTGAGTCAACAGATGGAGACGTTGGCAAGACAACAACCATCTGCACGAACAGTTCGGCGACGTCTGCAACAGCATGGACTATCAGATCGGAGACCATGGCTGCGGTTACCCTTGACGCTGCATCACAGACTGGAGCGCATACGATGGTGCACTCAACGACGAACCTGGATGCACGAATGGCAAAACGTCATTGCTTTGGATGAATCCATGTTCTGTTTACAGCATGATAATGGTCACATCCGTATTTGGCGACATCGCGGTGAACGCACATTGGAAGCGTGTATTCGTCATCACCATACTGGCCTATCACCCGGCGTGATGGTTTGGGGTGCCATTGGTTACACGTCTCGGTCACCTCTTGTTCGCATTGACGGCACTTTGAACAGTGGACGTTACATTTCAGATGTGTTACGACCCATGGCTCTACCCTTCATTCGATCCCTGCTAAACCCTACACTTCAGCAGGATAATGCACGACCGCATGTTGCAGGTCCTGTACGGGCCTTCCTGGATACAGAAAATGTTCGACTGCTGCCATGGCCAGCACATTCTCCAGATCTCTTACCAACTGAAAACGTCTGGTCAATGGTGGGCGAGCAACTGGTTCGTCACAATACGCCAGTCACTAGTCATCATGAACTGTGGTATGGTGTTGAAGCTGCATGGGCAGCTCTACTTGTACAAGTCATCCAAACTCTGCTTGACTGAATGCTCAGGCGTGTGAAGGCCGTTATTACGGCCAGAGGTGGTTGTTCCAGGTACTGATTTCTCAGGATCTATGCACTCAAATTGCGTGAAAATGGAATCACATGTCAGTTCTAGTATAATATATTTGTCCAATGAATACCCGTTTATCATCTGAATTTATTCTTGGTGTAGCAATTTTAATGGTCAGTAATGTAGATGGTTCCTGAACTCAAGTGGGAATCCCTGGAGGGAAGGCTGTTGTGTCTAGGAATCCTGCCTGCTCGGTTCGCTAGACAAACAAACAACTCTCATTAATGAGTTTTATTAGAACAAAACAGTACAGTACTAAAGTCGCAATCCAGGGGAGATATACATAATAATCACTTCTCTTCAGAGTAGACAAATACCAGTCGGTGCTACATAGAAATTCCTAACGATGTCGCTGCTATCGAAGTCGCTAACATAGAAGGCGCTATTGAAGTGGGATCCACCAAGCGCGCGGCTCCCCTTCAATTAGGGGCCGCTGCTGTTGCGTTTTCGCCCTGGAGTAAATCGGACAGCTTGCGTTTGGCTGATCTCTTCTCACAGCCGTCTCTTCTCTATCGGTCCCGACTGACGTGCCAGCGCTGAGTGTACGCCGACCTCTGTTCGCGAGTCGCCATTAAGATAATTGAGGGAAAAGGCGTTTAAGGCTGACAGCGGAACGATTCTACTGCTGTCCACGTGCATTTCGCACAAGGACCGCTATATACTGACTTGGCAGAACATCCTAAAAAATTTTGGTCCCATGTCAAAGCGGTAGGTGGGTTACAACAAAATGTCCAGACACACTGTGACCAAAATGGTGCTGAAACAGAGGATGACAGACTAAAGGCCGAAAACTAAATGTCTTTTTCCGAAGCTGTTTCACAGAGGAAGACTGCACTGTGGTTTCTTCTCTAGATTGTCGCACACATGACAAAATGGTAGATATCGAAGTAGATGACAGAGCGATAGAAAAACAATTGAAATCTCTCCAAAGAGAAAAGGCCGCTGGACCTGATGGGATACCAGTTCGATTTTACACAGAGTACGCGAAGGAACTTGCCCCCCTTCTTGCAGCGGTGTACCGTAGGTCTCTAGAAGAGCGAAGCGTTCCAAAGCATTGGAAAAGAGCACAGGTCATCCACTTTTTCAAGAAGGGACGTCGAACAGATGTGCAGAACTATAGACCTATATCCCTAGCGTCGATCAGTTGTAGAATTTTGGAACACGTATTATGTTCGAGTATAATGACTTTTCTGGAGACTAGAAATCTACTCTATAGGTATCAGCATGGGTTTCGAAAAAGAGACGATCGTGTGATACCCAGCTCGCGCTATTCGTCCACGAGACTCCGAGGGTCATAGACACGGGTTACCAGGTAGATGCCCTGTTTCTTGACTTCCGCAAGGCGTTTGATACAGTTCCCCACAGTCGTTTAATGAACAAAGTAAGTGCATATGGACTATCAGACCAATTGTGGAATTGGATTGAAGACTTCCTAGACAACAGAAAGCAGCATGTCATTCTCAATGGAGAGAAGTCTTCCGAAGTAAGAGTGATTTCAGGTGTGCCGCAGGGGAGTGTCGTAGGACCGTTACTATTCAATATACATAAATGACATTGTGGATGACATCGGAAGTTCACTGAAGCTTTTTGCGGATGCTGCTTTGGTATATCGAGAGGTTGACACAGGGGAAAATTGTAATGAAATGCAGAAGGATCTGCAACGAATTGACGCATGGCGCAGGGAATGGTAATTGAATCTCAATGTAGACAAGTTTAATGTTCTGCGAATACATAGAAAGAAAGATCCTTAATGATTTAGCTACAATATAGCAGGTCAGCAACTGGAAGCAATTAATTCCATAAATTACCTGGGAGTAGGCATTAGGAGTGATTTAAAATGGAATGACCATATAAAATTAATCGTCGGTAAAGCAGATGCCAGACTGAGATTCATTGGAAGAATCCTAAGGAAATGCAATTCGAAAACAAAGGAAGTAGGTGACAGTACACTTGTTCCACCACTGCTTGAATACTGCTCACCGGTGAGGGATCTGTACCAGATAGCGTTGACAGAAGAGATAGAGAAGATCCAACGGAGAGCAGCGCGCTTCGTTACAGGATCATTTAGTAACCGCTAAAGCGTTACGGAGATGATAGATAAACTCAGATGGAAGATATTGTAACAAATAATATAGTAACAAATAAGCCTTCGGTCAGAAATATTAAGACCCCGCATGAGAGATGCTCAGTAGCTCGGTACGGGCTTTTGTCGAAGTTTCGAGAACATACCTTTACCGAGGAATCGAGCAGTATATTGCTCCCTCCTACGCATATCTCGTGAAGAGACCATGAGGGTAAAATCAGAGAGATTGGAGCCCACACAGAGGCATACCGACAATCTTTCTTTCCGCGAACAATACGAGACTGGAATAGAAGAGAGAACCGATAGAGGTACTCAAGGTATCACCCGCCACACACCGTCAGGTGGATTGCGGAGTATGGATGTAGATGTAGATGATAGTGGAAGTTAGACGCTGTACTAAGGCGTTTCGACAGTTGTTTTACCTTTCTTATTTGCAAAAGGGAAAAGGAAAGGAAGTGATAAGTAGTGGTGCAAGATACTCTGCATCACGTACCGTATGCTGGTTACGGAGTATTGTGTAAATGTAGATGTGAAATGTAGATGATCAGTTTTCGGCTTGGATCTTAATTTTCATCTCCGTCTCACGCGATGTGACGGCTGCGAATATCACTATTAGGTATTTAAAATCAAGAAAGCTTTAGTAGGTAAGCAATGGGTCTCGTAAATAGGCTTGAGTCTGGTTATTTAAACGTGTGGTTGTTGGTACATGTGAGCAGGAGAACTTTGTTCATCACTGGAAGTTACCTTTCTAGGTCGTTATTGCACGGAGTCTATAAAATTTATGTTTTCATATGGTTTTAATTTATACTACGTGGGAAACTTGTGTATATATACAGCGGGTGAAACGATACAGGAACGCAAATTTAATCTGCTCTACACACCTAATCCTGATAACATCAATCCCACAATCTGTTATCTGATACAGGTATTTCTGGCAGACCATCAGAGACATCGTAAACGTAATCAACAATCAGGCTTGCTATTTGCCCACATACGAGCGGCATATCACAGTGATGCGTTGCTAGGTTGTGCGATCTTTCTAGAGGTCGCACGTGTGTGGGCAAGTCGCAGATAACAGCAAACGATCGCTGAGCGGTTGTAAGGTGCCTCTTACGTGAGGAGGACATTTTTACCAGTTTTAATAAATTATTGTCTCTTATTGATGTATTCACGATAGTCAGGAATTGCTGTAGTCCGTAGCTGGCCATGAGTCGGAGAGCATTTCACACGCTGGCTGGCTAGGTGACGAAGCGACCGTATGTCGCGCGTAGTGGGGTGGGGCTCGGCGCTGGACCGTAGCAACAAGCGTTAGCCTGGGAAATATACATGACGAGAAGTACGACATCTTGGCGCCAAAGTCACCGATTTTGTTTATTTATATTTAATAATTAAAGAATTTATGACAACATGAATACTAGGAGGAGCCTTTGGATGTTTAAAACTATTTATCATAGTTTTGCCTCGTGAAAGTTCACATCCGTTCATTAACAAACGCATATCTTAGTAAGTACGAATTTGATCGGAAATCCACGCACTGTGACGAAACTAGTAAGAGATACGGACTGCGCGCCAAAGTCGACAGTCGGCGTTAAGAGCTCTTCCTGTCTTGTTCGATGGTAGCCATGCTGTCGGTTACGAGTAGTTTGTGACGTGAGTGTGTCATTATTGATCTAATAGGTATAAAAGCGATATTACGGCATTCCGAATGTTAATTTCGAGTAAATAAATACCCCAAAGTTGGCCGACAGCAATTTCAGATGATTAGCTTCCACCGACAGAGACGTCCAATGCGCCAATGAAGAATCTGCACGTTGTGACATTTACGAGAGCGGCACCGCGCACAGGTAGGAGGAAATCCGACGACACGACCCACCAAGGCGGATCAAGGAAGGTCCGACTTACACTCGCAAATTCCGGGTGGAAATGCTGACCAGTCATACTGTACGTCACATATACCACCCTCTACGGAGTCGCGGCTAAGCTGAGTAATAACAGTATCAGTTTATAAGCGAGGGGATCTTGCACGGTCCAAGTTCCCAATGATTCTGATGAATCGTGTGTGATGCGTGGCAGTATGACGCCTGGCTGCACCCCGTTTCCTTGGTTAATAAAACAGGTTACGCAGTTTTGTTTCGTTTCTCTGTGTCCTTGAGACCTAAGGACTTACGTAAATATTTACAGTTATTCAGGGAACATGAACCACTCACAAAAGTCAACAGGAATGTGAAATGTGCCACGCATTCTTAGTGTCAATGAAAACGGTAATGCATTCTGTAATGTAGCTTCAGTTGACAAGAAAGGAGTCCAACATTTTAGATGTATTATTATTGTTTTGTTCTGATATTAGTCAATCCAAAGTTTTATGTTTATTATTATTATTATTTTCTTCTGGTATTAGTCACCACTGCTGCTAAACGTAGTTCAGTTTTCATGTTTAAGAGACAGTGGTGCTCAAAATACTGGTTTAACTTTTAGACCGCTCGTTTGCTGTCGGGTCAAAGAGAGTGATGTACTGCAATCGATATTTTGTTTGTAGGGTCCTTTATATTGCAGTCAGCCCTTTATACAGTACTCTCTTCTGCCATAAAATATTAATCAACAACTTTAATAGATTTACGGAAAAAATAATAATAATATACATTTACAAAACTGTAGCTTGTGATCTCTGGCTTTATTCCTTGGAAATCGATGTGAGTACAGATGCTTTCTCTTTGGTAGATGGAGATGTGTATGGAAAGCATGACCAATGACTAACCTCTTTGAGCAGGACCCGGTATTTTAGATTCGTAGTAGGAGGCAGTCACTGTAGTTTGTGATCTCTGGCTTTATTCCTTGGAAATCGATGTGAGTACAGATGCTTTCTCTTTGGTAGATGGAGATGTGTATGGAAAGCAGGACCAATGACTAACCTCTTTGAGCAGGACCCGGTATTTTAGATTCGTAGTAGGAGGCAGTCACTGTAGTTGCGAGATGACTTCTCAGAGTGGAAAGTCGGCGGATGCAACAAGCTCGGCAAGATCAGAGGAGAAGAGGCCATCAGTCGGGAACGTTTCACCGGCCCCAAGAGAACCACGCAGGTAATCGAATAATAGATTACGGGTCAATTCTAGTGTCCGATACCACCCGTCGGCTTTGACCAATGACGTAATGTGTGATGTTACTTTGTTTGTGCCGCAGATTGCTGTCGATGAACGTTAAATGATTTCTCTGGATTTCCTCGTTATGCGCGTATATTAAAAATTCGATGTAGATTGTTTTGTTTTCGTTTCGTAATTTGTTTTCGGCATCTTTTGTTAATGAAAGTAGTAGTGATTTATAAGTAGTCGTCATTTGTAAGGACTTGATTTCTCACGCTGTTCGTTATTGTTGAGTCAGCTGTTTTTACTGTGAAAATTCTGCTTCAGAAAATGAGTGACCGTTAAAAAATTGTTCAAATGGCTCTGAGCACTATGGGACTTAACATCTTTGGTCATCAGTCCCCTAGAACTTAGAACTACTTAAACCTAACTAACCTAAGGACATCACACACATCCATGCCCGAGACAGGATTCGAACCTGCGACCGTAGCGGTCGCGCGGCTCCCGACTGAGCGCCTAGAACCGCGAGACCACCTAGGCCGGCAGTGACCGTTAATCAACTATAAAATTTTTGCAATGATTGGGCGTCATTGCTGAATTTTGCAAGTGCACTGTCTGTGGAACTTATATGGCTTTGACGAAGGTTGCGTCATCACGAACATCCGACGAATACATGTGGAGGTGCAGAGAAAATAACATATGGAGACCCATACGCAAGGGGACCTGGTTCGAAAGATAGAGGCTGAATTTAGAAGTAATTGGCATGCTAACCTACTATTTTTGCTATGAATATTCTTTCAGATCTGTCATGCACGAAGCAGGGGTTTCGTGTGGCACTGTAGTCGACTGTTTCTCGTTTTGTAGAGAAGTCTGCGGGGAATTTATAAAGTATAGCGGGTCACTGGGGGGAGGGGGGCGGAGGGGTTATAGTTGAAGTAGATGAGTCACATTTTGGAAAGAGAATATACGAAAGGGGGCACGAGGTTGTTGGGCTTTCGGTTTTTGGAGTAGTAGTTTCTGGATGAGATTAGTATTGTACCAAATCTGACAATGGAAGTCTTGACATCTTTAATACAAGAATATGTGGAAGAAGGTTCAATAGTCATATCGGGTGGGTTTGCTTCGTACAAGGGGTTGGGTGAAAGGGGTTATCATCACTTGGTCGTGAATCCCAATATTCAGTTAAAGATTAAAAGACGGGGGCATGTACTAATACTATCGAGGGGTATTGGGGGGCTGGATATCTGTTGTCTGGCGGGAAAAGAGGATTTCAGTTTTGAAAGGCAATTTAGATGAATACTGTTAGAGTAAGAGTATTCCTAAAGGTTATTGTTCATTTCCTGCATTTATGAAAGTAGTCAGCAAAATGCACAAGCCTCGTTTTGTTTGTTAGGTTTTGGTGGGTCTTATACTTTTTTCTTGTTTTGCGTTGCCTTTTTTTATGTTACTGTATTGTGCGAGTGCTACCATTTTGGTTTCTCTGGAGGAATGTTTTTCTGTCCTTTTAATATTTTCTGGTTACAGTGGTGGACCGGGGGGTATTGCTGTGTCTTTTACGGAGGGTTTGTGTGGTTGACTCGTGGGTCACTTTTTTTTATTTTAAAAATTTGCGTCTGGTTGAGGGCAGGTGATAGGGAACAACTGATTTGGGTGGTACCTCATTCGTGCCTGGCAGTTTGTGTTTCTTATTATTTTCTTTTCATTTGTTGTTCTGGATTTTGCTTCTTTCGTTACAGTTTGACCTTCTAACATTATTATTTCTTGTTACGCCCTTATTTCGTTCTTATCAGTCTCGATCTGTGACTCCTTTGGAAATTCATTTGCGGTAAGTTTCTTTCTATGTAGCCACTTTTATGTTTTCCTTATCGATGTTTCCGCTACACTTCTCTTATTTTAACTGTCACTCCTGGTGTATCGATTTTACTGAGTGTTATTATGAGCTATTGTAGCTGGTGTGACTTTCGTGTAGTATAGTTATCGGTTGCAAGATTTGGTCATTTTTGCGTTTTATTTCTTCGCGTGTGCAGTAATGTGTGTAAGGATTTTCATTTTTTGAAAGTATAGTCGTATTTTGTAGTTCATTAACAAGATCATTTTTCCAGTTCGTTTCTGATATAAGATTTTTGCGCAACAAACAGTAATATTGGAATCGGTAACCAGAAATAGCCTCCTACATAGGTTGCTTCTACTTACCGATTCGAACTGTTCGACGGTTCATTACTTGGATCGTTTTTGCAGTACGTGTGCGAAATGTAATATAATATATGCACTCGTAATTGCTCTCGTGTTCTTATTTACTTCAGTCTTCTTCAACTCGTTTAAATGAAATTCGCGCGTAAATAATAGTCGCGTTAAATGTATTATTTTATGGCATGCTACATTCGTTTGTTTACGTGTATGATCCGTTCCATTCATACGTTGTCCATTGCAGCATCTTTGCCTTACGTATGACGTCATTAGTCAAAGCCGACGAGTGGTATCGGACAATACTACAGTCAAGCAAACGGATACGAAGGAGATGCCTTAACGGAACAGTTAGTCCGGATAATGATTTTCATTGTAAAATTTTACAACGCGGCGTTCGCTCCGTAACACTGGGGTGTTTGCTGTCACTTTCTGCTTTTTACTGACTTGTTGTTTCCGTTGTTTATATGCGGAGCATTTGTTTTCAACTTTTATACTGAAATAGTTAATAGTGAATTAATACGAAATATGGATTAACTACTGAGATGACGTGCAGATGAGAATTAATTTGTACAAAATATGGGATTTTGGTGACAGTCTCTTGCGAATTATTATTCGCAATGGAAAGGAGGTCCTTCCGTCACTTTCTGCTTTTTCCGCATTTAAGTCTTTGTGTTATTGATGCCAGTCGTTTATTCGCACTGTTTAGTTTGGTAAGTAAGTAATGAAGTTGCCTGAAATATGAATCTTAGTTGTTCCATTCATAAAATAAGTGAATTCTGGTTTCATGAGGACAGTATTATCGTAGTTGGAAACAACGTTGGCAACGAAGTGCTAAAAATTTTATATGTATTCTCATGTACATGGAAGAAAGTAATTAACTCAACGGAATATATTCCTAAAACTGAACTGATTCTTTAGCAAGTGTATGTATTTTGTAGTTACTACGTGAGGATGGGGGTCAAGAGGAATTTGCTATAGTAATGGTCGACGTTGACCTGTGACGAAATAGTAAAAACGGCTGTGACCTCATTTCTTGGTGCGGCTTTGAATTACACATCATTATAACTCTATTGTTGTCACACATTTGTTGGTTTTAAGAGAGACTAGATTTTTTATCTCTGCTGTCTACGAGAAAAAGAAAGAGTCTATTCTTTTTCGCAAGACATTTCAATATTTAATCGATTTATCAGTTTTCTTTTCTTTTCAGTAAGTGTATATATTTTCAGTAAGTGGTATTTATTGTGGCGTCCAGTACATCTGTAGCATTTTGTTTATGCTGTTTGGGTCATCTTCTTTCCGATAAAAAGTTACAGTTATTTTCGTGATAATAATTTCCATTTACTCACGATACAACACTCATTCGTAACTGCGTATCATAGTGTAAACTTCAGATATATAGTTAGAGTATTTTTACAGACTAGCTTCAATTTCTTTACGGTGAAGTTTATTTAATTTCGTACTACGTGTCATGATCCTCAGTTAAGCTGTAGGGTCTTTTTTGCAATTCTCGATTCGTTTTCTTCGAGGTCAATAGTTGGAGTTCTTCTTGTGATAGCCTTTTCGATTTACTACTGATAAGTACATATATTCTTATTTGTGTATTCCGAGATAAATAGATTTTCAGCTACCTTGGAAATCGGTCTGTCACCAGAACCCAAAATTAGCATTTTCATTTGTAGGTTGCGCCAATTCACAACATATCTAGCCTAACGTAATCGAGACCTCAGGATACGCTACAGATCAGTCTGCCACCATAACGCAGATTTCACCTTTCAGACTAAATCATTAAAAATATTCCGACATATTGTGAAACTTGAGCAAAAGTAACTCAGCATGAGCAGAAAGTAGAAATTGATTCTAGGGCTGTCGACACAAACCGAGCAATTCATATCAGCCTGTCAGCATTACCGGAAGTTCGTATTTGATACTAATTAATACGTAGCCGATCACCGTGAAGCTGAAGCAATGTTTCAGCGGAATTCACTAATAACTATTTCTGTATTAAATGTAAAAGGAAGCGTTGCAAACGCAGAAAATGTTGAAACGGTCGCCCGCACACCGCGAAGAATACGAGTAATTCGTATAATCGTTTGGTTTTTGTAACACAACCACGTTGCGTAATCACAGATGTTCATAAATAACATTTCAACATGGCGGTCTACAAGACATGAATAGTTAACATATTGCTGGGATAAAGACGTAGACCATATGGTTAACGGTTCTTAATTGCCTACTACATACTATCCTCCCGTTTATTGCCTCTCGCCTGGCACGGAGTCACATTGACAATATCTATTCTATACCAGGAACAATCGCAGCGTTTGAGCGGCACTTTGTAAAATTTAGCCCAAATATCTGCTACTGATTTATACAGTAAACTGTGTGACTGCTAAAGTTACAGATTAACCCAAATGGAAGGAAACCAGGCACCGATAAATGAAGGGCTCTGTACCGTATGTTTCACACAAACTACGGACTAGTGTTGAATTGTCACATATGTAACCTCTTTTACGAAGAATTATCCGTTAGGATATTATTTCGTAAAAAAAAAAAAAAAATCTGCAGTAACTGAGATGTGCATGGAGACGTTTTTCACTGGTGTATGACTTTCTGCGGAATATGTATGGACTACAGAGCTGATAACTAAGTTGAGACCAAACAGGTACCTTAACCCTCTGAGTAACAACTCATCTTCACTATTGCGCATCCGGGAAATATTGTCAGTATAACCGACTTTCCAAGGGGCCGCTTAATCTGAAAACCTTTTCTCTCAGTGGAGGCGTTGCAGCGACCTTTCATAGGCAACGTTCCACTTAACGAAATTTCAGGCAGTTAAGAAACAGTAAACTAAGGAAATTACAGAAATAGTACTAGTCGCTACAACTTGAGGCTTATCACAAATAGGAACCCCAGTCTTACAATTATAACTGGTAGTGACTTCTATCTACCGTCGATTTGTTGACGAAAATACGTATTCAGAGCTAGTGTTAGGTATAAAACAAGATCAGAAATTGTACTAAATGCTTTCTCTGAAATTTATTTGGAGCAGGCAGATCAGGAGCCCGCTCGAAGTGTAAATGGGTTCGAAAACATATGTGACCTACAAATAATCCTGAGCAGTAGTGAGCATCATGTAGGATACAGGGATTAGTGATCTCAAGATCGTCGTAGTGAGACTGACCATAGCAACATCTAAATGCACTAAAAGTAAACGCAAACTGTTTAAAAAAGTAGATAAAAATTCGTCTGACGCCTACCTAAGAAACAGCGTCCCCTCCTTTCCAACTAACTGTATGATAATGGACGAAATATAACTTAAATTCGGAGAAATGGTATCTGAGTCAGTTGAGGGATTTATACCAAATAAATTAATAAAAGGTGGTGTAAATTCCCCGTGGTACACATAACAGGTGAGAACGCTGTTGCAGAAGGAACGAAAAAAGCATTCCAATTTAAAGGAACACAAAACCCCCAAGAGCGGCAAAGTTTTATTGACGCTCGAAACTTAGCGCGGACTTCAAAGTGAGGTGCTTTTAATAGCTTGCACAAAGAAACACTGTCTCAAAACCTGACAGAAAATACAAAGAGATTCTGGTCGTATGTAAAGTACACCAGCGCAAGATACAATCAATACCTTCACTGCGCGATAACGACGCTAATATTACAGATGAGAGCGATGCTAAAGCGGAGTTATCGAACACAGTTTTATGAAATTAGTTCATCAAAGAAGACGAAGAAAATATTCCAGAATTAGAACCGAGAACAACTGCAAAAATGAGTAACTTAGAAGTAGCTCAAATGGCTCTGAGCAGTATGGGACTTACCGTCTGAGGTCATCAGCCCCCTAGACTTAGAACTACTTGAACCAAACTAAACTAAGGACATCACACACATCCAAGCTCAAGGCAGGATTCGAACCTGCGACCGTAGCAGCAGCGCGGTTCCGGACTGAAGCGCCTAGAACCGCTCGGCCACCGCCGCCGGCTCTTCGAAGTAGCGAAGCAGTTTAAAGTTCTTAATAAAGGCAAGTTTTCCGGTCCAGATAACATACCAATAAGCTTCCTTTCAGAGTATGTTGATGAATTAAGTCCATACTTAGCAACCGCTTGATCGACGATAGATCTGTAACGAAAGACTGGAAAGTTGCAGAGTTCACAGAAGCACTCATGAAAGGCAATAGGAGTAATCCGCTGAATTACAGACCCGTATCACTGACATCGATTTGCTGTAGGGTTTTGTGACATATACTGTGTTCCGACATTGTGAATTACCGTGGAGGTAACGGCTTACTGACACACAGTCAGCACGAATTCAGGAAATATATTCTTGTGAAATACAACTAACTCTTTATTCACACAAAGTAATGAGTGTTATCGACAGCGGATCTCAAGTTGATTCCATATTTCCAGATACCTAGAAGGCTCTAGACACCGTCAAAAACGTCTTCTAATCAAATTGCGTGCCTGTGGAGTATCGCTTCAGTTGTGTCACTGGACATGTGGTTTCCTCTCAGAAAGATTACAGCACGTAGTAATAGACTGAAAATCAGCGAGTGAAACAAAAGTGATATCCGCTGTTCCCCAAGGAAGTGCTTTGGGCCCTCTGCCGTTCGTGACCTACATAAGCGATTTAGCAGCTGATCTGAACCCCCCCTCTTAAATTTCTAGCTGTTGATTCTGTCATTTTCCTCCCAGTCACGTCATTAGAAGATCAAAACCTATTGCAAAATTACTTATACACGATATATAAACGGTGGAAAAAGTGTCAGTTATCTTCCAATAAGGACAAGTGTGAGGTCTCCACATAAAACGAAATATAAATCCGCTAAATCTCGATTACACGATAAGTAACACAAATCTAAAGGTCACCGGTTCTTCTAAATACATAGGAATTACAATTAGGAACAACGTAAGGTGGAACGATCACATAGATAACGTTGTCGGGTAGGAAGACTGCGTTTTATTGGCCAAGCACTTAGAAGTTGCAGCAGGTGTACTAAAGAAACTGTCTAGATTGCTCTTCTTCGTCCTCTGTAAGTTCTAGCGTGGTCAACCACATTTTTCCCAAGAAGTGTTGGAGGATATGCTGTACAGGCTCGGTTCGCGTTCCGTCTGCTTCTAACCATTTATTCATATCTGTTGCATCCAAACAAAATCGGCAGTCTCCACATCCACTGGGTTTACGTCTTATAAAACGGCATGTGACATTTTAGTCTGCTCCATTACTTGTATTGTCTGCAGTTCGCTATATCGTCGTTAGAGTTGCTGCCTCTAGATGCTGGGGTTCTGGTTCGATACCTGTCAGGATCGGATTCCTTACTCCGCTCGCGTTCTGGTTTCGTATTGTTCTCATCATCAATTGGTCGACATCATCGCCGCACAAGTCGCCCAAGTGGCATTGTATTCTTCCTCTTTTCGTCTTGACAATGTGCGTCTGGGTCCCACACTTCTAACCGCAGAAGACCACATGCAGATGTTAAAAAAGCTATTCACAGCAAGTTTCGCTTCACCTGTCAAGCTGCATGCGCCTACTTCATCTAAGGTTCCACAGTGTGTCTGAGTCCAAACTCTTCCACACTCCTGACAATCGACAGACCAAAGGCTGGGCGCCAAGAAGTTTTATTCTCCTGGCGTTGACCAGGGATTACCAAGACGCACCGGAAGGTCATTCACCTGTGGGCAGAAAGATGTGTGACCCTACGCGTATCTCACACATGGGGCGAGGGAAATGGTGGTTGGTGGGGGGGGGGGGGGGCGGCCAAACACCTTTCTGATGTTCACTGTGTATCAGTGACTTGCCTTATAAAAGCGAATAGGTAACGAAGTATTGAACTGAACATTTTCCTTAGTGCGAAACATGCTTAAACTTCCGTGAAATCTAATGAACAAACATGAAATTGCGTCTCAATACACTGGTATAACTTTCCTTGGAGAGTGATCAAAACTTCCAGGTAGTTCTACATCTACATGGATACTCTGCAAATCACATTCAAGTACCTGGCAGAGGGTTCATCGAACCACCTTCAGAATTCTCTATTATTCCAATCTCGTATAGCGAGCGGAAAGAATGAACACCTATATCTTTCCGTACTAGCTCTGGTTTCCCTTATTTTATCGTGGTGATCGTTCCTCCCTATGTAGGTGGGTGTCAACAAAATATTTTCGCTTTCGGAGGAGAAAGTTGGTGATTGTAATTTCTTGAGAAGATTCCGTCGCAACGAGAAACGCCTTTCTTTTAATGATGTCCAATCCAAATCCTGTATCAATTCTCCGATACTCTCTCCCATATTTCACGATAATACAAAACGTGCTGCCCTTCTTTGAACTTTTTCGATGTACTCCGTCAGTATCTATCTGGTAAGGATCACACACCCCGCAGCAGTATTCTAAAAGAAGACGGACAAGCGTAGTGTAGGCAGTCTCCTCAGTAGGTCTGTTACATTTTGTAAGTGCCCTGTCAATAAAACGCAGACTTCTTTTAGCCTTCCCCAGAACATTTTCTATGTTTTCTTTCCAATTTAAGTTGTTCGTAATTGTAATACCTAGTTATATAGTTGAAATTACGGCTTTTACATTAGACTGATTTATCGTGTAATAGAAGTTTAACGAGTTCCTTTTAAGCACTCATTTTGATGGCCTCAAACTTTTCGTTATTTAGGGTCAACGCCACTCTTCACATCATTCAGATATCTTTTCTAAATCGTTTGGCAGTTTGTTTTGACCTTCTGATGACTTTATTAGTCGATAAAGGACAGCGTCATTGCAAACAACCGAAGACGGCTGCTCAGATTGTCTCCAAAATCATTTATATAGATAAGGAACAGCAAAGGGCTTGTAACATTACCTTGGGGAACGCCAGAAATCATTTCTGTTTTACTCGATGACTTTCCGTCAATTGCTACGAACTGTGACCTCTCAGACGGCAAGTCACAAATCCAGTCACAAAACTGAGACGATATTCCATAAGAACGCAATATCACTACGAGCCGCTTGTGTGGCACAGTGTCAAAAACCTTCCGGAAACCCAGAAATACGGAATCGATCTGATATCCCTTGTCAATAGCACTCAACACTTCTTGTGAATAAAGAGCTAGTTGTGTTTCACAGGAACTATGTTTTCTAAACCTAAGTTTTCGTCGAGGTAATCCATTATGTTCGAACGCAATATATGTTCTAAAACCCTGCTGCATATCGACGTCAACGATATTGGCCTGTAATTTAGTGGATTACTCCTACAACCTTTCTTGAATATTGGTGTGAACTGTGCAGCATTCCAGTCTTTGGGTACGGATCTTTCGTCGAGTGACCGGTTGTATGTGATTGTTAAATATGGAGCTAAAGCATCAGCATACTCCGAAAGGAACCTAATTGGTATAGAGTCTGAACCAGAAGACTTGCTTTTATCAAGTGATTTAAGTTGCTTCATTACTCCAAGGATATTTACTTCTACGTTACTCATGTTGGCAGCTGTTGTCTATTCGAATTCTGGAATCATTCCTCCCCTTCTATTGTGAAGGCATTTCGGAACGCTGTGTTTAGTAACTGCTTTGGCAGCACTGTCTTCGATAGTCTCTCCATTGCTATCGAGCAGAGAAGGCATCGATTGTTTCATGCCGCTAACATACTTCACATACCACCACAATCTCTTTGGATTTTCCGCCAGGTTTCGAGACAAAGTTTCATTGTGGAAACTGTTATAGGCATCTCGCACTGAAGTCCGCGCTAAATTTCGAGCTTCTGTAAAAGATCTCCAATCTTGGGGATTTTGCGTCTGTTGAAATTTGACATGTTTGTTTCATTGTTTCCTCAACAATGTTCTAACCCGTCTTGTGTACCAAGGAGGATCAGCTCCGTCGTTTGTTAATTTAGTTGACCATTCAACGTCCGCAACAACCACACAAAAATCCCTATATTCAAAACGTTTACTCTGTGATTTCCTAGTGGATTTACAGAAGAGTTATACCACGGAATTTTTCTGTTTCATCCTGCTATTCTGGCGGAAAGAAGTAGCACACTTCCATAAAAAAAAGAAAACTACCGTGACGCTTGCATCTCGAATATAAGCGAAGTTGCGAGAAAACATTGCTGTTTGTTTCACGTGCCCCTGGTCTCTATTCGTCTAGGTGAAAACAGATTACAAATGCTTCGAACGTGGAAAAAGCAATATGGGGTGAAGCCAGGTGCCTCGTCCTGTGTATACATTATCGTAATGGGTTGCGGGAATACGACTGCCTGTAAGTCTACGGAGGCACTCTATCTTATTCTTATCATACCTCTGTGGGATAGTTGCAGGAAGAAAAGACGCACAGTGTTCCTCATATACTGGTTCAGCATGGATTCTCGGGATCTAAGGGACATTTTTTCCATAGATTACGGAACGAAGGGCGGAGATATGCATCACTGGACTCGTATTCTGGAAGACGGCGGTTCGAATTTCCTTCCAGCCATTCAGATTTTGATTTTCCATGATTTCCCTGAATCGGGTTAGAGGGAGACCGGGACGGTTTCTTTGAAAGGCTGAAGCTATCCCATCCCTTTGATTTCTTAGTCGTAGCTTGTGCTTCATCTCTAATGACAGCTACCCGTGAGGGACGTGAAACCATTACCTTACTTCCATCTTCCATGGACCCTCATTTAACCTCCAAGAGCATGTCTGTTAGTTTCATGTACATTGTGACGCCGTCTTCCCAGCCTTCATAAGTCTCCAACTGTTGGAACAATACTGTAGAATTGGCCACAGTAGCCTCTTGTCCGGAAATTCCTTTACAGGCAGACAATGTCTTCCCAGAACCATTCCGGTGAGAGGTGGTGGTGAAGGTGGATGATGGAAGCAGCCTATGATCGTTACGCAGTGAATACCTGAACAGTTTTGAGGTCTGCGACAAAAGTCTCCCTGTAGAGTTGCTACAAGTTGCTACAAATCAGTACCCGACTGAAGTTTCTTATAATGAGAAATGAGAAGGAGCGGTCTGTATGTACACTCTTTGACATAAAACTCGACCGGCGGCCGGCCGCTGCAGAGGCTAAGTCCGCGCCGATCGCGACATGGGACAAATTAACTGGCCAACTCGCTAATTCTCTAAGTCCGGCAATCTGCACAATCTGGCAACACTGTAGACTGCGGCACTTCCTGGAGGACGTCTTGTCCCATATAAAAGAAACCATACACTGTTTACGCCCGTGGTATACCGGTACCATGCGTTGTTTCTGTCTACGATGTCTGTAGATCGAAACTAGCTGGCGAAAAATTTTTTTATAGCCTTGTAACGCTTCGCTTTGGGGCACGATACTCATTAAAGCCTGTACTATGGTAAGTTGACGGGCTTATGAGAAAGGATTTTTGTATAGAAATTGACCGCGTGTACCTGAATGGAGGCAAATCAGACTTACACCCACTCTGTAATAACAATGATACGTCAAGCACGTCCGAAATGCAACTACACGTCAGGACAGACAAGAAACAACACAGAAGATGCTACCAATTTGTTAATAATACGGTCGCCAGCCTGATTAGGCATTAACTGAGTTTCTTCCCTGTACAAGTTGATGTACGTTCAAGCAAAACAACACGTAGTAACACAGCATAATATGGTAAATTTTAGAACCAGAAAATATATTGAACTGATAATTTCACTTTCTGTACTGATAGGGATAAACCATAAATACATAACACTACACTATAATGTTTACTACAAAATTCGTACTGTCTATTGATCTGATTAAAATCGAGCATAGGTTACCCTAGAAACAGCACTTTCGAATCACACACACAATGTCAATTTTGATAAAGGTAAAACACTGATAAATTTTGGTTTTTTTATATTGACTTTAACTTTGCTGATCAAATCAGTCTAGAACACTTCAGAATTCAAATGAATAAAAAGGAGGGGGGGGGGGGGGACCCTGAAACTGTTATGATCACTGTATAAAAAAAAATTCGATTACTGAAATCATTATGTGCTCAAGATTTCCAATATATTAGTTACTACTCTTTTCATTTTATTTCCTGCTCATTTAAATACCATTATATCTGTCTCGAAACGATTAAACTTCACTACTAAATCAATAGCAAAATTATCTTCCAACTTTGTCAGACCTTTGTTATTCGTCTATTAGTTCATTAACAAAAAAAGTTTTTTAAACATCATTCTAACATAGCTAGGTCTGCAGGTAATAATTATTAACACAAACTTTAATTTTTCATCTCGGGACACTCGGATTGCACAACATGTGGAAAGGACCCTGTCTAGGTTAGTTGTGAGGATAATTAAATGATAGGACAGTTCTGGTAAAATTTAAGTTGTTATTGAACAGTATGGAACAAAAGTAACACTGGTCCACACGAATACAGTACTAAAAGGTTCAACCTGTTCGTATCGATGTGGCGGTGGAGGTGGCGAGATGGCGAGGCACAGAGCACACATACAATCACAGCAATGGCTCTTGATGTATCGGCACTTTACTTCTTCTTAGCGTCGCAATACTTTTCTGTTTAGTGCCTATGGAATTTTGCCATGCTGTATAGGCGTCGGAACGGCATATCCGAGGGTCAATGAAACTACGTCTTCCAGGAGAGCCTCCTCGATCCAGGACGTGTAGCTCAGACCGATGCCCAACTCCGACTACTACTGCTGAGCCCGTCATGCCGTGCAGCGCCCGTGTGCATTTTCCCGCGCTCGCCTGCCATCCACCTTTTACCGCTCCCTTACAGACAGGGTATTCACCCGAGGTTTTGCATTCTACATATCCTAATACATTGCCTACGTATGGACCAGACGCACAATTACAACTTTAACATCTTACAACAGTTTCAACATTTGTTACACTTCAATGCTATTACAATATTGCTTGAAATTTGACATAAACATTAATATCCACATTGAAAATTGTTTACAGTTTTCTTTAACATAATGGCATGAAATAAAAAAAAAGAAATGAAATCAGAACATCGATTACATTAATTTATCGAAATCACAAGAAAAAATTATTATATGTCCAATAGTACAGCGTTGTTGTTGTTACAGCCTCTTCCAATTTAATGCTGAAGACATGAATGTAATGATAATGCAGATTCAATATATTTCACTTTCTATCACACCGATTACAAACTTTCATCCAGTAACCATTTTGCAGCAGATTTCTTGGAGAGTGTCCTCCTCTGCACGTCGCATGCTGCAGAGCTCCGAGATCCACTTGCTGGCTACTGGCAGCGGCCGTGGCGACAGCAGTGGCGCTGCACTCCCCAGTTCGTTATCGAAAGCGCCTGCTGCCGCTCATCGCTTTTGATAATTTAAAACGCTTTATTATTATTAAATGTTGCTCCGTAGAAGATTTGTGTGATTGCCATTCACGCTCGAAAGCAACATAGACCGACGCCCTGATTAGTAGACTGGTACTGAATTACATTCAAAAATGTTCAAATATGTGTGAAATCTTAAGGGACTTAGCTGCTAAGGTCATCAGTCCCTAAGCTTACACACTACGTAATCTAAATTATCCTAAGGACAAACTCACACACCCATGCCCGAGGGAGGACTCGAACCTCCGCCGGGACCAGCCGCACGCTCCATGAATGTATTAAATTAATCGGCAAGAGCTGCGTATGGTCCGAATTTAATTTTACGGACTTAGACGATATTAAACCACCTCACTACATTCGATGAATTTAGAAATGCTTCATACATCTTTCTTTTCCTTTCAAAGTCCATTATTAGTGCAACTTTTGGCCAATGTTCGGATGTTTTCGTCAAGCCAGAGTAAGCGACTGTGATGTAAAGTGTATTACAGTTTTTGTTTCATTCCTTATGGTAAGTCTATGAGATAAATTGTGTGAATACCTTGCAATGCATGCTCTGTAGCAGTGCAGGAACACTGCACAGTTGGAGTTCCATGTGTGGATTCAGGACGTATTTAACGTTGATCGTAAGTGATAGTAAAGGTCATCAGATTTAAACCAGAAAAAGTTATCGATTTTGAGGTTTCATAGAATGGAAAGGAAATGCTAACGCCGGTGTCAGCAAACGTCTACAGTTAAATGCTATTGCAAAATTTAGAAGAGAGGAACTATATTTATCCACATGTTCACTTCATAAACAACCTCCTGACATGACAAACAAAACTCAAATTCGAATCGTTGACAGTAGGTTTGAATCTTTTCGGAAGCACATTGGCTTTTGCAAAATAGACATTCATGATATTAACATAATTTACTAAGTCGAAATTGCAAGAAGATTTATGTGTAGAGGCATTCTCCAGATTTAGCGGTTTGCAGCTCCATTAGTTAAAATTGAAAATAAAACGTTGTGTTCAGCGGCCTTCACCGAGATTGGAACTGCCATTTCATATAGCACCAGCATCGCAACGCATAAGGGAATCTCTGAGCTAACGACACACTGGCGGCAAAAGGCGGACTGTAGTCATTGCGATATTGCCTGAGCCTCAAAACGCAACATTAAACACACAAACAGGTGTTACTTATGTGAAGAATGCCGTTCTTGGATTCCAGAAATGAAATATGCTTTGTAAGTGTCTCATCTTACAGTGGATTATATCGTATGAGTCTTCGATCTGAAAAACGAATTGCAAGTGAATTTAGCGACGTAATGCCGGGCTACACCCGGAAGTAAATGCACTCTCATAGTGTTGACAAAAACTTGCTACGACGCTGCCAATTCTCAGCTCTCTTACGAGGCAGCTCTTTAGCGAAATGCTATCCGTGATTGTCCGATACGGTTCTTCAGAGGGGAGACCCGCTCACGTTTGGTTTTTATGCGGCGTTCTTCCCTGATAGTTTCTGACGTCATCTTGTGGGCTATGTATACATTTGAGGCATTCAATTATCATTAATCCAGAATGAATTAAGTTTCAGCTGCCGGCGTGGAAGAAGGCTGTTGACGCCGACATTATATCATTACAACGCAAGGAAAGCAAAACGGATGATTCAGTGTTTCTGAGTCTGTATAAAGCATGTGAGACAATTTTCCGTAACGTTCATAATAATCTCAAAATACAAACGAAGTAAAAATACGTCGAAAGCTTATTTTAACTGAATATAATGTAAAATATCAAACACTTTGCACGTCGATGTCGAATGTGTTCACGTGCAATCTTTTGCAGCATACATATAGAATGTCATGATTATCTCGAGAATGAAGAAATAAGTTATTAGGGATGGAAGCAAGAAGAGACGCAGTCAACAAATATTCTATTCCACATGGCATTCATTTCATTTGAGAGAGGCCGCCCGGGGTGGCCGAGCGGTTCTAGGCGCTACAGTCTGGATCCGCGCGACCGCAACGGTCGCAGGTTCGAATCCTGCCTCGGGCATGGATGCGTGTAATGTCCTGAGGCTAGTTAGGTTTAAGTAGTTCTAAGTTCTAGGGGACTGATGACCTCAGAAGTTAAGTCCCATAGTGCTCAGAGCCATTTCATTTCATTTGAGATTTAAGAAGAAGTAAAGCGGTATAATACTATCGTTAACACGAAAGATATGCCGCACATATGGATAACGAGGAAGATTGTGTCTTCACACGTTTGCTCCTTGAATTGTCTACGGTCTATTATAGCATAATAGCAGAATAGCTGTGAAAATAAAAATCTATAAAAATAGGCTGATCGTTGATCTGGCACACTGCAAATATCTTTTAGCATTTTGTTACTGAATTTAGTCCTGGATGATTGCAGAGAAAAAGGAAAATTCGATACTTCTCGCTAGTGTAATACAATGTGAACCAGCAACTTCCCTTTTCTTATAACATGACTCAAGCAGGTCCCCCAATAGTTACCAAGGCATTGCTGCGTTCTGTTCCCCGACATTGCTCTGATGACGGTTAATGTAGATAGTTTTGATTATGAAAAACAAAACATATTGTACTTTAGTTCCTTCGATCGCAATATCAAATTTGCGTATTAGATGGCAATTGTACATGACGACTAACCAGATGACTCATAAATATAAAAAGTCAATATTATTACAATTTAGCAGGATTACTCAACATGAATTCTAACAATTGGCTGACTGACCGCAAAGGTGCTAAACGTCGTCAAGAATATACGAAGTCCCAATCACACTAATAATATGAAGATCGTCTTCGACAGCACGCCACTTTCACGTTGCTATCTCCACCCCACTCCAGAGGTTTCTTGCTTCCCACATAGCAAACAATGGCTACCACTCTCGCTGTCGCATGTCATAACCTAATTCCTTGAGTATCATCTGGTTTAACTTCGACTATAGGTCGTTATCCTTAAACATATGCCTTTATCTCGAAAACTACAAGTGTCATCTCTAGGTAGTATTTACTGCCGGGTTACTCAAGAAGCTTTTCGAATAGAAGCGAAAATCGTTAGCGGATGAGAATTTTATTTCGTGGTACACCTCAGAACGAAAGAAACAAAATAACAGTAAGAGCAGCAGGCTCATCATATCGAGCGTGGGCACCGTCAACGCAGCGCCCTGAATTTGGCCCTATTCCTCCGAAATTACTTCCTGATAGCCCAAAGGCGCTGTACTTCAAAAATATCAACCTATTCGCACGTAAATTACTATCTATATGTAATTGCTAGACTATCTTGCTACGTCAGGTATCAGGTATCTGTTATCAGACGCTCGATCTGAGCTGTTGATTTTTATTGAACCAACCTACTGTGTTTAGGAAATTGATCAGAGCAACTGGATGAGTTTATTATTTTGGTATAATGTATGAAAACCAACTTTTCCACTTATCTTATCCTAAATAGTCCACGATTGGGTTGAGAGCAAGGTAAATAGTATGCTTTGTGGATAGAATGTGAGTGAATATTGAAACGAAATTATTAGAATCATGGGAAGGCAATGATGTATCGATATGCAGTGACATGAGAGTTTTCTGACAAGGGAACCTCCACATCGCACCCCCCCTCAGATTTAATTATAAGTTGGCACAGTGGATAGGCCTTGAAAATCTGAACACAGATCAATCGAGAAAACAGGAAGAAGTTGTGTGGAACTACGAGAAAAATAAGCAAAATATACAAACTGAGTAGTCCATGCGCAAGATAGGCAACAACAAGGACCGTCTGAGCTCAGGAACGCCGTGGTCTCGTGGTTAGCGTGAGCAGCTGCGGATACAGAGGTCCGTGGTTCAAGTCTTCCCTCGAGTGCTAAGTTTAATTTTCTATTTTTCAGACACTTATCAAAGTTCAAGCACTCACACATAATCAACTTCGCTCTCCAAAATTCCAGGACATGTTCAGATTTTCTTGGACATATGCAGGATTTGACGGTCTACACACGGAAAAATTTGAAAACGTTAGAAACAAATGTTTTGACAGAGCACAGGGAAAACTTTGCGACTGTGAAACTGTTGCATTCATTTGTTGCAGTTTATGTGACAAACTCTTATGTTTTCATCACTTTTTTGGGAGTGCTTATCACATCCACAAGAAAACCAAAATCGGGCAAGGTAGAAGAATCTTTTTACCCATTCGCCAAGTGTATAAGTTACGTGGGTCGACAACATATTCCTATCATGTGACGCACAAGCCGTCACCAGTGACGTATAGAATATATCAGACGTGTTTTCCTATGGAGGAATCGGTTGACTGCTCTTGCGATCAAATGTTTTTGGTTCCCATTGGAGAGGCACGTCCTTTCGTCTACTAATCGCACGGTTTTGCGGTACGGTCGCAAAACACAGACACTAAACTTATTACAGTGAACAGAGACGTCAATGAACGAAGGGGCAGATCATAACTTTGCGAAATTAAAGAAAGTAAACTTTTCGCTCGAGAGAAACCTTGAACCAAGGACCTCTCGTTCCACAGGGGCTCACGCTAACCACGGGACCACACCGCTCCTGAGCTCACACTGTCCTTGATGTTGCCTATCTTACGCATGGACTACTCAGTTTGTATATTTTGCTTATTTTTTTTCTTAGTTCCACACAACTTCTTCCTGTTTTCTCGAGTAATCTGTGTTCAGTTTTTTCAAGGCCTATCCACTGTGCCAACTTATAACTAAATCTGAGGGGGGTGCGATGGGGAGGTTCCCTTGTGAGGTAAAGGTCTGTCTCTGACATTGGAGAGAAGGGGGCTAGGTTTGTCTGTATTCTTACGTTAAGCTCATTGAGTATAAAAGCGCGGGAAGATTTCATTGTGTGCTGGGGAGAAGACAGCCGGGAGTTTCAAATGCTTGAAATTCTGGAGCCTTGATTGGCCAGGGTGCACACCACCTTCGTCGTAGGCAGGGGGAGAGCGGTAGCGTGGTAAGAGAAACCACTTGCCAGGGGACGACTGAAGCAGCCGGATGGACTGAGGAAGTGGCGGAGCAAAATGCTCTCCGCAAAGGGAAAGGAAATGAGTTATTTAAGGCTCTAATGTTCCACCTTACGTGGTAACATTCTCTTTCAGAGTATATTTAATTTAATATAATATTTTTGAGGGAACAAAATTGTTTATAGACAGGTAAAAGATAGGTAAATGTGAGAATACTATGTCGCAACCGCGAAGCGTAACTTGAAAGTTAACAGAATTTGATATTTCTATTGAGCAATTTGGTGAACAGTAAAGTGTTAGAATTCAATTGTAAAGCAGGTACGACACAAATAAGATACATGTGACGAGCTATTATAGTCTAAAGACCTGGCACTCAGCACACGGGGCTGATGAAGGAAATTATGAAGAGTGGATGACTGAGTGCTAGGAACCATTAGTTTATAAGTAGGAATGTGTTGATTTACCATAATTATTTTTAGTAATGGTCAATTTAAATTGATGATTCTGGTTAGTTTGTTTCAAACTCTGATCTGGAAGTGTAGGAAAATATTATCTCGTCGCTTTAACTGATCAAGCTGGTAACAGAAATTCATGGTAGAAAGTAATGCTCTTAATTTTGATCTGAAAGAATTAGTTTTCAAAGAAGCCATTTGTAGCTTGCGTGTGTTTTAATTTGTAATTTGTCGAGTTTCTGAAATTCATGGATAAAGGCAAGGTTGCTAATTTAATATGAAAGAATAAGAAGTCATCTTTTGTGGAATGAGTCAGTATTAATTTACGTGTGAAGCTGATTTTTAGAACAACTGGATTTGAAAGATACGTGGGAATCACTGAGATCGCTTTCCTGAATTAAAAAAAAGGGGATACAGCTTAATAGTAATTCTTGTTGCCATGCTATCCACGCTATACACGAACTGTAAGTACTGTGAAAAGATCTGTGTGTGTATTTATGTATCTTTTCGAGGGGAGGCTTTGGATGGTATATTATTTAATGGTCCCGACGTATAATTAGGAAATCAGTCTAGGTAACTTGTGGAGCGCATTTTTTTCCGTTGAAATAACGCGCCGCGCGCGAATATGAGGGGGACGTAAATTTCGGAATCGCGACCGCGTGAACTTTCCAGCCACGCGGGACTTAGTTAACATCGAGGCACGTCAATAAATGAGAGGTTTGATTGAAGAAGTTAGACTTTTTCTAGTACTGGTCCGCGTGGAGATACGATCATTGCTTTGCCCAATGGTAATAAGAGTGATAGTGTGTTGCTGTGACGTTATGAATCAAGCATCGTGGGCTATCCTCCATTCCTTCCCGTGGGTGAGAAACCATAGGAAGTAAAATATCTTTATATGTGCTGTTACAAGATCAGCTGTTAGGAAATTTTATCCTGTATGTTACTGGTAATACCGTTATTATGTTTTGAGAGATGGAAGTAAGACAGAATGAAAAGAAATAGCTTACAGAACGGGGGAAGAGTTATTTTGCAGGCCCAGTTACGATTCCTATTACTTACGTATTTTCTTTAAACACAGGTGGGTGATTAACAGTGCACCAAATTTGGGGTTAATACTACAATTAGTAATTGTTATGTGTAAGAATCACGTAGTGACACATTTAATGAGAATACACATGGACCATTTAGCATTAGTAGGTTTCCGGAACACTTTAGGACCTCGCAACTGAATTGCTCGAAGGCGTCCGGGAAATGATAAGGCTAAATTCATCGACAGATTGTGATGATCGTTTATCTCCCACCAAGTATTCTCTATATTTTCCCACACATTTTCTGAATTCCTTGACCCAGGTGGTAAAGACCTCCTAACCTCAGCCCACATATTTCCGCTGGCCGTTGTGGCCTAGCGGTTCTAGGCGCTTCAGTCTGGAATCGCGCGACCGCTACGGTCACAGGTTCGAATCCTGCCTCGGGTATGGATGTTTATGATGTCCTTAGGTTAGTTAGGTTTTAAGTAGTTCCAAGTTCTAGGGGATTGATGACCTCAGATGTTAAGCCCCATAGTGCTCAGAGCCATTTTTGAACCACATATTTTCAGTGGGGTTGAGGTCTGGTGATTTTGGCACGAAAAGAAGAAGTTTTATTCTCTACTGACCTAGGAACCAGTTCTGGGCGGCTCTGCTATTATGAATCGGGCTATGGTCCTGTAAAGAAATGATCATCCATTAACATAGAAATTAAATATTTCTGGCTAATACTATGAATTTCCATACTGTGAAAAAATTCGACAACTGCATTGGCTGTGTAGTCTAAGCTACAGGTTTATAAATTATTCGGAGGATTCCACATTGCAAAATCCTTTGCTGATATCTGTTGACAAAAAACCTACATTGACAAGGGGAGGGTGCTGGGACGGGGATCAGAATATACACTCCTGGAAATGGAAAAAAAGAACACATTGACACCGGTGTGTCAGACCCACCATACTTGCTCCGGACACTGCGAGAGGGCTGTACAAGCAATGATCACATGCACGGCACAGCGGACATACCAGGAACCGCGGTGTTGGCCGTCGAATGGCGCTAGCTGCGCAGCATTTGTGCACCGCCGCCGTCGGTGTCAGCCAGTTTGCCGTGGCATACGGAGCTCCATCGCAGTCTTTAACACTAGTAGCATGCCGCGACAGCGTGGACGTGAACCGTATGTGCAGTTGACGGACTTTGAGCGAGGGCATATAGTGGGCATGCGGGAGGCCTGGTGGGCGTACCGCCGAATTGCTCAACACGTGGGGCGTGAGGTCTCCACAGTACATCGATGTTGTCGCCAGTGGTCGGCGGAAGGTGCACGTGCCCGTCGACCTGGGACCGGACCGCAGCGACGCACGGATGCACGCCAAGACCGTAGGATCCTACGCAGTGCCGTAGGGGACCGCACCGCCACTTCCCAGCAAATTAGGGACACTGTTGCTCCTGGGGTATCGGCGAGGACCATTCGCAACCGTCTCCATGAAGCTGGGATACGGTCCCGCACACCGTTAGGCCGTCTTCCGCTCACGCTCCAACATCGTGCAGCCCGCCTCCAGTGGTGTCGCGACAGGCGTGAATGGAGGGACGAATGGAGACGTGTCGTCTTCAGCGATGAGAGTCGCTTCTGCCTTGGTGCCAATGATGGTCGTATGCGTGTTTGGCGCCGTGCAGGTGAGCGCCACAATCAGGACTGCATACGACCGAGGCACACAGGGCCAACACCCGGCATCATGGTGTGGGGAGCGATCTCCTACACTGGCCGTACACCACTGGTGATCGTCGAGGGGACACTGAATAGTGCACGGTACATCCAAACCGTCATCGAACCCATCGTTCTACCATTCCTAGACCGGCAAGGGAACTTGCTGTTCCAACAGGACAATGCACGTCCGCATGTATCCCGTGCCACCCAACGTGCTCTAGAAGGTGTAAGTCAACTACCCTGGCCAGCAAGATCTCCGGATCTGTCCCCCATTGAGCATGTTTGGGACTGGATGAAGCGTCGTCTCACGCGGTCTGCACGTCCAGCACGAACGCTGGTCCTACTGAGGCGCCAGGTGGAAATGGCATGGCAAGCCGTTCCACAGGACTACATCCAGCATCTCTACTATCGTCTCCATGGGAGAATAGCAGCCTGCATTGCTGCGAAAGGTGGATATACACTGTACTAGTGCCGACATTGTGCATGCTCTGTTGCCTGTGTCTATGTGCCTGTGGTTCTGTCAGTGTGATCATGTGATGTATCTGACCCCAGGAATGTGTCAATAAAGTTTCCCCTTCCTGGGACAATGAATTCACGGTGTTCTTACTTCAATTTCCAGGAGCGTAGTTTAAGGCGTCAGTTACAGGGCGCAGGTGGGACTTCTTTCACAATATGCCGTCCTCCTATGCTTTGGTAATGATGAGGTGGGGTGTAAGTTGTTCAATACAGTGCAGCGGTCTGTTGAACTGTTGGACACTGTTGCATGGTTGTAAATCTAATCTGCTTCGCTTATTCAAAACGACTGCTAGCCTTCACTATACAATTCTTTTTTCTATCTTTCCACTGACAAAGATATATAGAAGAAAGAAATCCGTTATATAGCGAGATATTCTCTACGAACTTTGCACGTGCTTGTTCGCTCAATGCGTTGCATTTACTGAAGGAAACCGTGGCCGCCGACGTCGCCTGTTCACACCTCGTGTCAAAGCGGCCAGCGCTCGGAGTAAACGCCTACAGTTGAGATAAACAGCTGATTTCATGAATGTTAGTGAAATAAGTCATCCCTTCATATTACTGAGAACTAAATACCACTACGAGTACATACCTTTATGCAATGCTCATTGCTCAAGAACAATTCGTGTATGCACCGTTGCTGTTATGGCTAAGATCATAAAATCTGTAAATTGTAACCCAATTTATATATTTGCATGCGCCTACGGAGTATTAAACATGAAAACAATTTGTTTCTTTGTCATATAATTGTTAATCAAGGCAATGCAGGCAGTTGTCAGCTGATATCAAAACTGAATGTAAAGGAGGAATAAAGAAAAAGATTTACGAGAAACAAATCTCGTGAACAACTGTGTACTATCTTGGAAACGTGCTGATGGGGCTATCTCACAATTTCAAAGAAAAAGAGAAAACCATCCTGTCCACTTTCCGAGGACGGTATTTCCTGACAGAAAGCACACTAGGGTGAACGGCTTTAGGTTGAGACACCAGGAACCACAAACTACGTCCCAGTACGTTCACTCTCCGATTCCTAGCCCCGTAATCAGGCACTTCCCATGTGAAAGTGGCTGGCATAAACGAGCGCGAACGACCTGGAATTAGATGGTACAGACCTCGCCTCTCCTGTTTGACATATGTGTTATCGTTCACCCATGCCAGGGGGTGAGAAAATACACTTACGAAACGTTGAACACATTTTAATTTTACATGTGCACATTACTGCGCAATTATATTCTAAGTTACGAGAAGCGACCTGGAGAAAAAGAGTGTATACCTTGGGGAATATGTTATAGATCACGATTGTAATTTTAGTAAAGTACTGTAAAGTATATTTTATCTTATGCTTAACTTTAAAAGAAAAATCAGCCAAGGCATTCAACAGTGAAAAGTACAGCATGCCTCCAAGAAACATAGGAATATCGTACAATTTTAATAAAAGGAAATATAGATCGGTTTATTGGGACAGGCCTATTCGGGAACAAAATAAGAATAACTAAATCAGTTACCGGTTTGTATGTGCTGCTAGTTAAAAGAGAAGAAATGAACGGATAAAGAAATAATTCCTTCATTGATATAGGAATGGTTCGAAATGGAAGGTATAATTTTACTATCATAAAAACTGGTCTGGACTGAGTTGATTGGTTCCAATTTTTGAATACATTGGAGCCCAATAACAAATACAAATAGAATGAAATAGGAATATAAAGTCTGGAAATGAGTATGGACGTCCTTTGTCTACATATCTGCTTCGGATACAGGATATTAAAAACAAATAAGCCACATTTCGAGAGCTGATAGGATGGACAGAAACAAGACAAACATATCCACTAAACAAAAGAAATGAGTCTGAAATCAATATCTTAAGAGCATTGAGCACTTCTTCACCTTTACTACTATGAAACACATCTGTTGTTCTAATTAAAACACTTCTCTTGTACTGAAGAAGTTGTAGCTCTTACAATATGCAGGTTGTCTTCTTTTAGCCCATACTACCGACTCGCAAAGTATTGAATACGACTTCCCTTAACATCGTATATATATATATATATATATATATATATATATATATATATATATATATATATATATATTACAGAAGTAATACAAGCAACGGAACAGGAAACATTAACAGTTAAATTCAATTCTGAAAAGATACGCTGCATCACATTTGTTAACAATTTCCTAATAGTTCCAGATTTAGAAACAGAATGAACAACATTTTGCAGGTATTATCTGAAAATCGAGAAAAGAATAATACTGTAATGTGAGAACAACAACAAATGGTAATGGCAATGAGAAAAAGTAATAAACATATGGACACAGCAATAAAAACTGATGGCATTAAAAGTACAGCACTGCAGGACCAGAATGAGAGAGAAAAAGACGCTTAACAAAAGTAAAGCGAAGAACAGCGATGGCAAACCATTTATGTTTACGAATAATATTCTTTGAAGTAAACATACAAGTGATAGAAATATAGAAACACACTGCAAAATGGATGATGTGGAGTACTCTTTTCTTTGGAAGTGAAAGATGGGATCCGAAAAAATAAAGTATGGTCCACCTACAGGTCACAGGATACTGAATGTAGCGGAAAATGACCAAAACAAGGTAGAAGGAGCTAGAAACGAATCGCAGAGTCGTATAAGAATTAACTGTGGACAGAAACCTAAGAAGATAAAATGTAATGGCTGGAAGCATTATCCTCGTGGGCGGTATACCAAACGCTAAAAACATTTGCGTGTTAATGCAAATATTCACAAATTCAAGGGTCACATTTATTTATCAGATGAGGGATGAACTACTAAAATCATGGTATAGGGAACTGTTTATATTTATTATTTTGTGCCTACTACAAATGTAAAGTCACTAATAGCATAAACTGATAACTTTATAGAGAAAATTTCGTGTCTCACTTGAACAGGGGCGTCGCTACAGGAAGAAAATATTTTATCATCCGAAAAGATTACTCTACTCCAGTCAAAGTCGATATATTCTGCTGAAAAAGCCATGCGGTCAGCCCTCTGATAATAAGTTAATTGCTGCTTTATAACAGCTCTCCGACAATATAATCCGACGTCTTTCAGTCTCCTCGTAACAGTCTTTCCGCTGCTGGGAAACTGAGATAGCTCTTTCAGGGGACGGTTACTGAGGAATGGATAGGCACATATATTCACCAAAACACGTTAATCTTCTGCTGCGGTAGACACACGGAGCCGTCCACTTCCTCTTTTGCGCCCTATATACCCCCTTTCCTTGTATCCTTTCCACCAGCGTCTAGCTGTTCTTGCCGGTACTCCACACTTTTCCCCAGGTTCTGATGCCGAAAAGCTGCCATGCTCAATCAGTGCAACCACACGCACCCTGCTCTCTCGATTCCACTACGATTGCATTGCGACAGATGCCCTTGTGACGCTGCTACGCGTTTTATAAAGAGAACCATTTACAACTCAGTGGAGAAAGGAAGACTAACAAAATAAAAGAATATCTTGTTTCAGTTATCTGTCACACACAAATATAAACTTCGTTAAAATGCTTTGTCAAGGATCACTATTAAGAAAGAAACGACAGTCAATAGGCAAGATATTAAACGAAGGCTTTGTTTGATAGTCTTGTGCTGATGCTGTCTGAATAAATTATGCCATTTGATAAAAAATGGTTTAGATTTGAGACCTAACCCTCGAGGGGGTGTGCTTAATGAATTCCAAGCAAATACACAAAAAACATCTCAAAAAGGGTTCGAACAACTACTTTCATGCAGAGACATGCATTTGGAATCTGTTCATCGTTTAGGGGCCAAACAAGAGGATAACATCATCGAAACAATGATCAGGCTACTTAGTATATAATAGAGCATACACACTTCAATGAGGAAACTTGTGAAGACACAGACTTCCTCGTTATCCACATGTGCGGCATATCTTTCGTGTTAACGAAAGTAATATACCGCTTTACTTCTTCTTAAATCTTAAATGAAATGAATGCCATGTGGAATAGAATATTTGTTGACTGCGTCTCTTCTTGCTTCCATCCCTACTAACATATTTCTTCATTCTCGTGATAATCATAACATTCTATATGTATGCTGCAGAAGATTGCACATGGACACATTCGACATCGAGGTGCAAAGTGTTTGATATTTTACATTATATTCAGTTAAAATAAGCTTTCGATGTATTTTTACTTCGTTTATATTTTGAGATGATTATGAACGTTACGGTAAATTATCTCCCATGCTTTATACTGAATGAGAAACACTGAATCATCCGTTTTGCTTTCCCTGCGTTGTAATGATATAACGTCGGCGTCAACAGCCTTCTTCCAAGCCGGAAGCTGAAACTTAATTCATTCTGATTAATGATAATTGAATGCCTCAAATGTATACATAGCCCACAAGGCGGCGTCAGAAACTATCCGGGAAGAACGTCGCATAAAAACCAAACGTGCTCGCGTGTCTCCCCTCTGAAGAACCGTATCGGACAATCACGACAAGCATTTCTCTAAGAGCTACCTCGTAAGAGAGCTGAGAATTCGCAGCGTCGTAGCAAGTTTTTGTCAACACTGTGAGAGTGCATTTACTTCCGGGTGTAGCCCGGCATTCCGTCGCTAAATTCACTTGGAATTCGTTTTTCAAATCGAAGACTCATACGATATAATCCACTGTAAGATGAGACACTTAGAAAGCATATTTCATTTCTGGAATCCAAGAACGGCATTCTTCACATAAGTAACACCTGTTTGTGTGTTTAATGTTGCGTTTTGAGGCTCAGGCAATATCGCAATGACTATAGTCCGCCTTTTGCCGCCAGTGTGTCGTTAGCTCAGCAATTCCCTTATGGGTTACGATGCTGGTGCTATATGAAATGGCAGTTCCAATCTCGGTGAAGGCCGCTGAACACAACGTTTTAGTTTCAATTTTAACTAATGGAGCTACAAGCTGCTAAACCTGGAGAATGCCTCTACACATAAATCTTCTTGCAATTTCAACTTAGAAAATTATGTTAATATCATGAATGTCAGTTTTGCAAATGCCAAGGTGCTTCACTGTAAAATAGTTTCCGAAAAGATTCAGACCTACTGTCAACGATTCGAATTTGAGTTTTGTTTGTCATGTCAGGAGGTTGTTCATGAAGTGAACATGTAGATAAATATAGTTCCTCTCTTCTAAATTTTGCAATAGCATTTAACTGTAGACGTTTGCTGACACCGGCGTTAGCAATTCCTTTCCATTCTATGAAACCTCAAAATCGATAACTTTTTCTGGTTTAAATCTGATGACCTTAACTATCACTTCCGATCAACGTTAAATACTTCCTGAATCCACACATGGAACTCCAACTGTGCAGTGTTCCTGCACCGCTACAGGGCATGCATTGCAAGGTATGCACACAGTTTATCTCATAGACCTACCATAAGGAATGAAACAAAAACTGTTATACACTTTACACCACAGTCGCTCACTCTGGCTTGAAGAAAACATCCGAACATTGGGCAAAAGTTGCACTAATAATGGACTTTGAAAGGAAAAGAAAGATGTATGAAGCATTTATAAATTCATCGAATGTAGTGAGGTGGTTTGATTTCGTCTAAGTGTGTAAAATTAATTTCGGACCATACGCAGCTCTTGCCGATTAATGTAATACATTCATGGACTGTGCGGCTGGTCCCGGCGGAGGTTCGAGTCCTCCTCGGGCATGTGTGTGTGTGTGTTTGTCCTTAGGATAATTTAGATTACGTAGTGTGTAAGCATAGGGACTGGTGACCTTAGCAACTAAGTCCCATAAGATTTCACACACATTTGAACATTTTTGAATGTAATACAGTACCAATCTACTAATCAGGGCGTCGGTCTATGTTGCTTTCGAGTGTGAATGGCAATCATAGAAATCTTCTACGGAGCAACATTTAATGATAATAAAGCGTTTTAAATTATCAAAAGCGATGAGCGGTAGCAGGCGCTTTCGATAAAGAACTGGGGAGTGCAGCGCCGCTGCTGTCGCCACTGCCGCTGCCAGTAGCCAGCAAATGGATCCTGGAGCTCTGCAGCATGCAACGTGCAGAGGAGGACACTCTGCAAGAAATCTGCTACAAAATGCTTACTGGATAAAAGTTTGCTATCGGTGTGATAGAAAGTGAAATAGATTGAATCTGCATTACCATTACATTCTTGTCTTCAGCATGAAGTTGGAAGAGGCTATAAAGTTTTTTTTCGCCAGCTAGTTTCGATCCACAGACATTGTAGACAGAAACAGCGCATGGTACCGCTATACCACGGGCGTAAACATTGTATGGTTCCTCTTACATGGGACAAGACGTCCTCCAGGAAGTGCCGCAGTCTACAGTGTTGCCAGATTGTGCAGATTGCCGGACTTAGAGAATTAGCGATTTGGCCAGATGTCGCGATCGGCGCGGACTTAGCCTCTGCAGCGGCCGGCCGCCGGCCGAGTTTTATGTCAAAGAGTGTACCTTGAAGATATTTTTAAAGCCAAGATCGCAGTAAAAGTTGTTTTTCATTAACCGGTTTCTGCTGGTACGACTGCCATCTTCAAATTTTAAAAGCTCTTTTAGTTGTACATTTTGAGGCACAATGGAACATGTCGTACAACCAAAAAGTTTTTAAAGAGCTGAAAATGACAGTGTTACTTCTCGAAACTGGCCAACAGAAAATAATTTTCAACGCTACCTTTGCTATAAAAATTTCGTTAGTTAGTACCTATTAGATGTTTTAGTTTTATTATGAATAATACCGACGTGATTGTTCTGCCTATCTGGCGAGACGAGATGCAGGTTCTGGCCACCAAGACCTGTTGCATAACGATGTGATTCACGGATCCAGTTATATGGCTCCTTCCGTGTGTAATGATTTTACGACTATGACGTATGGGGCCTGAAGATTGCATCAATGTAATGCCGAAAGTGGTAGCACATAAAAAGTTCATAAAATAAATTTCTGCAATGCACACGGCTGTTGGTAAATTATTGCATCAAGAAAAAAAAAAGATGTGGGTTCGGTCTATTAAGCTTCTTCCAGATGCTAGGTACGCCTGTGCCCTTTAGTTAAACTCCTAAGTACTTTCTCTTGATATTCGCCAGAAATTTTGTAATCGATTTGTTTCCAGTTTCTTTTTCTTTGTCATAGTGATTTACGTTTATGTACCTTTGAAGGGACTTGCAGTTCATTACTCCACGTGGAAATTTTATCCAAGGTGTTTTGCATTCCCTTGAGACCGACCAATGGTGATACTATCTTACAGATTACAACATCGCAACGAGATATAAGGTCCTGTCACACTAATACTGGACATGGGATCACCACGCACATATGGTAGGTGGCAGCACTAGCTGTGGAGAGTATATAAAGCACACCGGAGGGACGTAGAAACCAGTGTACTCATTTCAGAATGAGATTTTCACTCTGCAGCGGAGTGTGCGCTGATACGAAACCTCCTGGCAGATTAAAACTGTGTGCCCGACCGAGACTCGAACTCGGGACCTTTGCCTCTCGTGGGCAAGTGCTTCACCATCTGAGCTACCGAAGCACGACTCACGACCGGTCCTCACAGCTTTAGTTCTGCCAGTACCTCGTCTCCTACCTTCCAAACTTTACAGATGCTCTCCTGCGAACCTTGCAGAACTAGCACTCCTGAAAAAAAGGATATCGCGAAGACATGGCTTAGCCACAGCCTTGGGGATGTTTCCAGAATGAGATTTCTACTCTGCAGCAGAGTGTGCACTGATATGAAACTTCCTGGCAGATTAAAACTGTGTGCCAGACCGAGACTCGAACTCGGGACCTTTGCCTTTCGTGGGCAAGTGCTCCACCATCTTAGCTACCGAAGCACGACTCACGCCCCGTCCTCACAGCTTCACTTCTGCCAATATCAGCCAGTATCAGCGCACACGCAGCTGCAGAGTGAAAATCTCATTATGGAAACATCCCCCAGGCTGTGGCTAAGCCATGTCTCCGCAGTATCCTTTCTTTCAGGAGTGCCAGTTCTGCAAGGTTCCCAGGAGAGCTTCTGTAAAGTTTGGAAGGTAGGAGACGAGATACTGGCAGAAGTAAAGCTGTGAGGACCGGTCGTGAGTCGTGATTCGGTAGCTCAGATGGTAGAGCACTTGCCCGCGAAAGGAGAAGGTCCCGAGTTCGAGTCTCGGGCGGGCACACAGTTTTAATCTGCCAGGAGGTTGCAGTGTGCTCAGGTCACCATGCGGAAACGGGTTTATCTGACGTCCAAAAGGCCGTTATCATTGTCTTTTTGGCCAAAAGCTGGAAACATTTCCGAAACGGCTAAGTTTTGTAATTTCTTCACGTGCTGCCACGGTCAAAGTATATGATGCATGCTAAAATGGCGCTATTCGAAACCGGCACCGAGGCAACTGTAGTGCACCAAGCGCCGTTGATGACAGTGGTCAAACGTGTAGGTCAGTCTGTAGGGGCTAATAGACATGTCAGTTAAGTCCCATAAGATTTCACACACAATAGACGTGCAACTGTTGAGCAACTGACCAACCAGATGAATCAAGGCGCTACCAACAGTCTCTCTCCAACGAACGTTCAGTGAACGTTGCTGCGTATAGATCTCCGCAGCAGACGCCTGGTTCGTGCACTCATGCTGATTGCTGCTCACCGGTGATGTATCTGCACGCTAATGCCACAACTGGACGTCCATTGTGTGATGACAGGTCGTCTTTTTCGATGAATCACGTTATATGCTCTATCGGAGTGGAATGTTTGAAAGGAAACACACTGCAACAATCTAAATCTACATATATATTCCGCTGGCCACCAAGCGGTGTGTGATAGATGGCACTATTGGCGCCAAACTCATATTCTCCATCCCTCTGTTCCACTCGCGGATCGCGGGAAAAAGACTGAACGCCTCAGTACGAGCTCTAATTTCCCTTATCTTTAATGCTGACCATTGCGCGGTTTGAAAGTTGGTGGAAATAATATATGCTCTACATCCTTGGCGAAGTTCGGATTTCGGAATTTAGTGAGCAGTCCCTTCCATTTTGTGCGCCGTCTATCTGCAAGTGTGTCCCACTTCAAACTTTATATGAGATTTTTTAACGCTCTCGCGATGTACCAGTCACGAATCTTACCGCTCTTCTTTGGACCTTCTCAGTCTCTTGAATCAGACCCAACTGGTAAGGGTCCCACACAGACGAACAATACTCTAAGACGGGGCGAACTAAAGTATTGTAAGCAATTTCCTTTGTTTAAGGACTGCATCGCTTCAGGATTCTACCAATAAACCGCAAACTACAGTTCGCCTTATCGGTTACTTGTGTAATATGATCGTTCCATTTTAGATCATTTCGAATAGTCACACCCAGACACATGACGGATGTTACCGCTTCTAAAGATTGGGCATTTATTTTGTACTCGTACATTAATAGGGACTTTCGATTTTTTACACGCAGTTGGTTACACTTACTAATATAGAGATAACTGCCAGTCATTACACCACGCATTTATTCTCTGCAAATGATCATTGATTTGTTCACAACTTCCGTGTGAAACTACTTTTCTGTAGATTACAGCATCATCGGCCAACCGTCTAATGCCACTTCAAAACCATGACACAGATCGTTTACGTAAATCGTGAAAATCAGCGGACCGATACGCTGCCATGGAGCACACCTGAAGTTACGCTTGTTTCTGTTCAAGTCACCCCGCTCAGGACGACATGCTACACTCTGTCTGTTAGAAAACTTTCTATCCAGCCGTATAAATCATGGGATAGATCGTAAGCGCGCACTTTTTGGAGCAAGCGACAGTGCGGAACTGAGTCGAACGCCTTTCGAAAGTCGAGGAATATGGCATCAACCTGGGAGCCGGTATCTAGAGCCTGTTTTATATCATGCACAAAGAGGACCAACTGTGTCTCTCATGACCGCTGTTTCCTAAAACCGTGTTGGTTTCTGCAGATGGGCTTCTCAGAGTCTAGAAAGGTCACTATGTCTGAAAACAAAATATGTTCCATGATTCTACGACAAATCGATGTCAGTGAAATTGGCCGGTAATTATGTGCATCCGATTTTCTACCCTTTTTATAGATTGCTATGACCTGGGCCTTCTTCCAGTCCTGTGGAACTTTCAGCTGTTCCAATGATCTCTGAAAGATGGCCGGCCTCTGTGGCCGAGCGGTTTTAGGCGCTTCAGTCCGGAACCGCGCTGCTGCTACGGTCGCAGGTTCGAATCCTGCCTCGGGCATGTATGTGTGTGATGAACTTAGGTTAGTTAGATTTAAGTAGTTCTAAGTGTAGGGGACTGATGACCTTAGTACTTGGAGCCATTTGAATCATTTGATTTCTGATAGATGATGGATAAGAATGGTGCTATATTTGTAGCATAGTCACCATGAAATGTTACAGGGATACCGTCTGGGCCACATGTTTTCCTGGCATCTAGGGATCTTAACTGTTTTACAATCCCAGATACACTAACCATTATGTCAGCCATCCTTGCGTTTGTTCGATAATTGAAAGGGGGAAAGGGGGAATGGTGCTGCAGTCCTTTACCGTCAACAAGTTTATAAAACCTAGATTTAGAATTTTGGCCTTCAGTTTGTGATCATCCGTTACATTACCCGCACTGTCAGCAAGAGAATGTATTGAAGGGTCGAGGCTGGAGACCAAAGGAGAGAGCATTATGAGCTGACGAGTGTTTTCGGGCATTCTTTGGGTGTTCTAGCCATTCGTCGATCATCATACATAACATTTGTCTTTGGGAACCATGTCCACCTCTCCATGTAGTTCGCTTTTCCCTCGGCGCGGTGGCACCTACCAACAAGACAATGCGAAGTGTGACATAGCTCGCAATAGACGTGCATGGTTCAGCACCAGGGCGAGTTTACAGTGCTCCCGTGGCCACACGAAACTCCCTGGATTTAAACCCAACCGGGAATGTGTGGACTACCTCGATCGGGCTGTTTACGCCATGCATCCTCAACAGTGAAACCTAGTGCAGCTGGTCACTGCATTAAAGTCGGCACGACTCCATATCACTGTTGATGACTTCCAGAACCTCATTAACTCTCTTCCTGCACGTCTCGCAACGTTTGAGAATGGTTCAAAAGGCTCTAAGCACCATGGGACTTAACATCGGAGGTCATCAGTCCTCAAGAGGTAGAACTACTTAAACCTAAGGACATCACACACATCCATGCCCGAGACAGGATTCGAAGCTGCGACCGCAGCAGCAGCGCGGTTCCGGACTGAAGCGCCTAGAACCGCTCGGCCACAGCGGCCGGCTTCTCTCAGCGGTCCGCGGTATAAAAGGCGACTATTCAAACTTCTGGCAACTGGTCACATTGACATGACCGGACCGTGTAATATACACTACTGGCCATTACAATTGCTACACCACGAAGCTGTGATATGCAAATGATTAGCTTTTCAGAGTATTCGCACGTCTCGGTCACCTCTTGTTCGCATTGACGACACGTTGAACAGTGAACATTTCATTTCAGATGTGTTACGACCCTTGGCCCTACCCTTCATTCGATACCGCGAAATCCTACATTTCAGCAAGATAACGCACGACCGCATGTTGCAGGTTCTGTACGGGCCTTTCTGGGGAAAATGTTCGAATGCTGCGCTGGCCAGCACACTCTCCAGATCTCTCACCAATTGAAAAAGTCTGGTCAATGGTGGCCGAGCAACTGGCTCGTCACAATACGCCAGTCACTACTCTTGATGAACTGTGGTATCGTGTTGAAGCTGCATGGGCAGCTGTACCTGTACACGCCATCCAAGCTCTGTTCGACTCAATGCCCAGGCGTATCAAGGCCGTTATTATGGCCAGAAGTGGTTGTTCTGGGTACTGATTTCTCAGGATCTATGCACCCAAATTGTGTGAAAATGTAATCACATGTCAGTTCTAGTATAATGTATTTGTCCAATGAATACCCGTTTACTGTCTGCATTTCCACTTGGTGTACCAATTGTAATGGCCACTAGTGTACAAACTACGGTTTGATGGAACAGAGAGTCATGAAGTGTGCAACACGTCTCACTTTCGGCAGGTGCGCGTGGAACTTCTGCCTGGCGAGGGTGCCGTTCAACCTGGAGGAGCACCTGGAGCGGCGCCACGCGCCGACGCCGGCCCCCGTCCCGCCGCCGCCGCCGCCCCCACGGCGCCTGCCGCCCCTGCACCGCAGCCAGCGGCGGCACTTCCCCAAGCTGGCCTCGGCGTCGCATCTGGACGGCATCTTCACTGGGCGCGACCCTGAAACCAGCGCTTAGCCTGTCGAATGTACTATCGTCGTGTACTAACATAAATTAAATCTACCACATTACGTGTACCTACTATTCGCAATATGTGTCTGTCGATTTATCCCTTAAAACGTAGAAGTATATGAAACAACGTTGTACCTTCTACGAGCTGTTCGTACAGTAACATGAAGATAGAGCAAAGAAACTGGATAGTTTCATTCTGCACTAAAATATCGAGTGGTTGTAATTAAAACGCAGCTACTGACAGAGATCCAATATGGGATGTAATTATCGTCTGGCAGAGAAACTTGATAGGCAGTCTAATGCATTAATTTGGAACCGATTTACGCGCTAGAAAGAAATTAGTTCTACTTTTGCCTGCGAGGTGCAAATCTGGCTCTGCGAATGCAAGAAGACTTATGGAAATGCTTCCATACATAATGGATTAGGAACGGGATATCAGTGGAAAATGTCAAACAAGAGAGAAATTCAATAAAATAATGTTGATTTTATCACTAACTGCTGCTTACACACTTTGTTCAATATGAGCACATGAGACATCGAGGAGCTACTTTACAGCAGCAGATTTGCACCTGGTGGCCAAAATTGGAACTAATTTTTCCAGTATAAATCGGTTCCACATTAACGCATTAGTATATCTACCTAGTTTCGGTATCATATGGCAATGACAGCTCACACTGGATCTCCGTGACTAGCTACACTGTTATCATAACCACCTGCTTCAGTCTTACAATCCAGACCTTTTTCTGTGTATTACTGATATTACTGGCTGTAAATAAAGAAATCCTTCTTTGCGTGGATTACAATGATACTTGTTGCTACAAATTTCTAACAACAACAATCAACTAAAATAATTTTTAATTATATCTCTGTTAACAAGCTGGCGTTCAATAATTGTAACTCTTCAGCTCAGTTTGCGAAATGCGGTAGTTTTAAACTGTGACACTAATTCAGTTGCCCCAGTGACTGACTAAACTCATTAGAAACTCAATAATTTTGCTGTCAGTCGTCTATGTTCGATGAACTGTTCGCCTTTAAATGACGTCTGCCTATTATACGGCGTTTTGCCGCTAGTGATCACAATTTACTCTGATCTCAAAATTTTCCGTTTAATGGGTCGTACATTATGGACTACATCTCGACCATCCAGTCCCTTGTTTTTATTACTCATACTGATATTCCTTTAGGTAATTACTGAGCATGTGACTTGCTGACTGACTTTAGAAACATGTTAAAAAATTATTAGATATTTAGAGTGGACACATACCATATTTCATGCTTCGTACATTTTGCATAGTAAAAGAATATCCATAAACAATGTGAGATACACAAAAAAATTCAAAGTTTCTTGAATAACATTATTTTATACTTTCAGAGGCGGTTATATAAGACATTTTACGCTTTTACCACCTGTACTTTTCTTCACACATCTGAATCACTACTTTCTGAATTTAGTTCTGACTCACAGCATTTATTTTGGTGAAGCACAAATACGGATTAAGATGTAAAGTAGAATTAGATATGTTAAATTAGAGCTAGATATGTTAAATTTTTCTTGCTTTCGTAAGTTAATACACACACTTAAAATATCTATACGAATGAAGAAGCAACAATAAGTGTTCTCCTGCTCAGTCACAAAATTTAAACTATGGTCATAGGTGTACCTTGCTAAGCAAACGTCTCGCCATGCTGTAGGAGACACCGTTATTTAAAAAGTTATTTAGTTACATTTTGAATACTACATTTTTTGTACGTTTCTGTCGAATCGACGTGGAACGTGTTAAATAGCAGGATAAGCATATATGAGTTGTTTCTGTGCGGCTTTAGCTGGTTATTTGATTCGATTTGAACAAGCAGATAAAACCACGGCAGTCCTAGACCAACACTGCCCGCAACAAACAAGGTTTATTGTTTGGCTTTATTCCCTGTGATTCTAGTAAAACCAACCTGTTCAGTAGAAGAGTAGTAGAAGGCCATTCACTAGCTCTTTCTATTAGAAGACTACATGTGATGCGGTATCATCACCCTCATCGCACAGCCTTCATCTAGTGGCTTCTTCTATACTCACCATGTGTAGCTGTTTCTTAAGGTTCTCATGCCTGTTATTAGTCCTGTCACGAGTATGGTCTGTCTCCTGTTCAAACCTAGTATTACTGAAATTGTCGTAACTGATGCCTTTGTCATCGTTTGTGTTTTTGGATCATAGTCCAATATTCTTTATGCTGCCTTCTGACCCAGAGCAGTAGTACTTATTTTACAGACGCCTTAATGATGTTTAGAAAAGATTTTCGTCCAATAAATGGAGCCGTCGCACCTGTCCTGGGTCAGTGCCACTGACACCTGACACCTGAGGCTTACCATGTTACTTCATCCTAGTCTCAAAACGACCTCGTGGCCTTCTACAGCTATCTTTGATCTCGTTGCATAGGTTGATAAAGATGTCAGAGCTGTTAGGCTGTCTGAATAAATGGTAGATGCTAAGATCTTTGTGGCGCCGACGGAAATTCTCTTCTTCAATCGCTCATTAGCGAGCCTGCCACAATCGACAGAGGTTACCAATGCCAGCATACTGCCTGGAGCTGCTGTTGCGAAGTCTTCCTGTCGCAGCTGCGACAGGAAGACATGGCACCAGATTGTTGAGACTCGGTGAAGCCACCTTACCGCTTACCTTATTCACTCATCTGTAGTCTACCTGTTCGTATAATCTGTGTGTGCAGATTAATATTTCTTTTTGTCGAAACTAAAGCCCTGAGCAAGAATATTTTGCTTAAAAGCTGTTCCCACTGAAAATAAAACAGTTACTGTTCTTTTCCTTCAACACAAATCGACATAATCCTCTCGTAAACCAGTAATACATCTAAAATACAGTTTCTTCTTTTTCGGTTTCAATTTCACTACTCTGGACAGTAAAATGTCCTTGTTTCTATAGCTCTAACATTATGCTCAGTTTATAACTCAAGTTCCTCCATCTTTCAAAAAATACGGTGTTACCCAATGAATGGTCAATATACTTAGATATGACAGCAATGCTCATTTGAAGCAAGGAATTTCAGATAAACTTCTGCATTAGTGCGAAAGGTTTCCCAGATAGAGATAGTCGGCTAGTTTTTGGGCTGACGTAGCCTCGCTTACACGGAATATATTCAACAACACTGGTAGGAAGGTGGGTGGGAGGGGCGGGGGGCGGGGGATCGGGATTGGTGAAAGTAGATGGAATTACTTTGGAACTAACGATTCTGTTAAAACTTTTGGAGCGGGTTAGTTTGCATACGGTGATACTTGAGTGGAACACCGCAGGACGATAGAAATACAATACATTTATCAACATCATTTAAGGAACATACATAGGCACTTAGAGCATTCAACATGATTACTTATACCGTGAATCCAAATCATGACTGGCTTTCCTAAAAAAGAAAAAAAGACAGTTAACATTACTGATTGGCAGCAGAAAGCCACATAGATGGTTTTTAATAAAACTAGCAACATTTTTTAATGACATTAAAAAATAAGGTAACAACAACTAACGACATGCAATGACGTCTTGACCTGCAGGCAATGGGTACAGCTTCAGATTTCCAAAGCGGCTGCCCTCTGTATTATTTTGAACCTAAGACAAAACCAACAGCCATTAGTACACGCAACTAGATAAGAGGTACGCAACTACAATGGTTGCACAAAGCCAAACAGCAGCCCCTTTAAAATTTCTTATTTAACTGAGCAAAATCTGTGGACTACAAAAAATGGCACTAGCCCCTTCAGCAAAGCATAGAAAGTTTAAAAAGAATTTAGTTACGACAAGAAAAACTTTTACACCAAAACTGCATGAACACGAACAGTAGTCCTTGGGAATTAACGACCTAAAATTTAAATCTCAAATTTAGCAAGTTTTCGAAAATGACCAATACTGAACCAAGACATTGCAACACACATTTTTGGACGCGGACTGTAAATGACTTAAACTTCGGACCCTAGACCTCCTTGAAACTGTTCCCAAAGCAGCCCAAATCGATGGCACAATGTAGTTCTCCAAACTCCTGGACCAGCCAGTTTGAACCATAAGTTAATGGACCTATTTCCCTTAATGGAAATGCTAGTAACAAGAGTAAAGATAACGTCAGTTTGAAATCAGTAACCACATTGAGCAACACAATAAGTGTCGCCTGATGTAGCGAAAACAGTGATGAAAAAAGAGCTTTTGCATACCTAGCTCTAATCCAAATAAAACTGTAAATCTTGCTACTAATTATTAATCCACTTTCTTTCTTCCTCTCCCTGAACCACGGAAATATAGACATACTAATTTTCTTAAATTTATCTTTTTCCTTCAAATATTTCTTAAAAAGAAAATCTGGCTCTGTTTGTCCACTGATCTTCTCTCATAACGTCCATATTTATTCTTAAATGATTTTTAAATGACTTTGTCTCTTGCTTTAAATGACATCCACGACACTTTTCTCCTTAAAATGTGCACTGCTATCTACATTTTAGGTCACTACGTCTCCTTTCGTAGAAAAATGTCATATTCTGATACCTCTACTGAAGATTGTATGATTATTAACTTGTCTTTCCACAATAACTTTACACTCTACAGTACAGAAATATTCAGTGATGTATAACGGATTTGTAATTTTATGGTACTTCACTTTTGGCGTAGAACATAGATGGACTGTTAACATTCCTGTTTAAAATTTCCCTCTCACACTTACCACTGAATCTTACAGTCTCAATGAGCGAGAGATACATATTTATATTTGTACCCATCTGAGAAGTAATTATCTCCAAAAACTCTCTCCCACTTACCTTTCGCCATATGCACACCTTGTATAATCGCAGTCTCATTCACATTTACAGCACAGAAAAATACCTCGCGCTCAGATTCTTTAGACTATATTTGCTTAGCAATACATAACTAAGTCTCTTGCTTAAATAATTGTGTTAGCCTCATAAATTACTCACACTCATCTTTTGCAACAACAACATAGATCGACTAAAATGCATCTCATTAATACTGAAATTCAAGAATGCCTCTCTGATAACTTTACTGCTTTTTGTTTCATTAATTACTCGTATCTGTAATCCAGTCACTGCATACTAGAGCACAATGTATCCTCCAGTGCTGTTCCTAAATTCTTCTGGGACTAGGCTATAAGTACTACCTCAATCAAGTAGAATGCCAACTTCAGGATTACTCACCATCTCCTTGATTGTATATCTCACAATCCTTTCCCTTCTCCTAAAACATCTTCTGTCTACGTCGCTTGAATTTGATAATGCATTACAGCCATTCCTCTGTCCACATTCGCATTGCTTATATAAAATTTCATGACTTACCTGTTATTCATCAACATTGTTACTGCTAATCGCACCACCTCGCATAACATTCTCGTTTCATCATCATCAAGTTCCGTGATCTGTTCTCCCTTGGCTCATAATACAGTCCTTCCACCTCACTAACTACGTTTTGTAGCCATTCGATTGACTTTCTGAAACTGTGGATACTTTATAAGCTAATGAATGTCCTGATGTTGGCTCATATTTAAATTTTACTCACACATTGTGCATAGTGGTTCACATTTAAAGTTAATCTTGTTGCACAACAAGTATCTCTTGACTGATAAATAGTATATTCTTTTGTTGCCTTTTCAGTAGTCTACTACTAAGGAAAACTGTACACCTAGCATGGAGAAATTCCATACTATCTATGGAAAATCTCGCTGTCGCCTCGACCTACACCTTTTGCTCGCATTTCTCGATGTTCTTTGTAAATGTATTCCCCTAATTGATAGAACGTTGCTCCTCCCTGCCTTTTTACTCCAATTGAGAAATTTTTATCTGTTAGACATATATCAGATCATGAGTAAATTAATAAATTTACCGTTATGTCATTTATTTGCTCTTCAAGAAAAAGTCGAGACTGATCATATTCTCTCTCCTTTTCTTCCCACAAAGTGTTGCTCAGTAGTTCTTCCTCTTGACAGCTAATGAATGCTGATTGGTATATGTGTCTTTCCGCTCACTGGGTTCCTCACGATATACTTGATAGCTTCAACGATGTGATTCTGATCCGCTGGCCCTGCCACATTCGTTGTTCTATTTGCACACTGATTTTGAGTTTTGCCAAGAATGTCTGTGTCCCTCATATCCACCTCCTCTCAAATATTTAATTTATTTTTATTTACTTACACGACAAGTTCCGTAGGACCAAATTGAGGAGCAAATCTCCAAGGTCATGGACCGTGTCAGTACATGAACTTACAACATAAAAGTAATAACAGATAAAAATAAATGTTCATGAACCTGCAAGAAAATCAGTCCATAAGTTTAAGCAAACGCTATCAGCTATACAATGAGAATCAGCTTAATTTTTCAAGGAACTCCTCGACAGAATAGAAGGAGTGACCCATGAGGAAACTCTTCAGTTTCAATTTGAAAGCGCGTGGATTACTGCTAAGATTTTTGAATTCGAGTGGCAGCTTATTGAAAATGGATGCAGCAGTATACTGCACACCTTTTTGCAGAAGAGTTAAGGAAGTCCGATCCAAATGGAGGTTTGATTTCTGCCGAGTATTAACCGAGTGAAAGCTGCTTATTGTTGGAAATAAACTAATATTGCTAACAAGAAACGACGATAAGGAATATACATATTGAGAGGCCAATGTCAAATTACCCAGACTCGTGAACAGAGTTCGACAAGAGCTTCGTGAACTCACACCACTTATTGCCTGAACCGCCCGTTTCTGAGCCAAAAATATCCTTCTAGAATGGGAAGAGTTACCCCAAAACATAATACCATATGACATAAGTGAATGAAAATAAGCAAAGTAGACTAATTTACGTCTCGAAGTATCACTCACTTTCGATACCGTTCGAATAGTGAAAATGGCAGTATTAAGTCTTTGAACAAGATCCTGAACGTGGGCTTTCCAGGACAGCTTACTATCTATCTGAACACCTAGGAATTTGAACTGTTCAGTTTCACTAATGATATGCCTGTTCTATGAGATTAAAACGTCAGGTTTTGTTGAATTGTGTGTTAGAAACTGTAAAAACTGAGTCTTACTGTGATTTAACGTTAGTTTATTTTCTACAAGCCATGAACTTGTAACGCCGGAAATGCATATCCTCCTATTTCCATCTATTGTACTATAATTTGTTTTCCTTATTTTTGTTACCTGAATATATGACATTTCTGTGTCTTTACATATTGTAATTGTTTTACTATTTGTATATATATATTTATGCATTTATGTCGATGTATAATTGGTTTGTTTCGTAAATATTATTTGTATTTTTACGCTGGGTCTTGCCTAGGGAAAACTGCTATCGAACGATTACATCGATAGGTCGTGTGAAGACTCAAAGTGTGTAGGATCTTTGGTAGTGTTAACTCTGCCGCGTGGAGCGCGGGCAGAGCTGTCGGAGTGTGGCTGGAGTAGAGAGTGGAGCAGGTGTGTTGTGGGACGCTCCCGCGAGTTGCCGCGCTTTCGGGGTTTGGCAGCATGTAATTGCGCTCGACTCGCGATGATAGTTTCTGACATGGTGTCGCGGATGGGAAGCATTAGCTGGCGCACATCAAGAGCCCGTTTCGCCTGGTGACCGTGCCGAGAAGAAGGCGCGCCAACATCCAGCTTCTGCAACAGCGACGGCCGACAATGAGTGACTGTCGCCACCTCCTCGATCGACGGCTTCAAACCTTCAATCAACCAACAAGGAAGACTAAAAGCACGTAAAGTTTCAGAACTGTATGGCAGACCTCAGCTTTTCAAATTGTTCCATTTGCCTCGCAAAATTACAGCAACTTAGCATGAACCTTTGTTGCTCATTGTACCAATTGCACTGCCAAGCAGGGTCCCTTCCTTTTCCGAAATGAACCCGAGTGTCGTTGAAATTCAAACGCCAGCATAATTCCATTTCACTGCTTTAATTTCAAAGTTCAATTTAAGTATTCATAGCTGGCTACAATAGTTAGATAACACAAGCACAAATTAAGAGTGCGAGTTTTGTTACCGTATTTTAGCTTACCTGTGACTGCAGCTCAGCTTGGTACGTACTAAATTTTACTATTGTTAATTGTTCAGAATCGTTTAATTCAAGTTCAAAGTTAAATCTCTTCTTTCTAAATTGTGTAGATTCAAGTAGCTTTAGAAATGATTGTTGAGGTAGTCCAAGACTAACTGTATTTCGATGTGCTTCAGAAAGAAAGCTCACTATTAACTTCAGTCACTAAATTTACTTTCGATTTTCCGGTTTCATTAATTCTTTTGCTAAATTAAGTGTAGCGAAATTTATTACTTCTGACAAACTTTCAGTTTTCACACTACACATGTCAACCTTCAGTTGCCACGCTTCTAGTGCTAATTATATGTGTAATAACCCTTCTTTTTCAGTTATTATAGTAATTGTCCATAGGACTGGCGACCGTAATTTCCCCCAAATCTCAAATATCTAATTACCGCTAGTTGATTGTTAACGAAACGGCCGCACATTTACTTTCTTTATTAACTTTATCCCTATTTCAAAATTAATTTCCACCAGTTTCACTTGCATTTTTCCTTTCATTTGGATGTAACCCTTTCCTCCCTCTTTACCGACAGGTTAACTTCGGTGACGATTGCTTTTCCAAAATTACCATTAGGTACACACGGTTTCATTTTTCACTGTCATTAAGGTCGATAAGTGAGGGGGAGGTTACAAACTGAGGTCATGTACTGCACTACTTGAAACCGAGTCAATGTTGTACACAACATCCTTTACTACCAAGCTAGTGTCATCAGCATACAGAAATATTTCAGAGTTACCCGTAATACTAGAGGGCATATCATTTATATAAATAAGGAACAGGAGCGGCCCCAACACTGATCCCTGGGACACCCCCCACTTGACAGTACCCCTCTCAGATCCCACATCACAGCCGTTATCAACATTGTGAATAATGACCTTTTGCTGCCTATTGCTAAAGTAAGAGGTGAACCAATTGTGAGCTACTCCCCTTATTCCGTAATTGTCCAACTTCTGGATCAATATTGTGAGATCAACATAGTCAAATGCCTTTGTTAAATCAAAAAATACGCCAAGTGTTCGAAACTTTTTGTTTAGCCCATCCAGTACCTCACAGAGAAAGGAGAATATAGCATTTTCAGTTGTCAAACGACTTCTAAAGCCGAACTGTACATTTGATGGTAAATCGTGTGATATAAAATGATCAATTAACCTTACATACACAGCCTTTTCGATAACCTTTGCAAACACTGATGGCATAGAAACAGGTCTAAAATTATCTACATTATCCCTTTCTCCCTTTTTATAAAGTGGCTTTACTACAAAGTACTTTAATCGCTCAGGAAACTGACCATTCCTAAAGGAAAAATTACAAATATGGCTAAATACAGGGCTAACATGTGCAGCACAGTACTTTAATATTCTACTAAACACTCCATCATAACCATGAGAGTCCTTAGTCTTCAGTGATTTAATTATTGACTCAATGTCCCTCTTGTCCATATCACAGAGGAGTATTTGAGACGTCAATCTCGGAAAGGCATTTGCTAAGAAATTTATATGATTTCCTGTAGAAACTAAATTTTTATTTAATTCACCAGAAATGCTCAGAAAATGGTTGTTAAATACTGTACATATATCTGATTTATCAGTAACAGAAATATTATTGCTGCGAACTGACTTTATATCATAAACCTTGTGCTGCTGACCAGACACTTCCTTCACAACTGACCATATGGCTTTAATTTTATCCTGCGAATTAACTATTCTATTTGCATACCACATACTTTTTGCCTTGCTAATAACATTTTTAAGCACCTTACAATACTGTTTGTAATGGGTTACTGTAGCTTGATTGTGACTACTTCTAACATTTTGATATAATTCCCGTTTTGTTCTACATGATATCCTTATCCCACTAGTCAGCCAACCAGGCAGTCTATTACTGCTAGTACCCCGTTTAGAATGTTCTAATGGAAAGCAACTCTCAAAGAGCATGAGAAATGTGTTATGGAAAGCATTGTATTTATCACCTATACTATCGGCACTATAAACATCTTGCCACTCTTGTTCCTTGACAAGTTTTGAAAAACTCTCTATTGCTGTTGGATTAACTTTCCTACGTAGTTTGTAATTAAATACGACATTGGTTTGAGTACAAAAACCCTTTAGTGTTAAAATTTGTGCATCATGGTCTGAAAGATCAACTAACAGAATGCCCATCTAGTAATGAAGAACGAATAAAAATATTGTCTATGACTGTGCTACTGTTCCCCTGCACCCTAGTTGGAAAAAACAGTTTGCATCAGATCATATAAATTTTAGGATATCTACCAACATCCTTTTTCGTACACAATCATGTACAAAATTAATATTGAAGTCACCACATATAACTACTTTCTGGTACTTCCGAGAAAGTGAATCAAGAACCCTCTCTAGCTTAAGCAAAAATGCTCTGAAGTCAGAGTTAGGGGATCTATAAACAACAGCAATTAGAAGTTTAGTTTCACTAAATTCAACTAATGCTGCACAACTTTCAACCAGCTAATCTGTAGCCTGATAAAGGAAGCCTCTGAATTATCAAATTATTTAAGTGGTGCTCTGATATACCAATAATTTCAGAGTTGACATCTATTAGCAGTTCACTAACCTTATCTCTAAAACCTCTTATATTTTGATGAAATATGCTAATTCCTTCTCTGCTTGGAAGCATTGCATCCTCTGGAGGTGAGCCCTTAGTTAGAGGCACTTCCTTTAAGCAGGTATACCTATCAGCTGACTTCAGTCTAAAAAAGGTGCAGCTCTAACATCAACCACTGCAGGAATTTTTCCATGAGTGATACCACTACCACCACCACCACCACCCACTACACTGTCACCTATAAGCTTAGCCAGCCTCCCCTTCCCATACCTATTGAGGTGCAGGCCATGCCTAGTGAAACCCCATCTACTGATAGACCCAACTGGCACCACTGAGATGTGATCCATGCCCTCCACCATCAGTGCCCTTCCCAGCCCCACATTAACGCACATAACAGCCACATTAAAGTGAAGCCGATCATGACGCTGAAACAGTTGCACGAAATGCACATTAGTGCCACCAGTTTGAGTAGCTATCTTAACCAAGTCACCACTGACATCATATTCCCCGCCCCTATCGAGACTTCCCTGCTCCACCCACTATTTCTACCTGATCCTCTTTCGTAAAATTCTTACATAGCTCCCCTATGCTTTCAGTCACCTGAGCCAACCCTGCACTAGGCTTCACAATGCTGGTGACCTGGTACTCACTCGCAAGCACTTCCTGCAACTGTTGGCCCACACCTCTACCGTGGGAACTACCTAGCAGCAGAACCTTCTTTCTGCTAGACTTTGCAACTAACCTAGGCCTCCTAATTGCTGAGGACTGCTGCAAGTTACCTACATCTACGGCTACACGAGGCTCCTCTCCACTCAACTTTGACAGTTGGTCGTATCTATTGCACGTATGCAAAGTAAAACTATCTGAATACCTCCTCTTCCTAGCTACCTTCTTGCCAACTGCCAGTTCCCATTCCCCACCAACCTTCACCCTCCTCAACCTATCTAGCTTCTCCTTTGCGCATTGTAACTGCACCTGAAGGGCATAGATCTTACGCTCCTGCTTCTCTATTAACTTGTTCCTACTACAGATTCTACATTGCCAGGAGAGGATCTCCCTAAAATGACCACTGGCTTCCCCACTGCATTCCCCCCAACGAAAATACTTTGAACAAATCCCACACCCTAATCCACTACTCACAAACCTACGACAGAGCCCACACTTCTCACTCATGATAAAATTTTACAGTTACTGAAAAACAACTATACGTCTACGTTACCAAAGTTCAGTTACACCAGTAGAACTATCTAAGAACTAACAATAATGATCTCGAAATTCTCTGCCTACTAAGAAAGCAGCTACTTGTATTAATACTACTACAACCAGCAAAACTTCATAAAATTATTAGTTTAAACCAAAAAATTAAAACGACCACTGTAACACTAAGCGAAGTTAAAACACTACATGAAAATTTTACTGAAATATTTCACTAGAAAGAATAATAAACGTCAGTTGAAAACTAAAGCACAAAATTTACTAAACGACTTCAACACACTGAAATCTCTATAAAACACAAGGAGCGAACGATTACGAAAGTTTATTAAGTCGTTATTTCGCCACAAACGGCACGCAACACCGCTGAAATCTATTAAATTTAATAACTGTATTACAAGGCACAAATAAGTTTGTCAGGACTTAGCTTACAACCGCTACAGCTGCAGTGCACGCCGCAAAATGTAAACACACTACTGAGGCGCGAGGCTTAGACGAACGACGAAAGCAGACTCACAAATAATAGACCACTCGAGTCAATAACACAGGAAGAAAGACTGAGATTAATGAAAATCCACTAATTAGTGACTTTTACGGCAAATATTAAAACAAATAAACTATAAAATAAGTAAATGCAGTCTAAAATTTATAAAATATTAACGAGCTATTTCAACAGCAGTGCAGTACACGTGACGTCACACCAAAGATTAGAATGTCAGGTCTGTCGTACCTATGACCTCTAAATGTAACAAATTTGGAGATGGAGGTGGATTACGTCCGATTTGAAACTGTCAGCTCTACCATTTGCCCGTCTCTCTAGCTTATTTTAATTTATATTCCATTTACTGCTAGTAGTCAAGCTGATCCAGAAATTCCAATAACAGTGAAACATTCCCCGAAGTTCGACACATTAGATTTTTTTAGCTATCCTTGGAGATAGTCCAATTAGTATTTCATTTAAATGTGATTCATCAGTTCTTTGTTCTACATATTAGGCTGGATTTATGTGACATTGTACAAAATTTCTCTATCCACCCCATGATTTGTTAAATCTCAAGGCATAGTAGCTGTAGCCTTAAATATTTCTGGGTCCCCGATGGCCAACATTTCGTTTTGAGATCCCTCTCGGGTTATTCATATTACACATCTAACAGTCTACATTGCGATGCACTACCTTCTTAATGGTTAGTTAAAAATCGTATTTTTCTTTCACAATACAATGAAGTAGATAAAGTTTCTTCTAAAGGTCCCAGGAACCAAACTGGATGCATTTCAGCTTCATGATCAATGATAGAAAATTTCAGTGCTATACCTTTGCCCAGTTGCGAGCGAAACTTCTCCCACAAATCACGGCTCCCATCTGAATCCACACTTTGGAATTAGCACTACCTACACATCCCTTCTGGCTGACACTAGTTTTCACTCCAGGCTCTTTAGGTTTCCCCATTAGTCCACTGTCACCTTCTGGACTACTTACTTGTGGAGTATCATTACTTTCACCTATTTTTTCACATTAAGACAGAATTTATCCCTTACGGTGCTGACATCAACAATCAACTCACACACTCTCATTTTCCTAATTGTCGCATTTGGAACATCAGTAATAGCTTCATTTACCTTCTGATACTTTCACTTTCCATTTTAAATATCTCTGTTTTCTTTTCTAAATTTGCTATCTAATGTGTGTCTGCTTGTTCGCTGACAGTCGGATCTGTTACCAAAGCATTCAATGTTACCACTGTTTTAATATTATGAAAAGGAAAGTTGTCACTCACCAAATTGCTGAGATGCTGAGTCGCAGATAGGTACAACAAACGGACTGTCACAAATAAGCTTTCGGCCAGTAAGGCCTTCGTCAAATATAGACACACACACACACACACACACACACACACACACGCAAACGCAACTCTCACACACATGACTGCAGTCTCTGGCTGTGTGGCTTCAGTTGCCAGACGCTGCAGTCATGTTTGTGTGTGTGGGTTGCTTTTGCGTGAGTGCGTGTATGTGTGTGTGTTATGTGTGAGTATGTGTGTGTGTGTGTGTGTGTGTGTGTGTGTGTTTGTGTGTGTGTCGTCTATTTTTGAAGAACGACTTACTGGCCGATAGCTTATTTTGTGATAGTCTTTTTGTTGTGCCTATCTACGACTCAGCATCTCCGCCATATGTTAGGCGGCAACTTTCCTGTTCATAATATTGTTACATTCCATCCTGGATTTTACATTGTTTGATTTTTACCACTGTTTTCTCTATTTCGGTAACTGTTGATTCTTACTTTCGTTCATTTTTTCTCCAATCTCATCAAATGTTTTCTGAAAATGTTGAAAAAACTATCTTCTCTCTACTTGGCTGTCCTTCCCTCTCTCCTGCCTCTCCTCTTGTCTTTCTCCACCCATCTACTGCCTTTGTTCTTCTGACTACTTGGTCAAATCACTGATTTTAAGGTGTATTTTAGTACGCAAATCTTTAATGAATACTGAATGGTTCTCACAATACACGCAAGACTATAATTTCTGAAATTAAAAACATGTACTTCATAAGAAAACAAGGCTGCACTAATGAAAAAAAAACTTTGCAGTAAAGCCAAAACTTCTCAACTTTTTCTACAGTCAGTGCCCGCTTGCTCATACCAGTTACCACTGCTAGTGCGGCCGCAAGAAGTGTCGATAATTTTTGACCTTTCTCCTTTTTCATGTTCAGGTCCTCTCTAGTCTTGTTCCGCTTCAGTTACTTGTAATGGCCAACAGTCCTTTCACTCGTCCTTTTCATTTGTTCAAATCTAGAAAAAGTGTGGTCCGAAGCATCAAATAATCATGCAGCTCAGCTGGAAGCGGAACAATTTGGACAGTAGTACACAAAAATAGTTATATCTAAATCAAATGTTAAGATATTATCCTAATACTATTATTGTAAGCGAACTAAGGTCCGTATTTTATACTATTCAGTCAGTACCTCTAAAGATGCGGGTTTCCCAGAATATTTGTGGAAAATATCCCGTGAATAATTTTTCACATCGTTTGTCTGATAATTAAAACTTCATTTATCAATTAGTGAGCTGACGACTGTTGACGGAGATTACTAGTGCCAACGTAACACCTGAAGCTTCTGTTAAGAAGTGTGTGTGTTGCAGCTACATGTCCTTCAGACAGACGATGGGATAATCCCAGTAAAGCCACACTACTGCTTTCCTTGGTCATTCATCTCCAGCAAATTTGTAAATATCGACCGTGTCTACTGATTAATATTTTTATTTATAAAACTAGTACCTTGAGCAAGAATATGAAATAAAAACGAGGAGATTTCAGTGAGCTTAAAAGTTGATGCCATTTAAAATAAAATATAAGTTTCTTTAACACACATTCCGTTTCGTTATTGCTTTCACAGAGTGGGCCTCCTTTGACTAGTCGTAATACTTTGCCTGCCAGACTCTGTGACGACATATTAAATCACAAAAAAACGGCTTTATAATCTAGTTTCAGTCTTCACACACACACACACGCACACACACGTACACACACACACACACGCACACACATTCCTCACTCGATCCAAGATAAAATGTTACGTGGTTTGCACTGTGCGACAGCATATTTACTTTCCTGCAAAGACCAATTATTCTTGCCGACAAGTGCAGTCAATAAATTTTATCAGCAGGGGTGGCCATGTGTCTTTTGTAATGTTAAAGAATAAATCTTGAAGTATTTTGGTTTCTTTAAAGCTTGGCACGTATTTTGAACTAAGCTCGTCCACTAGTGCTGCTTAACCAGTAGGTTTTATCGGTGAGTTATTATGTGAGCCATGGGTGTTTCTTTTAATTTTAGAGAACTAATGTGTTTTGTACTAAATATGTTATATGTTTAGATAAATAATTTTATTTTTAAGCAAAGATAATACGTTTGAGATATAGAACTTTGCCACTTGAGTGTGAAACATTGTACGTCATCGTCTTTAGCCATTTTTAAATTGGTATTTTGTGCATTACGAAAGTATATTACGAAAATATACAGGGTGAGTCACCTAACCTTAGCGCTGGATATATTTCATAAACCACATCAAATACTGACGAATCGATTCCACTGACCGAACGTGAGGAGAGAGGCTAGTGTAATTGGTTAATACAAACCATAAAAAAATGCACGGAAGTATGTTTTTTAACACAAACCTACGTTTTTTTAAATGGAATCCCGTTAGTTTTGTTAGCACATCTGAACATATAAACAAATACGTAATCAGTGCCGTTTGTTGCATTGTAAAATGTTAATTACATCCGGAGATATTGTAACCTAAAGTTGACGCTTGAGTACCACTCCTCCGCTGTTCGATCGTGTGTATCGGAGAGCACCGAATTACGTAGGGATCCAAAGGGAACGGTGATGGACCTTAGGTACAGAAGAGACTGGAACAGCACATTACGTCCACGTGCTAACACGTTTTTACTGGTCTTTTTCACTGACGCACATGTACATTACCATGAGGGGTGAGGTACACGTACACACGTGGTTTCCGTTTTCAATTACGGAGTGGAATAGAGTGTGTCCCGACATGTCAGGCCAATAGATGTTCAATGTGGTGGCCATCATTTGCTGCACACAATTGCAATCTCTGGTGTAATGAATGTCGTACACGCCGCAGTACATCTGGTGTAATGTCGCCGCAGGCTGCCACAATACGTTGTTTCATATCCTCTGGGGTTGTAGGCACATCACGGTACACATTCTCCTTTAACGTACCTCACAGAAAGAAGTCCAGAGGTGTAAGATCAGGAGAACGGGCTGGCCAATTTATGATAATCGCAGTTATGCTTTCTGTGTGTGATCCTGAGATGATCTGTAACCTCACTGAATTTACCAATTGACGATTGGTTTTTTTGTGACTTGCCTTGTTTGTTGTGGGCTGTTTGTCCTGCAATAAATTGACCCCAGGCTGCACTGAATAACTTATTTTCTATTTTGATCCACAGTGGTAATTTCGGTTGTAGTAAACTGCTTTTTAACCTCTTAATTCTCAATGCTGGAGTCAAACTATGGGGTGCCAGATAGGGTATTTACGGAAGTCTGTTGTTCTGTGCGTGCAGTTCCTCTGCTTATCCACCTAGCTTTGATTAAAAACTCTTCTCCTTCTATTGGGTTTCTAAATAAATAACGATAGATCTCTGAGTGTGGTGAAGCAGCACAGGACATCTATGTGGAACACTCTGAGAAAGAAGAAACTATGTTTTGCTTGTAAGTATCTGTCCTACCTAAATCACCTACAAGTAATAACAATAGAATAACTTCAGTATGATTAGTAGGTATGTTGTGGAGTGATATTAATATTACACACCACATTCTAGCAATGTAGACAGAATGTTAAAATTAGTGTGTCTTCAACTAAATACTCATCTATCATAGTGCAGCTAGACTAAATTAGGTTCATTCAAAATACAGCAGTAGTCAGATATTTCAATATTCGTGTATCTGGCAGACGTTTATATTTCCATTGGCATTGGGGTCCAGTTTAAGATAACTTTTCAAACAGCGATCTTATGAAATGGTACGTCAATAAATACAAAATTGTATGAAAACTATGTTTCACTAACAGTGGGTTAAAAAGCCTTAGAACATCAATTTTTTCTACATAATATAATGTGAAAATATGTTGTCAGATATCAAACCAGGCTAATTCATACTGTCTAGTACTTATTATTCTTGGATACATCGTAATTTTGTTTCTCTAAATGAGTTATAAATTTCTTCACACACTCAAGTAGTGCATATTTAAGTAGTAGCTTAGTTTCTATTACTACAGCACTCTCTAGCACACGATTTACATTTCCCAATCGTACAGTTACACAGGCTTCATCTGCTGTTAAGGTATTATATTCAATGATAAGTAAGGAGACGTATTAGTTTCAAAATGTTGCTGAGTGACACAGGAAGGACTAAAATCGAGAAAATTCTATCATTAACATTTTAGGAAAAAAAATCTGACGCACATGTGATGGAGGTGTAGAGAAATGATCCAAACAGCACAGAGATTACACCACGTTACTGCATCTGTTTTATGTATATGAATATATCTGGGTATGTCCAGGATGTGATCCAAAACTCCGGGATCGATTTCAACCAAATTTGCTACAGAAATAGCAGGCCTAATGAGTACCAGCACTGTGGGATTTATAACTATCTATCTCCAATAGGAACAGAGAGAAAGGTATTTCCCACCCCCAGAGTGTACACTGACCTGCACGACAGGCAAGTCGTATGGGAACAGTACTGGTTTTGCTAAATCAACCCGCATTGCTGGAGGACGGGTCATTGGGGCCCAGTTCGAAGCAGGACTCATCACCAAAGAATCCTTCTTCGAACTGAGTTAAGACGTGTCAGGAGATGCCCCAGATAGCAGTGGGTTACAATCCTATCAACCGCCATAAGGCGACATCTGGGACCCCATTGTCTGTCGCGGGGGGGTATGCTTACAGCACAGCGGTACGTCGACAATACGCTATACCCCATTTGGTTGCCCACCGTGCCAAGACATCCTGGGCTTACATTTTCACAAGGTAACACTCTCTTGCACACGGCGAGAGTTTCTACTATTTGTATTCATGCTTGAAAAACCCTACCTTGGTCATCAAAGTCACCTGATCTCTCCATAATTAAGAACGTTTGGAGCATTCTGTCCAGGGCTCTAGAACCTGCTCGGTATTTTGATCACCTGACGCACTAGTTGAACAGAACCTAACTCGATAAACCTCAGGAGGACATTCAAGAACTCTACCAATTTCAAGGGCATCAGGGCAAGAGGTTGACAGAAGCGACATTGACTTGATCAGTTTCTGAACCTCGATCTCTTGAATAAATCATTTAGATTTTCTGAAAATGTAGTAATTTGTTTGTATGTACATGAAAATCACATGCATAGATTTCCGTTCTATTCAGATAGTTCTTCCGTGGTGCGTCGTTTTTCCTGTCTTAGAGTGTACTTACCCAGTTAACAGCATAATATCTCAGACTAACACTTGATCAAATGTCTACTTGCAACACTTATCGACCAAGCATCCAATAGAAGTCCCATCACAGACTGGAAATACTAAAACTACTAATTGGTCGAATACGGGGTTAAATCCATGAGTATTACACACCCTTAAAGTACGCTTATTCGTCTTTTACATAGCTATGCAAGTATTGCATGGATCTCTACCCGTCGAAAACTTTGCCATTTATCCCAAGTTCTTGGACGTGTCACAGAGCGCATAGCCTTCCGTTTCCGCTCACACTCCGCCATGAGTTTCCTGTACATCCTGATAAGCTTTCCGCATCCCCGAAAACACCTGGAAAACAGTCGATACCCACATGAATCCTGCATAATCTAATACTTCATCCTACGAAGTCTGTTCTGCTGCCAAAGCTGATCACCACAGTTTTCCTTTCTCACTTCTCAATACTCATTACTTTGCATCCCTGGATAATTTAATGTATCTTCTCGTACCAGACCACGACATTATTCCTAAGGTCAGCCCAGCCTATCAACTATAATTTAACCTACCTCTTCCCTTTTCCAAGGGAAGAATAACGTCCTCGCTTTTCTTCGAAAACTGTAATGTTTTTCGAAGTTAGTGAGGTCGCGTAGTCATTAGACACTAACTCTTTTTAAATGTCAGAGACTGTTAACTTCCACATCCGCGTGTGTACTAGATTGGACGTTAAACACTAATCTTCCTGCCTTTCGATTTTGGTTCTTCCCATTGCTCAATCCATGTCAGTTCCATGTCTCTTCCTTTTAAACCGTGACTGTATCCGATTCCCTTATCAAGAAAATGTTAACAGCAGCCCTCAGTCCCATCATGCTTATGGCATCCATGATCAGCCACATAAACATCTCGTCAATTACGAGTTCAAAATGTCTGCAAAACGGGAATTTATAATTACTGTCAATACATACTCTCGAAAGTTAATTTACTGAATGACTGATTAACCCTATTAAGCAACACATTTAGTGATAGCTATTAATCTTAATCATGCACAAAAAAAATTTTTCTTCGTATAAATAATGTGCTATGTTTAATGATATGAGTTGTCCTACTGTGTATTAAGGAAAGAACATTTCGTAGTATTTATTGTATCACTGGGTTTTATGCTTCTTGGATGACTAATGTTCTTGTTATATTGATGTCCATTAAACCTGATGATGGCGCATGTGTCACCGAAACTGGATGAATTTGAATAAGTGTATTTAAACTCATGGTTGAAGGTGTTAACATTAGTAGTTGTATACTGACCAATCGTCTTCCAGTTCCCCATCCGAAAAAGAAAATATACGAACCAAATTATTTGTGTTAATCTGCTGAATACTAAACTTCGCTTTAAAGTCTTTACCACTGGCAACATTAGATTAATAGTACCTATATGACTATGCACGTAAAAAGACTTCACATTTGGTCTTTCGCAGACAGAAGCTAAGGAAATACACGACGATGTAATAAAGATCCATAATAAAGTGCTAAATTTTATGCTTACAGCCGTCTGTTAGACATTTCTACGTATTTTCTGTGGGAAACCTAGCGCGATTAGGACAATACTAGCGTTTGATCCGTCCCTCATGACACCGTTGTCGACGGGATGTAAGTCTTGCATGCTCTTATTCACATATAATAGTATTATAGAACGCAGTTCGAATCGATAACTGTAATTCCCTATGAAACAAACCTTGGCGAACAGATTAAACCCGCGTTACCTTGTAAGGCTATTGTGACAGTGATTCAGTACACAACATCAGTTAAATGACGGACTACTTACGATATGAAGCTGTTGATCACAATGGCATTTAGGACATCAAACTAGTTTCCAGAGGCCATACTGCAGTACACAGACAGGAGTGTGACTAAATGGGATAAAACGTTAAAATACTCGTCTTACGAGTATAGAATATTTGGCTGTTAAAGACATTATTAGCCATGGCAGTCTCCTCCGACAATATGTCACTTACTTCAAAGCGATTTTTATCTTCTATCTGATCGGATAGTTAACCCTAGCAACAGTAACGCATTTTACATAACGTGGGTTATCAAGGGGTGGGGCGTACTTTGTACCTACCCTAAACAAATTAAAAAACCGAAATTAACTAACTACTGTTGGATTATATTAACAACACACTTTTAACAGAGGTGCTGACGTGTAAGTATGTTCCAGAACGTAAAAATTTCCCTTAGCATACTCTTAACAATACCAACGCACGTTCGATAATGTATGCTACTTGGGGGTGGGGGGACTTCATGACCATCCAAAAACAGTAAAAGAATTAAAATTTTGTTGACTGCTCTTGATTTCTACTGACACCATATCTTTTCAAAGAGATACTGATGTGTAAATAGGGTTCTGAACCTGAAATTATTGAATTTCACATTCATTGGAGGAAGTGACATCTACTAAGACTTAAATTTTTGTGTTAAGTTTCAGTGAAAAATTTTAACATTTATAGTTTCTGGTAGCAGAGTTCATTAAAAAACAATAAATATTTTCTTTCAGAATTTTAAAGTATAAAGTAACTGACTAGATTACAATATTTTCGAAAGGTGGGCATAAAGTACCCCGCCGCCGCTCCCCTTTGGTACGTCTAGGTTAAGAGAACATCCCAGATGCCTATGAGACAGAATGATTCACTGACCCGACGCTCACCAGCTCCCAGCTCCAATACTCAGCCAATGAGGCTGAGTTCCAACAGGATCTGTCCATTTGCCACGATCTTAGAGGCAAGGGTACGAAGCGCACTACCCCCACAGGTTAATACTAATATGGGAACCTCTCTCACAGGTGAAATGTGACACGGAGCATACATTTAAGCTTTCTTAAGGGGTTACAGTGTAGAGCTCTGTCGTAAAATATGTCTACAAAATGCAAGTAATTTCCAAAAGTATAATTTGTTGAGAAAATAGGTGTCTTGAATATATATTAAATTTATGAACGTAAAACACACGAATACAGAAAATTATGATTGTGAAAATTAAAAGTAGAAAGATCATTTTGTTATTAGATCCGTTATGTTGTTGTAAACGTTCAACATTGTGAGTAAAAATGTAATTATTAACGAAGAAATATACCATAGAAGTTATAATAAAGTAATGGAACACGAGTATTAAAACCCCTTCAGTGCCACACACTCTTTAATACACAGGAATTGTGGCTGCTCTGAAATCACTTGGTAATTCACAATTCTAGTCAGTGCCGGGTCGTCGTGAATTGTAGAACACACCAAGAATCCGTACAGTCCAGGGTCAAGCAAAACCTACAATAATCGGTGAACCGGAAATCGATGAGGTAGTTCAGGTGGAATACAGTAGAGAGCCAGATCACGAAAGTACGCTGTAAGCGAGATAGAGACAATAGCACAGCACGATCTGAAGGGCACAGTAGATTTTATCTGCAGCTTAACGACGTCAGGGGACAGGCGCATGTGACGGTGGGCACGTCTTACCGGCCGATTTAGGAGTCGTTGATAGCAGACGTTGCAGGATATCAATCTCGCTATCGGATTACAGAGATATAGTAATCATAGTTGAGAAATAGTGTTAGATGAGTGAAAACTAAAGGAAACTTAAGATATCAAGTACAGTTGAAGATATTTAATAGAAATTCCGAGTGAGAATAAGATTTATGTAAACTAATTGGTGAGTTGGTTTAACGAAACAGGCTTCTGATGGCAGAAGAATAGTGAACACAGATGAAAGAAGAACGTAGGCTTCCGCGGCCGCTGTCATAGTGATTAAAATTCTTCTTGGTATTATGCCGCGTCATTGCTAAAAACTAACAACAATAATGCACTAAAACCGATGTTTCGGCCGAGTTGCAACGGCCTTCCTCAGGGAACGACTGGTTTTCCATGGGGATAGGTGCTTCTATTTATTACAGACTATCGACGTCTGACGTCACTGTTGTAAAACTTTTAATTGGCCCTCCAATATGACTGGCTAGTCATGACGTAAGGGAAGATGGAAGGAAAGAGGCTATTCGTGGATGTCCATGTCGTCAACGATTGGTAGCTGTCCGCCAATCAGCGTTCGTCTTCTGGTCGGCAGGTTTTCCTCCTGGTGTATGCGGAAGTGGACTGATAGTTGCTCTACAGCTGTTTGTGCAGATACGTCCGTGTCCCGTGTAGCTTCTGGCCGCGACCGCTCGCGGCCCGTTGGACTGGAATGGCCGGCAGCCAGGACGCCGGGAGTTTGTAGCCGTCTTCTCTGTTGATGTCGTCAGGCTGCTTAATAATTTCGATCGCCTCCCGTATTTTGCATTCTCGCATCCAAGATTCTTTCGCCAGTACTTGGGCTTCCTGGAACCTGATAGGTTGTCCACAGTCACGGTGGTGTTCCGCTATCGCCGATTTATTATGTTGTTGTAATCGTATAAAGCGTTCGTGTTCTGCTACTCGTAAGCTGGCAGGTCTCCCTGTTTCTCCTATGTAGGCAGCACCGCACTCACACCGTAGTTCGTAAACAACTGCAGTGTTAAGATTGTTGACTACATCCTTGGTGGAACCTATCATTTCGTGGATCCTGTGACTGCTTCGAAAAATCGGTTTGAAACCTCGTCAGCGGAGTGCGTTGCCCAGGCGTTCACTGACGCCTTTTACATATGTTAAGTGTACCAGGGGGAGCTTCTCTTCTTTGCCTTCTTCTCGTGTTCTGCTCCCTTTGGTTTTAGCTACTTTTCTTATGATGTCGTCATCAAAGCCATTGGCCCGAACCGTGTGTTGTAGTTCCTTTAATTCTTCTTTGATGTTATTTTCCTCGCTTATCCGGTAGGCTCGGGCAGTTAACGTATGCACAACAGAACACTTTTGAGCTGGGTGGTGGTGGCTCTCCGCATGCAGGTACCGATTAGTGTGCGTTGTTTTCCGGTAGACTTTGTGTCCCAGTTTACCTTCGGCAGCTCTGTATACTTCCACATCCAGAAGTGGCAAGATACCATTGTTTTCAGTCTCATGTGTGAACTTTATATTTTTGTTCAGGCTATTTCATTGCTGGAGGAAGTTTCCCAATTCCGCTTCACCGTGAGGCCAGATAACAAATGAGTCGTCCACATACCGTAGCCAACAACTGGGACGTAACGGAGCAGAAGCTAGGGCCGTTTGCTCAAAGGCTTCCATGAAGCGTCGATGTTTAACTGCAAATCACTTTCTAAATGTTATTCATATAATTTGAGCCGTGGTAAAAATTGCTGTTTTGAAGAGCGCGCCGCAGCGCAGAGTGTGAAGTAGTCGCCCTCCATTCTGGATGTGGCGCCGCTGTGGCAATCGCAGCTTTGGTGTCTCCCTCTGGTGGGAAAGGGGAAACGTTGCCTGTTCACGTGCATTTAAGGGGGCGCTATGAGCTCACCAGTCGGTCAGTTAGGCGCTTGGTCAGTGGGAGTGAGGCTGGGTCAGTCTCGCATCACCAGTTGCTGGTCTGTCTCTCGTTCGCATTTGTGCGGCAGTTAGTGTCTGTCTGTCGTCGGAGTGCTAGTATGTCTGTTGTTTGGATCAAACTTTAAAGCCTGTAAATGAGAGTCTTGCCACTCCACCAGTAACAGATCTCAGCTAGTGGTCCCCCAGTCGAGGCTGAATTCCTGCATCTGAGTCTGCGCATTAGCGCGCCAGTCTGCTCGAGTTGCTCGGGCAACGGTCATTGGCAGATGGGTTGATCGGTTGGTTGGTCGCGCACTGAGACACAAGACGACTTGTCCGCCTTGAGCGTCGGCGCATGTGAGGTCGCCACGTGAGTCCAGTGGGCCGCGGCCTATAGCGAGGGGTAGTGGCTTCGCGGCCGACACGAGAGCAACAGGAGTCAACCCACGACATCGGGCTGGCCGGTGCGAGCTGCGACGCCGTGAGACGGGAGATCGGCGCGCCTTCCTGCGTCCATTGAAGCGGCTGGCAGCGGACGGTTCAGGAGTGCGTTGGGGGATGCTGCACCAGGTCTTCGCCAGAAACCGTAGTTTATTAGAAGTTAAATGATTAGAGATATGTTGTTTCATTTACTTGTTAAATTCTACTTGTTTTCTTGGTGAGGTCACCAGCCGCTTTGTTTTGGGGTCGTCCCACCATTCTTCTCCATTTGCCCATCTGCGGGAAGGTGGTTATATATGAATTGGGTGGTCTGTTTCTCCCTTGTGGAGTAGGGGTGGGTTAGAGCAACCTGCGGTTCGGGTTGTTCAGTAATGTCCCTGTCAATCAGCCATACGTTAATAGCTGCCTCTGTCATATTTGTCAGATTCGGTGTTAACAAATTTATTGCTTGAATGTAACGGCTGAATTCCTGAAATACGTTTTTACATTGAGAGGCGGTATATGTGTAATGTAGAGCATGTTTTCATATTTTGTGTAAGACTGCATTTCATGGTTTTTATTTTGCTCATTTTAGTACATAAAGTTGCCACCTTTCCACCATAAGAGTTTTTTTTATGTCAAGTTGCACCTTTGGTGGCAAGTTAGTTTTTTTTAATGTTAGTGTTTTGTACCATTTCCATCCCTCCTATGGGGTGCATAGTTTATGTGCTTGTGTGAGTTGTTAAAATTTTTAGTTTAAAGTAATCTGGTGTGTTGCAGATTTGCACCAGTGCAGTCTTTCAGTGGTTGTTGTGAGCGGTCATGACTACGGCCATGTCAAAAGGGAGCGGCAAGGTTTTCAGCCCAAAAGCTCATACTGTCAAAATTGTTCAAAAAAATGGTTCAAATGGCTCTGGTAACTGTGGGACTTAACATCTGAGGTCATCAGTCCCCTAGAACTTAGAACGACTTAAACCTAACTAACCTAAAGACATCACGCACATCCATACCCGTGGCAGGATTCGAACTTGCGACCATAGTGGTCGCGCGGTTCCAGACTGTAGCGACTAGAACCGCTCGGCCACAGCGGCCGGCAAAATTTGCTCTTTCTGCCTCTGAATAAATTGGAACTTGATATTTAGAGGGTGCTTTCTGATTATAATTTTAAATTTGTTTTTTTAAAAAAAGGGCTTTTAGGAATTTTCATTTGTTGAAAGAAATTTAGTTTGTTTTCATCAGTTACCCACTGGCAACTACTTCCACGCTCACATAGTGTGATTAAATGTGTTAATGTTCTAGATGAATCGTTAGTAAATAAAGTAAATTCTTAAGAAAAAGTTTTGAAAGCACATTCACAGTTCATTACTGATACCGCCTGCTGGTGTACTGATAATCGTCTGTCTCCGTCTGTCTTCGTGAGTTCCTTGTCTTCCTCTCTCGTTTTGTCCTGTCCTGTTCTTTTCCTTCCTTTTCCTATCTCACCATGACTACACCCACCACCACTACCACCACCACCATCGTCTATACCTCTCCGTCCACTGCCACCACCATGATTACGTGGTGTACACAGTCGCCCCCCTGATTCCATCCCCACGTTTCTCATTCTCCCCTCTCCTGCACTCTTTGTCGCCCCATCCCTTCTCCTGCTCCCCCCCCCCCCTTAACCTGCTCCTCTGATCCCTTCCCTCCCCTCCATCACCATGTTGCCACCACTCCTGCAGCCCACCAGGCCCACCTGCGGCCCACACACAACTCTCACCATCGCCATCGCCTTCGCCATCACCTTCACCGACACCGTCACCGTCGCCATCTCCAGCACCAGCACCAGCACCCACACCGGGACCTGCCACCTCCTGCCATCTCCCGGTTGCTCCCATCCCCCATGCCTCTTCTCACCCTTCTGTCGCTGTTAAGCGCCCCAGTGGCATCCCCACCTCCTCAGCTCCTTAAAAATCCCAGCCTCTTCCTCTTCCCCCCCTGGATGCCATGGATGTCTCCTCCCCTGTCCCTTCTGCCGCCTCCACTTCCTCCTCCCACTCCTCCTGCAAATACCTCCTGTCCTGTCCTGATTCCTCACTCCTTGACGCCCGGAACCTCACCCTGCTCCTCTGCCAACACTTTCCCGGAGCCCCCATCTCCCTCTTCACTCCCCGTCATGACTCCGTTCTCAGCACCTCCCCTATCCCCACCCTTCATTCTGACATCCTCTCCAGAATCCACATCACCCGCTTTGGCCCCAATGCTTCCCTCAGCCCTGCTCCTTCCCTGTCCCCCTCCTGCCTGCCCAAACCCCTGCATCGCCCGCCGACCCTCACCACAGTGATCACTCGACTTAGCCCAACGATCGCAGAGGAGGCGGTGTTGGCAGAGCTTAAGGCGCACCCATACCTGGAAATATGTATGGTACGCCGGATTTTCAATCCTGCCAGCCCCACCTGCCTTATGCAGGTTATAATGAATTATATAATGTTATTGGGAGAATATCTTTATATCTATATTACTGACTGATGAATATATGTGAATGCAGCTTGCCGCTAACTTGGTGTAATGTTTTGTCTGTACAGAGGTGTATCTGTCGCCTTTATTACCCCTTCACTCTCACACATAAATCGGTACAATAAAGTTAGGGCCTCCTGTTTTATCTTTAGGCTGATCCGTGATAAGACAGGCAAACAATTATACTAATGGAGGATTCTGAGTATTTTCTCGAATTTCATTCGCTCTCTCTCTCTCTCTCTCTCTGTCCTTTATCTATGTACAGTTTTAAATTTAATATTTCATTTACGTGAAATCAGCCCAATAGAATCTCTGGTGGAGCCCTTCGTCTTAATATTCAGCGGCTGGCTTGCTGGAAAAGATCTTTACATTTGTTGTTATTGTTAAGCGCTGCATTCAGTTGGGAAAATCGATCGTTTGAACAATTCGTTCATTTTACGACAGATTTAGAATTTCAGATGTGGACGAAGCCTTTTTGGACGATTTTATAAAAACTCGGTGACTGCAGGCTCTCTTCGACACAGCTGAAACTTCCAAACCTTCGCCCTTCCTATCAACTACGTCTGTCTGATCGGGTCCTTTCTTTCCCAACGTCCTTTCTATGTCACCATCCATAACAAGGATTCCTACACCTTCTACCCCTCCACTGGTGTGATCCAGGTTCTATCCTTTCCCCTGCTCTCTACCTTCTGTATATGGTGGACATGCCACCGCCTTCACCCCCCGTCCACCTTCTCCAGTATGCCAATGACACCACCTTCCTTGCCCTTGCCCCCAGCCTGCAACGCTCCCAACACCTTCTCCAATCCCATCCTGACCAGTTCACCACTTTGTGTAACCAGTGGTTGGTCAAGGTCAATCCTTCCAAGGCCCATACGATCATTGTAGGCAAAACTACCCCTTCCTTCCATCTCCTCGACTTCTATATCACCATTTATGGCCGTCCTATCACCCTCATGCCACCCTCAAGTACCATGGCGTCACCCTTGAGCGTCACCTCTCCTGGACCCCCCCCCCACCTCTGGACTATCCAAGCCAAGTCACGCTTCTGACTCCATCTCCTCAATCTCGTTTCTGGCAGCACATGGGGTCTGGACCCCTCCACCATCCTTCACACCTATAAATCCCTCATCCGCCCTATCCTCTGCTACTCCCACCCCACCTGGATCTCCGCCCCTCCTTCCCATTACGAATCCCTTCAAATCGTAGAACGCCATGCCCTCTGCCTCACCTATTGCATCAGCCTCCCCTCCTTCACGCAGATCCTGTATGACCTCATCCCATTCCCACATGTCCTCCTTTTCCTCGAATGGATACAGATCCTCTTCTCCTCCCATAAACTTGATCCCCTTCACCAGCTTGCCTCTCCCATCCTCTCCCACCCCTGTCCACTGCTGTGCCTGTATTCGTATGTCCCACCTGCTCTTCATCTCTCCACTCTCCATACCCTCGCCCAAGATGACTTCAGCCTACCTCCCCTCCCTGCAGATGTCCTCATCCCATCCATCTACCCCCCTTACAAACTTTGATCCTCCTCTTCCACCCCCTGTGTCTTTTTCCAAGGGCACCATTCTCTCCCTCCTCCCTTCCTCCCTCCCTCCTCTCCCCTGGGCTTCCCCTAGCCCCTACCTTGTTTCCTCCCCCTCCCATCTCCTCTGCCACTGGCATCTACACCCTCCCCTCTCCTTCCCCCCCCCCCACCTTTTCCGCTTTGGCAGGTCGCTGGACTTTTACATGTACAGTGAACATAGGTGTGCCAGACATCATCGCCATTGGTTTTTTGTGTGCCATCATGTTGGTGCCTTAGTGTTTCACCGCCCATGTTCCATCATTCACGTGTGTCATTTCGGTTGCCTATGTTCGTGTAGCAGTGTACCAGTGCTGAACGTTTTTTATTTTACTACGTGCCATGTTTTTTTACTTAGTGTGTCTACTGTTTTTTGTCCATCATTTTGTTTTGTTTTTCTATGTCTTCCTATGTTCTACTTGTATTATCTGTGACCACAGAGCGGCGTAGTATTGCCACTGCTGGCCTATCTTGTATAAGGTGTTGAAATGACATTAAAGAAAAAAAATGTACTGATAACATGTAAGTAGGCTGTTTTGGTTTTTTTATTGGTAACGCCACCTCTGTATGAAAATCACTGGCTGTGCTGTGTGCAGTCTGTGGCTGCTTTGCATTGTTGTAATACTCGCCATTGTAGTGTTAGGCAGCTTGATGTGAACAGCGCGTAGCGTTGCGCAGTTGGAGGTGAGCCGCCAGCAGTGGTGGATGTGGGGAGAGAGATGGCGGAGTTTTGAAATTTGTCATGAACTGCTATATTTATATATGATGATATCAAGGTAAATACATTGTTTGTTCTCTATTAATATCTTTCATTTGCTAACTATCCCTATCAGTAGTTAGTGCCTTCAGTAGTTTGAATCTTTTATTTAGCTGGCAATAGTGGCGCTCGATGTATTGCAGTAGCTTGAGTAGCGAAGATTTTTGTGAGGTAAGTGATTTGTGAAAGGTATAGTTTACTGTTAGTCAGGGCCCATTCTTTCGTAGGGATTTTTTGAAAGTCAGATTGCGTTGCGCTAAAAATATTGTGTGTTAGGTTAAGGACAGTCCTGTATAATTGTTCAAAGGGGACGTTTCATATGTCGACCCTTACCCGAGGATACCTCACTGGAATCTTCTGATTTTTTGTTGTAGTTTGTGTAATTAGTGTAGATTTTGTTTATTGCTAGCGCGTAATTGTAGAGAAAATCTCCTTTGTAGTTGCAGTCTTTCATTGTTGTACAGTAAAACAGTTGTGGTATGCATGTAGATTTGCACCAAGTATTTCGCAGCTGCAATTAACTAGATATTATTTTCAGTGCTATGTTAATGTGTTCTCTTATTTTTGATCTTCAAATTGTGTTTTTCTGTGTTGTCGTGTGAAATACTGCGACAATAATGGCGTGTGAAAAACGTAATACTAGGCTCCAAAGTAAACTGAGAAATGACAGTGAAATTGAAAGCAGTGTGTTAGCGCCACCGAGTAATGAATTAACTGATGTTCAAAGTAGTAATTTGGTAACTGTGCATAGGTAAATGGAGCGGGCGGCAAACAATGGCGTGGACAGTGAAACAATTAGTGAAGAGGGAAGCATTATCGATCGATCGGTCGGCAACAGCTCGCCTCAGGAATCCGAAATGACAGGACACAATCTTGCAAATACTGTAGATTCAGGTTTTGCGTCCTCACCCTTTTCTCAAATAAGTCAAGACACATTTTCTGCTATTCAAACTGCAAATATTGCCGGTTCAAATGTGTTGCCGAATAGCACTGAGGAACATGTTTCAGACACCAGTGCACTGTTATTACAGTTAATGCAACAAATGGGACAAAGGCTACAAAAGTTAGACACAATAGAACAGAATCTTCTAAAGTTAGACACAATGGAACAAAATCAGAGACAAACACAGCAAAAGCTTCAAAAGTTAGACACAATGGAACAAAATCAGAGACAAACACAGCAAAAGCTTCAAAAGTTAGACACAATGGAACAACACCAGAGACAAACACAGCAACAGTTAGACGCAATGGAACAAAATCTTCACACCACGCTTGAACAAACACGTGAAGATTTAACTACTGAGTTACATAACATTGAATCGAAATGTCAAAAAGTCTGTAATGACGTAAAAACACAAATTTGTGAGCATTTTCAACCTATTTTTTCGCGGCATGAAAATGCATTACAGAATCACGAAGCAGCCATAAAAGAACTGCAAACCATTGTTCATGAAAATCATGAGACCTTGTGGGCTAAAATTGACTCAGTTGCATCTACCGATTCGGTTACGCAACTTGCAAAAACTCAGGAAAACTTGAAGGACACAGTAGATTCGATTTCAACACAAATGGACAATCTGAAACTTGGTTCAGAAAAACACACTGAGGAAATGTGTTCACTATCGAAGAAAGTAGCCGAACTTTCGGATCAGGTCACTAACTTATCTACAAAGGTAGATGATGATCTGAATGACACAAGACCTGTAGCCTTCACTGACACAGAAGAGTATGAACAAATTAGAAAATTCAAACAAAATCAAAATCAAATCAATACACAGTACAAAAGAGAAATCCGGGAAGTACAAGATCAGTTGACGCAGGTAATACAAGAATTACGTATTTCAGAGGACACTCACGCTCCAACACGGGAAGAGGGACTTAGAAATACGGAACAGCCACAAAATAATAACACAGCGCATTTCGGAAATTATGAAAGAAATTGGCAATGTGCACCGAATTTTGAGATGTAACGGCCGACACAACCTAACAATGACCGATATGCGACTCGCCGACATGATGATTTTGACTATAAGCTGTTCATTACTACACGTAAATTCAAAACATTTAAGAATTCTGGCAACGACATTCATCCACAAGCATGGCTCCATCAATTCTCTCATTGTTTTCCTCCCAACTGGTCATTGGAGCACCGGTTAGAATTTATGTGTGGCTATTTAGAGAATTAACCAGCTGTAAGAATGCGATCGGTCGTTCACGATTGTCACAGTGAAGGAGAATTTTACCATGCCTTCCTCTCAGCATATTGGTCTCAAGCTACACAAGACCGAGTAAAACATGGCATCATAATGATGAAACGTTTCGAACAATCTGAATTTTCCAGTCTTATGAAATATTTTGAAGACATGTTGCATAAGAATCAGTATCTTTCAAACCCATACAGCCCCTCAGAACTCATACGCATTTGCTTCATCAAACTGCCTGAACATTTACGACATATTATTTTAGCAGGACGTTGCAAAGACGACATTGAAGCTTTTCAGGGACTGTTAAAAGAACTAGAAATTGACACTGACAATCGCGTAATGCGAAAACAGGAACACAACAACTACAGGTCACATCCGTCGCTATTCCACGATGAAAGAAATAATAACTGAACACGACAAGGCTATTCTCACAACACAAATCGTGGCCAAAACAGACACCACTCCGTATGACAACCGTTGGCAGAGCAGTAATAATTACAGGGAAAGATCACCTCTCCGCGGTAATGACTATCACAGAGACAATCAGAGAAACAGATAATATGGGAACCAAAACAATTATTATCAAGGGAGACAGAATAACTTTAGACGCAACGGTCCAGCGTGCAGTTACGACTCAGGGAGAAATTCTCCACCACGTGACCGACAAGAAAGAAACTATGGAATCTACCGACATGACGACAGACGATATGATCGTAACGACAGACCTGAACTGCATCAGAACTGGCGGGATTCTCGTCACGGTGAATTTGTAGAAGTTAGGTCTCCAAATCCCAATAACGACGCGCGCCAACAAGGAGACAATAGGCAATGACTCACACCGCTGGCAGCCACAAAACATACTTATGAAACTGACGACGCAGCTGCCGTAGCTAGTAATTACGTAAAAATGGAAGACATTAGGGACATCTTACTCCAGGAACACGACGTAAAACATAACAACATTGCATATCCTGTGATTCACATTACAGTAAATGACGTAAAATTTACGGCAGTACTTGACTCTGGCAGTCCCATTTCAGTAATTAGTGAAACAGCTTTTAGCAAATGCAACAAATCGAACGATTGCCCCACACTTCCGTTACGTAAGATTAAATTACAAGGTGCAATCTTTGGAAAAAGTGTAGGTGTACGCCAACAAACCAATTTAGAATTCTTTTGCCAAAGCCACAGATTTTCTATGAACTTTCTTATTGTTCCATTATTGTCGACGGAAATTATACTGGGAGTAGACTTTTTGAATGAATACAAAGCAGTCTTAAGCTTTCACGATGCTGAAATAAGTTTAGAGAAAGAAGGTAAGTCAATAGCTTTGAAATTTGAGGACTGGCTCTCAAACCATGATGAGGAAATTATTCGGCTTTACGTTCTGTTAGACAACAGTTCGGAATTTTCTACGGAACTAGACACTAACAATCACTCTGCAAGTACTGACAGGGATGACATCGACGGCATATTTGAAATTAATGAGTTAATTCAGAATAAAATTCAAACAATTGAGAATTGTAATGACACTGATAGGCAGGACCTTTTTGAGATTTTACAAGCACGTTCCACAGTTTTTACTCACAAAACAGAAACAATCAAGGGATTTCAATACCAATTTCGTGTTCGTGAGCATACTAAATTTTGTGTTAGACCATACGTAATTCCGGCGCATTATAGGGACCGAGTTAGAACAGAAATACAATCTATGCTTAATGAGGGCATTATTGAGCCTGCAGTAAGCTCATACAACAACCCATTACATGTTGTCGAGAAGAAAAATGGATCGATCAGGCTTGTTTTAGATTCGAGACAAATCAATACTGTCATCATTCCTGAAACAGACAGGCCGCAGACGATGGAAGAACTTCTGCAAAATTTTAATGGTGTAAAAGTGTTGTCTTCCATTGATCTCAGATCCAGCTTTTATTAGATCGAACTTCATCCAGAATGTAGAAAATACACAGCTTTCCTTTGTTTCGGCGTTTGTTATCAGTTTCGGAAACTTCCTTTTGGTTTGAACATTTCTTCGGCAGCTTTCATTCGTGGGTTAAATTCCATATTACCCGAGTTCTTAAAACGTCACATCACCTTATATGTGGACGATATTCTGATAGCAGAAGCTTCATGGGAACAACATAATCGCTTCCTCAACAGTTTGTTACGTATTTTTGCAGAATCTGGAATTACAGTTAACTTGGAAAAGTCTGAATTCGGTAGGACAAAGGTGAAGTTTTTGGGACATATTATTTCTTCTGAAGGCATTCAGCCGGATCCTGAAAAGTTAGAAGCAATCAGAGCCATTCCAGTTCCATCCACAAAAAAACAAGTCCGCAGTTTTCTAGGTCTCGTAAATTTTTACCGTCGTTTTCTGAATATGCAAATTCTTGTTACACCAAAACTTTGTTCTCTCACTGGAAAAAATACTATTTGGAACTGGGACGAACAAGCACAGTTGGAATTCAATTCTTTGAAAGAAGCGTTACTTCACGCGCCAATACTAGCTCATCCAGATCTGTCACAAGATTTCTGCCTTAGCACGGATTCTTCCAAAGTCGGTCTTGGTGCCCATTTATTTCAAGAAGCCATAGAAGATGACATTACTGTTCAGAAAACCATTGCTTTTGCTAGCCGAGTGCTAACAAAATCTGAAAAAAATTATTCCGTTACTGAATTAGAAGCTTTAGCTATCGTTTGGGCATTTAACAAATTCCGTTTCTTTCTTTCTGGTAAGCACGTAAAAGTATACAGTGATCATCGTGCATTACAATTTCTTATGTCTTCAAAATTAAATCATTACAGGTTAAAACGTTGGGCATTGTTTCTGCAAGAATTCCACTTTACAATAGTCTACATTCCCGGCAAGGAGAACATTGTTGCGGACGCGCTGTCACGCGCACCGGCTGGGCTTGAGAAAAGTAACACAGAAGGCAACCTCGAGAAAAATTTCAGTATTCTTTACATTCAGAAAGTCGCCTTTGAAAACTTCATCACCACATCTTTAAAGGACATTGCTCATGAACAAGATAAAGATCCGATTTGGAAAGACATCAAAAGTAAATGGCATGAAAAGACATACACTCAGATTCGGCATTATTACCTGGTTAGAAACAACATACTCTTCAAACGCTGCACTGTTGATGACAAGCTATGGGTACTTTGCATTCCAGACGATTTTGTTGATAAGCTCATTTGGTACATTCATTTCAGCTACGCACATTTTGGCCCACGAAAATGTTATCATATTCTTCGAATGACTTGTTATTTTAACAATATGGAAAAGCGAATTCGAAGAGTCTTGTCTATTTGTAAACTTTGTCAAAAGGCGAAACCATCTACTATCTCACATCGTGCTCTGTTGTTTCCTATTATTCCTTCTAAATTAAAAGAATTTGCTGCTGTTGATCTCTTGGGACCCCTTGTCAGAACATCGAATGGATTTTCGTACGTTCTAGTCGCTGTTGAACTTACTTCAAAATTTGTTTCTTTCACTCCGTTACGTAAAGCCACTGGACGGTCTGTATCCAACGCCTTTGTTAAAAATTTCTTACGTGAAGTTGGACACGTTAGTAAAGTCATTTCAGGTAATGGACCGCAATTCAGATCTGCTGTTTGGTCACGCATGCTTCAGAACCATAAAATCAAACCTGTTTTTATTTCATTGTATTCACCACATTGTAACCCCTCCGAACGGATTATGAAAGAAATCAATAAGCTTTGCAGACTTTATTGTCACAGAAAGCATCAGCATTGGGACAGATATTTACACTTATTTCAAAACGTGCTGAATGAAATGCCTCATGACTCCACTGCTTTACCACCTACTCTTGTTCTGAAGAATGAAGAACCACCGAACAGAATCAGAGAGCTTGTACCTTTCCCGAATACACGTAAACTTCGACACAAAGACATAATTGATTTGGCTCTTAAAAATATAAAATCTGCAGCAGACAAAAGGAGAAAACTACACGGTAAAGCAAATGCAAAGAAATTGTATATTGGTCAGAAAGTTCTCATTAAAGCTCATTCATTGTCACATAAGAAGAAACACTTGAGTCACAAATTTTTTCTAGTTTACAATGGACCTTACAGAATCCGACGTATACCACATGATAATTGCGTTGAAGTTGAAACTCTGCGTACTAGGAAGAGTAAAGGTTTACACCACATTTCACATGTAAAACCGTTTATTGAAAGATAATCTGCTTTTTAACTTTGTCTTTGCCATAAAACGTTTCACTTCACGTTACTAGTATGCTTCAGAAACTGTTACCATGCAACAATGTTTGAAGTTAAATATCCAGTCAAGAACTAAGAGAACTTATTTAAACAGAAATTCCGAATGCATTTTTATTGCGAACAGACGACACAGTGTAATTGTGTGTGTACATTCTTGCTTGTTAGTTGCACGATTAGAACATTTACCAGTACTGCTAATGAGATTTTAATGCAACATTTTGGTTTACTTGAAAATACATTTGGGATTTAAAATACTTTCAGTGAGATACCAGATGACACAGTGGTTAGTTTATGTGACAGCTACACGATTTTATCACGACGGTACTAATGAGTGGCAATTTACAATGTTGCTTTTGCAGTGTTTCTGTTTTATATCTGCACAGTTTTCTGTTTTATTCTGGAAAGTAAAACATGTTTTAGTAGTAACTTTTGTGGTATAGCTACAATGAGACTGCCTTTTCCGTAGCACAGCAATATGTTACAGCACAGTACTTTCGTCATCATGGCAATAAGCGTAATAACTAAGATATCTATACGCAAAGCATTTCACTTTTGTTTATCATGAGGTAAGTACATTGACTTCTGCAAAACTTAGCTTTCGGAGGACAATAACTACGACACTTCCACAGAGATTATCTTACAACAAGATGCACATTTAGCGCTACAGGACACACATTTCAGTGATTAATTTTGTACTTAAAACATTTATTTTTAAAGATTTTTGAATTACAAAGAAAGTTTTCCATGATACATTTCATTCCATTGCTGTAATCTGTAACACCTGAGGGTATAATTACATTAATCCTCAGGGGGGTACACGCTTACTTTGTGTATCATGTGTTTGGCAAGCATAAGGAGCCCTAGCTAATATGGTATTTGCTTATACAACTCTACACACCGGTACCATATTTCTCTAACACACAAATTACACAGCTATCTGATCGTTTAACTGAGAGATAAACATTTTTTTTACTGCATCAGTGACACATACTGTATTTTGTCTGTACTTTGTAAACTGCTCATATTTTTCGGAATCATTGTGATACTACGAGAGCTTTGAATGATGTATTTGGTATGAGATCATGATTTTTAAAGTACGTTTGAGGCAGATGACACTATTGAAATGAGCAGAGAATATTTTTTATGGTTTGAAATTATTGCAGAAAGCTACGACCTTTTTGAGATTTGAATGAGGTGTTATGATGTTATTTTTACGACGACGATGTGTATTATGCTGTTGAGGTATGTTTATGTCAATAAGATGATGCTACCATATATGAGGAATGTGATTACGTGTTTATATGTATATGAATAATGAATAGAAGTTAGGGACTCTTGACTTGTGAAACAGGATGTTGGAAACCAAGAATCGTACTTTAACAGTTATGAAATGTGTGTAAATGCGTGAATGTATCACAATGCCGGCGAAAATTTTTTTGGACACTGTTATATTCATAGGATTTTGTTTCTACACATTTGCAACGTAAATTCTCGACCTGTGAAATTTTTATATGAGACTGTCACTGTAGCGGAAACTGCTGTCGTAAATATTTCCGTAAGAAAGTTAAGTGACCACCTGCACGTGCGTCGTCGGCACACCGCTGTGTCAGACACCTGGAGAACAAGCCATTAGGGTGTGCCTTTCCGGAAGCACAGGTAGAAAAAAAAAAAGGGGGGAGGCCATTATCCTCGCTATTGACATTTCCTTGTTGAAAGCATACTGTGGAGCTCGTAATTTATGATATTTACTGAAATGCCTAATGAAATGACGAGAAATATTTTTACATCTGCACACCTGATTACGACAAGCGTCTTTCTACGAGAGTTGAGAGAATTTCTACTAACTTATGAAATGTCACATGACTATTGAATGATATTTTTATGGTTTGGTTTGCGTAATTGCTTATTTCATTTGATACGTGTTTTCCAGCTGTGTTACAGCATTAGTTTTATAAAATAAACTTAGATGCATTTGCTAATGTGAACACTTTCTGTCAACAGATCTATTAAATGATAATTTTGTAATCCACATTCTTAAAAAAAGGAGCACTTGGAAAGGAAAGAACAATAAGAAGGGACTAGTAACAGTAACTGGACACATAATTTTCTTTTCAAGTACATGGTAATATTTTTTTTTTACAATAAGTTGTTGTGGTGCACCACTTTAATTGCATAGATATTAAGATGTGATTATACATTACCTTTGTCTGCATTGTTATCTTTAGTGTACTATTTTTTCTGCTTGAGCTTTGTCATGCTTAGGTATACATTATAGCATTTACTGCTGCTGTTTGCCAGGCATAGTGCTACTGAATTTTAATTTGTGTTACTCTGCTAAGCCAGTTTTACTACGCATTTATTTTTCATGTTTGCTGGTAATTGTCTTATATTAGTTGTAATTTATGCTGCTTGCTTTGCCTTTTTGTATTTTTTATCATTGCTGTTTGTGTTAATTGTTTTGTGCTGCTGCATTGCCTCGTCCCTTAGTTTAGCATCTGAGCTCAGTAGATTTAAGTTAGCTTAAGAGGCGGTAGACTATATAAGAAACTGACTATGGAGAATAGGTAAAGAATGCATTGCGAAGTTATATGAAAAAGATTTGGGCCAAAATGAGTATTGTACAATCAGAAATAATTATTTTGAAAGAAATATGAACAGAATACAGAAAGCAGGCTTAGATAGGACTTTTTGGGAATAATGATGAACAAAGGGAGATCTCCATGCAAAATACTGCAGTAAAACAAACCCTGTCCTTTCTGTTTTGTGTTATCCCTCTATATGTTTGTGTACCCTTGTGTATTTGTTTTCTTCCTGTCTCTGTGTACTGTTTCATAGAACTTTTTTCTCTTCTAATACTAAGTTACATTCACTATGATGAGGAATACTGTTATCCTCAAATACAATTGGCATTAATAATGTGTTATTTACTTTGTAAAGATGTTTAGACATTATTTATTCTGTTTTGTGTTAATGCTCATGTGTGAAGTTGATGTTTCGAAAGTTATTCTGATCTTTTATGTATGTACTCATGTCATAATTCCTGTAACACTGACGTATATGTCTATTTCTATTCTTTTGTAACGCCTGTTTTACTACAAATGTTATCTGTATTGTTATGTTCTTTAATGATGTATTTTGTACCTTTGTAATTGTATTCTCATGTTATAAAATTGTAATTGACACCAGTTCATCTTATTACTAATATGTAAGTTACATTTCACTGCACACGTTTCTGTTGGTCATAGTATATGGACAATATGTGAGAAGTAGGGACTGTTAGTGTTTGCACGTGTGTTAACAATTCAGCAAGGGACTGGATAACAGCATTGTTGGTTCTAAGGACAGTTCCGAAAACTTTGTGAGTGCACAAGTGGTGGTTTATGGACTTGCTATATTATCCGCAAGACTCTTCAATGGTGATTGTGCACCTGCACAGTCACAACAGATGGCTGCTGGCTATCTCTACAAGGACTACGGTGGGTCTGCATCTTTGATGACCCACCAATATCATTATTTCTACAAGGACTACCGTGGGTCTGCACCTCTGGTGGCCCACCAATACCATACTCTCTACAAGGACTACAGTGGGTCTATATCTTTGATGATCCATCAATACCATTATTTCTACAAGGACTGCAGTGGGTCTGCACCTCTGGTGGCCCACCAATACCGTAATCTCTACCAGGACTACAGTGGGTCTGCTCTGTGATGACCTACCTACCAATATTCTTCAAAACTTCGAATGACTCTGCTGTGGGTTTGCTCTGTTGTGGCCCATTATCTGTCAGCATGTCAAGAGTCAGCACTGTCTTTCTGTTGGAAGGACAACGCTACTTCTTCAAGACTGCATGGAAATCCACTACTTCTGTGTGCATTTTATTCTACTGCTCAGACTTTGAGAAAAACACTACTATTTTACCGTGATGAACGATCAGGACTGTCTTTCTGGACTGTGAGAAAATTTTAGCTTTTGACCAACATTGTATCAATAAGTGTGTGCATTTGATTTCTTTGTTATTGTAATTATGAAAAATTTTTTCAAATCTGTATTGGCCACTGCCCAAACCAATTTGTAAAATTTTTTGTGGGGAGCATGGGGGCTATGTAAGTAGGCTGTTTAGGTTTTTTTATTGGTAACGCCACCTCTGTATGAAAATCACTGGCTGTGCTGTGTGCAGTCTGTGGCTGCTTTGCATTGTTGTAATACTCGCCATTGTAGTGTTAGGCAGCTTGATGTGAACAGCGCGTAGCGTTGCGCAGTTGGAGGTGAGCCGCCAGCAGTGGTGGATGTGGGGAGAGAGATGGCGGAGTTTTGAAATTTGTCATGAACTGCTATATTTATATATGATGATATCAAGGTAAATACATTGTTTGTTCTCTATTAATATCTTTCATTTGCTAACTATCCCTATCAGTAGTTAGTGCCTTCAGTAGTTTGAATCTTTTATTTAGCTGGCAATAGTGGCGCTCGATGTATTGCAGTAGCTTGAGTAGCGAAGATTTTTGTAAGGTAAGTGATTTGTGAAAGGTATAGTTTACTGTTAGTCAGGGCCCATTCTTTCGTAGGGATTTTTTGAAAGTCAGATTGCGTTGCGCTAAAAATATTGTGTGTTAGGTTAAGGACAGTCCTGTATAATTGTTCAAAGGGGACGTTTCAAACACAATACAAGGGCTAGTTGGACCCACGACTGGCTTGGGTTCAAGTAAGCCTGAGATATGTAAATTTTTCATTTACATGAAAATAAAACGCCTATTACAGATTGTGATAAGCTTGTACCTAATACAAAATGTATTTGAAGCTGTTTATATTTTTTCTTTACGAGTTTCAGGCACAATTTCCTGTTTAAATACAGAAGATTGCCTGGAAGCACCAAGTAAAATGATTCCGCAGATGAACAACTGGAAAAATGCTTGAATCCTAGAATAAAACGTTACAAATGTCAAACTAAACAACTGCAGGGATTGGTAAGAGGAATACTAAGAAATCGGAGAAATTATCAAAACAAGTCGACATTGAAGGTACTGATAATTTCCGTCTGCAATCATCAGAAAAACGTGATTTTAGTTTGTTTAACAGTGAAGCTTAAGGGTGTGACATGAGGGATCTAGATTTGCCATTTACCAGTAGGCCTATCGATGAACAATTTACGATTATCGGTGGGTAAAAAGAGGAAGAAAAAAAGAAGACAGTGGTTCAGAATAGAGTAATACGAACAGGCATTGGAAGGAGACAACACTCCAATAGTTGTTTGGAAGAGTATTGAATTACCTGCCATTGCGTCAAGCACAGACAGTAACAGACCTGACATCAAGTGTACATGGCACTCAAGAAAATTCGGGAATAGGCTTGAACAAAAGGCATTCTGCATTACAAATGGTGCCATATTAAGGAGAAAATTAAATCTCTGAAAAGGACTACTTTCTGTTTCGTCAATCAAAGACAATGTTTAAAGTCAGTTAAGGTTCTGTAATTTGTTCGACAATTATAAGTTTGCCGTTATTTTGTTATGTTTGCAAAAGAAATTTTCGAATAAAATTATTTTGTAAATGCACATCTAGATATTACTTAAACATTCTACATCCTACTTGCACACAACACACGTTTATAATTAATTTGTAGAGTTATATGGAATACGGGCTCAAGTAATTCAACCTAAGGGCTAACTGAAACCGAATTTGTTTTTTTTTAACTGTGAAATGCAAAAAAGGTAATAACTGTTACAGATAGTACATACAGAATTTGTAGATTAAGAACAGTACAGTTACCATAATCAGTCTTTTATAATTATGGTCTTACAAGAACATATAGAAGAAATATTAAAAAAAAACTGTGTCCAAGTAACCCTGATTTACAGTAGTTATGTTATTTGAGAGGTAATAACTACACGTTATTGTAAGCCATTTTCATTTTTTGATAGATATTATAGGGATCGTAACTTTGATCAGTAAAGCTTAAAGTGCTAATAACCCAGTACTCTTTCGACGAGTCTGTAAATTAATTGACGTGTTCAGGTACAGCACTACTGACTCACGGCAACAGGTAGATGTATGAGATGAAGTAAGGAAATAAATACATTTATCACTACAATTAGGCATCAGGAGATAGAAAAAGGTAAGCTTTTGTTGTAGGACATTAGCAGAACATAATATTTTCGATTTCATATACACGCCACGTGAGATTTAAACATTCATGTAATTAGGGCAAAAGAAAAAGAAAGAATGAAGAGTAAAAGTCAATCGGAAGACTTTCACTACTTGTTCATAGGCCTTTTGAGCTTGGAGATATTTTCTAAGGGCAGAACGCATTTATGGAGTTGCTGAAAATAACGTAAGGCGTGAATTGATGATGCTAGTCTACTTTATCTAGATCTTTCAATCAGTACTCTCACGAAACAATGGAAGTGCTTGCGTATCGTCACTTGTTGTTGGTACCGTTGATTACAGTTACTAGGTGGGTCTGACGTACTGAATGTACGCAGTTTGTGTTCCTTCACTAATCTCTTTTGTAAAGTGTGATACGATAATTTACTGTCTTATAAGTGGGCAGACGTAGCGGTTGCCATGTTGCGTAAGGCTCAGGATGACAGTACAGCAGATGTAGTGACCTCGGTAGCTAATATCCGAGAAGATCTGCTTGAGGTACTGGAAACATTTTGCGGAATGGGCTTCATTATTAGGCAGTTTGGAAATATGTATCAATAACCAGTGTGTTTCTTAATCCAAGTACATGAAGTAGACCTAGAGCTCAGTGCTGATAATCGAGTATCGTAATCAAGCACTG